>NC_134587.1:54473340-54801090 GCF_037038515.1 Microtus pennsylvanicus | reverse complement strand
ATGAATCAATAAAGCAATATTTTTAGATTACTGAATCAGAGGGACATGAGCACATGGGTGTATTTATACACTCACTTACACATACATACACACACACATACACTCATGCATATGTTTTACCTATGTATATGTATTCTCATCTCTTGGACTCCTGGAGGTAGCAACCTTCTAGCATGTTCCAGTCCCTTACTTTTAGTGGCACAACATTTTCATGTAACTTACAATTATCCTTACCCATCCTTCATGCCAAGATTAAATTTAAATTTTACCACAAAGTAACTGTGATATTATTCACGAAATAACCACAAAATTAAGTTCATACACATCTGACTTTATTCCACTGATTTCTGATCCAGTTTTAATTGAATCCATTCATGCACAGCCCACAGATCAGGAGGGCTCAATTGTATCAAAATAAAATACAGATAATAGTAAAATGAATCTTTCCAAAGAATGAATCTTCTTCTTCTGAAAACCAATTCAATTCTTAATTCAATATGCTCACTTTCCTGTACCACAACGTGAGTTAGTGCTGTGTTACATACTTCAGATAATCTTTAATTGGCATAGTCTATTACTATTCATATAAAAATAACATGTCATATTAAGAGAATGCTAGTTAAGACCGATACTTTCTGTTTGAATGTATATCCAAGCTATGTAATACAGAGTGGCAGACTTTCCTTCCATTGCTTTTCTGTTTAATTAATGGTTAGACTGATTGTTTCTTTTCCTGGCGTGTGTGCTGTCTAGTCACCTAGAATAGAATCTCTTGGCATGCTTGTTGGGGTGTTGGTGGTTTTTGATTAGCTCAACTGAGTTGGAATAATCTATCCACTTTGGTGACTCCATTCCCTTGCTAGGATCCTAGACTGTCTAAACAATGCAATGAGGCTGCAGCATCCTTTAGTCTCTGTCCTAATCGTGGATGGGATATGGCCGGATACTGCAAGCCTTTTCAGCCTTGACTTTATTGCTATAGTAGAATGTATCCTTGAATTGTGAGCCAGAATAATGTCATTTTCCCTTCAGTTTATTATCTTACCATGATAAAATAAAAACATACAACATTACTTATTGAATTTTATCTCCTGAGATAAATTATGACTTATTTGAGGATGCATATAGGTTTTGTTATTCATTTATGATTTTGGTTTGAAAAATAACATTTCTAGTTCCATCATTCCTGGTCAAGTACCATCTACCTTGGATGTAGCCAAACCTTCATCAGTAAATACCCTCTGGGTACTGCAGTCTCCAGGAGTCTATGCATTTTTTTTTATTTAACTGAGTCAGGTTCTTTAGCACTCGTGCAAATAAATTGTCATTGTTTCTTAAGTAATAAAGTAGGAAAATTATACACTAATTGTAAAAGGCACTACTTGGGTATATTCTTACATTTGGCATTGTTTGAATTTTAGCATTGTTCTCTTTTCTCCCGCCAAACACTCCTAGAGTCCTTTCCTCTCTCCTTCATATTCACAGCTTCCGTTTCCATCAATTGTTACTGCATGCAAATATGTGATTATATTTACATATACATTCCCAAACATAACCTGCTGAGTCTATATAATGTTACTTGTATGTTTGTATACAGGACTGACGGTTTGACCTCAGACAAACAATTGGTGTGTGCTCTTCTCTTGGTATCTATATTTTAAGATGTAAAACATACTGATCCTCATTTTTCAGTGAAAACTATAAAACTTGTTGTTAAAAGGATAAGCACACTAATAAACAGTGATATAATATTTTAACACACCCCTCTATCAAGTTCATTATTTTGATTTTTGAAAGATTTGAAAATTATTATATGAATCATTTATGAATAGATTGAGTCTTTCTCAGTAAATCAGAGGTGTCAGCTCCTATTTGTTCCTGCTCTAGCAGAATCCAAATGGAAATTTCCACTGAGGATAATTGACACCAATTCTAGGATGTTATTAACACAATTTCCATTAAGCACCATGTTGCTAAGCCTTGTGTTATGCCAACCATTCATTATCACAAGAAAGCTTGCACCATTTTTAATGATGGGATTATTTCAAATTACAATGGCATGTACTCTCTGGGAGTTAAGGTATAATAAGATGTCCTCCAGGATTCACACAAACATTTTAAAAAATAGTTATCCAGTAGACTATAAGCAGAAATTTCATTGTAATGGAATATTTTCATAAGTGCCTTCAAATTGTGTTATGATTAAATATTAATAATTTAAAGATATTAAATGTCTTTACATTTCTACAATATATACTGAAAGTCATATGCATTGTATTATCATTCTGTAAGAACTGTATCTATGTATCACTAAGAGATATCTAACTCAAGATAAATGCTATATAAAGTACCTTTAATGTTTGAAACTGTTTATTCTCTGGATAGTCTGCAGAAGCTTCCTCTTCTACTATATAATTTTGAAGTCAGGAGAACACCAGTGATTAAGTCAAACGGGGTTTAAACAGCAAGATTCTTCAATTAATATGACAGGAGAAATATTTGAGTCCTTGAAAGGTTCATTTCTATCAAATGATTCAGATAACTGTCATATGTTATATAATGACATCATCTTCATAATCATTCAAAATTACTTTCAGGATATATATATATATATATATATATATATATATATATATATATATATAGACACACACACATATTACATACAGATATATTTATGTGGCAAGTCCTCCCAGTGAAACAATTACTTCTGTGGATTTAATGGCCTTCCTCCTAGCGGATGGAACTGTGTAATGGTCGCCATTCTGCTATTAAAGTATTCTAATTAAATCAGTCACCCTGGTCCCATCTGTTATGTACTGATCTCAAGTTGAGAAACTGCTGGAATCTCTCCAGGGCAGTCAGTGTACTTAGTTCCTTTCATGGCTCATTGAATGTCGCATGCAGAAGGGCCTTGTTCTTGGTTTGAAATTATAACTAAGACTCTGGGTCTACAATAAGCCCCAGTAAATGCTGTGGAGATTAATTCGGCTCTATTCTCAAACTCTCATTGCTTGTGGAGTATAAACAGTGTCAGGTCATGTTGATACCTAGCAATCTACAGTCAGGAAGATGGTCATTGATTCTGAATATATAGATAAGGGTATAGAAGGTCAAGTCTACAGGAACAGCCAAGCAATGCTAAGTTGACACAAGAGACCACAGCTTTGTTCCAAAAAGAATTTTGTAGATGTAGAAGATGTATCTTCTTCAAAGATCACAGAACTCACCCTCACCACTTTTCCCCACTTCACTGATTTTAGCATTTTAAATTTCTTAGAAATTAACAATCATTTCACAGTAGGGTAATCCATAGAACTCCCTGTATATAATCTTCTTGTTAAAGGATGATAGTAACAATAGTCTTGACATGTTAATTAGGAGAGTTTGGCTGAAAAATATAGCAATCTATTTCCATAATTGATAGGTGAGAAAGTGGCATTTTTCAGCTCTACTTGATTCATGGAATACCAGATGTCTTTTCCAAAGAAGAAAGTCTCAGTTTTATTACTGTGGTTCAGTAATTAGGCGGGTTGGCCTATCTGCCACCACTGTTCTCCAAAAGGCACATCTACACAGCCTTGCCTGTGAGAATGCTTTGACAGAAAAGGCTGCCTATTCACTCTATAACAAAGATGCTAAAGGGACATGAAACAGGTTACACATATAAGCAAATAACAAATATCATTTTCTTGAGCCATGTAAATTAAACAAAAATATATTTGAAAGACATCACTTAGAGGAAGGTCTGAAGTAGAAGAAACAAGATATAAACTAAGCATACCAGGTGATTGGGGCTGACTATTATAAATTTGTGGAAATGAACTTTTGGGGAAATGATTTACAGAGGTTTTCTGACCTCCTTTCACATTCTGTCTTGATCAACAATCCTTTCTTATGTTCTAGCTGGTTTGTGTTATGTGAGGACACAAGGCACCAGACAAGTATATGTATAAAAGTCTTCACATTAGATATTTAGATGTAAATGGTCAGATTTATCCAGAAAGACTGAAGAACATTAATGCAACTTCCAACACTATAAAGAGTAGTATATAAACATTTCTGAGATTTTCTTTAAAAATTTTAAAAGTCTTACTGTGTTATAAAATAACCTCAAGACATATAACAAAAGTAGAACATGTGAAAAATATCTCAACCCAGCATTATAAAAAAGCATTGCTTATGAGTCCTGGAGAAAAATATATCCCAACTGTGAGATTTAAACTCAGTAAGACAGACTACTACTAAGGCAAGATACTTTATCATCCACAACTTCATTGATGTTACAAAGATATCAGTTTGTTATTATTAAAAGTAAAGATGAAAAAGTTCAATTGGGAAACTCTTGTTATGTAGGCAGAAAAGTAGAGTGTTTAGCAATACATTGAACAGAACAAGGACTTCTAAATTTCTGCTAAGTATCCCAAAATTGTAGTGAGGATTTCGAAGAGAATATGACAGATGAGTAATCTTTACATAGTTATAATTATTAATTAAAAATGTACATGAGCTTCATAGTTGTATAAAATATGTTTCTGTGTGTGCTTGCATGTGTGTAACTACATATCTGTGTATGTGTTTTGAAATGTGGAACAAGTATAGAATCTACAGATGATTTTGCCTATTCCTAGTGACATATCTTGTTGCCATGGAGAAACACAAAGATTTGCATTTGTTAACAATATGACAATGTGTCTCTAACATAAATACAATGCTAAACACATAGCCTTAACATTTTAGTAACAACTATGTTTGCTTAATTTGCTCATAAATTCGAGGCAAGAATTTGTATTTGTAGGATGATTCATAATTAGAAGCACTTTTTCTACAGAAAGATGACAGCACCAAAATTGTATTTTCTCTCGTGTAATTTTATTTTGAAAGTTGAAATGAAAATCACATGTGTCTTGCGGAATCTACCAGAACATGGCACTGCTTATTTTTAACATAGCAAGAAATTGAAAGAAATGCAAAAAATAATTCAGACAAGTCATAATTAATTATAGGTGTTACTAATGTTATTAATATTGGAATCAAATTCAAATATCAAGTCATTGTATAAAAAATATAGAAGGCATGCCTGGCAATCACATCTTAAAATTTTACATTCACATCTATGCTTATATGACAGAGATTAACAAAAAAGAACAAACTGGCAAATTTCTCAGCTGTCAAGTAAAATTATAGATAACAAATAAGGATATTTAATATATTCTGGGGACTAAAATAAGAAAAATTCCATAGAGAGTTAACCTTGATATTGGTATTGAGGAATTAACTTTTTGGTAAATTTGGGCAGAATAGGTGATATAGATGTAAGCTAATAAAAGGTTTTTTTAGTTGACCACATGAAATATGGAGATTATGTTAATTTTTTATCTAAGTTTTAAGGTTAAAAATATAAATAATGCCAAAAAATAACAAAAGTAACAAGCAAAACCCACCAAAAATACCAACATCAAAAACCAAGAAAATGTATGTATATACTTTATTATCTTTAAATTTAGTTCTCTATAGTATGATCCTCTGTGAAAACTCAAAGTAACAAAGAAATTATCTTTTCAGTGAAGTTTTGAGATAAAAATTTATGATAACCACTATTCTGAAACTTTATAATCAAATAATTCTTGATCAAGCTAGTCTTAGTGAATAAACACTGGCCCCATACTGCCCAGCACTGAAAAACAAGGCAGAGACGATAACTTCTGGCACAAAAAAAAGAAAAATACCAGTTGGTGTCCCATAATTTAGGTCATAAAAAGGGATACATGTATTGATAGGACAAAAATTACTTCCTAAAGTTGAAGTGAGCCACTGGCCTTACCTTGCATGGAAGATAGTCTCAAACACTGTATCATAATCAAGCTTTAGCCAGAGACTATTACTCTCATGTTGATTCCCATCCTCATGCATATTTGGAGGTAAAGAAATGTAATCTGAAAATGATCAATTCCTCTCAGTCTAGGCTTCAAAGCTCTTTCACTACGTGAGCAAATACTGAGACTCTTGATGAAAAGATGAGCAATAGATATAGTCTAATACCATGGGTGAACATGGCTAAAATTTAGATTTACTATTATTTAATAAGGATGATCATGAAAATATGCACAACATTTAAGAAATGAACTGAAAGGATTTTTTAAATCCTGAAAAGAAATATCTACACATAAAAACATGTCTCGCGTTAAAATTTGACCAAAATTATAAAGATCAAGAGAGGGAGATGCCAAAACACTCAGACATGAGGCACAATGATAATGTGGAACATGAAAGAAATTATAAATATCATATTGAAAACATAAAGGATCATTTTATTATTTCTAAATGGAAAGAGGCAAGTAGAAGCAGGAAAGAAGTACTTGTCGAAACATGTAATCTCTGAAATTTTGAGATTAATAGAAATTTCAAACAGAAGGAGAATAGACATTTTGATTAAGAAGAAAGCTGAACCTAAGTTTTCTTAGTAAAATGAATGAATACTGAAGAAAAGATGAAAGAGTTCATTAAAGTTTCGCATGTAGGAAAAGCAGGTCACATTCAAGGAGAGACAATTAGGCTGATAGCTGAGTAATTTTCATCTGTATCCTGATCCACACAGAGGACAGTGCTGTAATGATTTAATCTCCTATGGGAAAACAGCCATCAACAAAATTAAAATTCAAATCAGTAGTGAGCTTTATGTTTCCTGGTATCTAACCTAAAAGTTATTATCACAAACATATCTTCGTTAATGGAAGTTCTGAAAGATGTATATTAAGAGAAAAAATATTATTTTATGAGACCCCTCCCTCACCACACACACAGTACTTCAAATTAATGTAGCTTTAAGAAAACATAAGAGATGAATTCTGTGCATTTAGATATGCTATCTTGTTTGAGGAGTTGTAACAAAACGTGTAAAATACAATTCGGAAAGAAGACTCAAGTCTCAGTGTGAAGTCCCAAAAAGTCTAGTCAACTACTAAAACAGAGGTGTGTAAACACCAAGAGTTGTGAAAAGTAGGACCTGGGGTGGTGTCCTCTTTGTGGTCAAAAAATGGAGATCCCTGAGGCAGATTCCATAATTAGAAAATGAGAAGCAACATAAACTTTCAAGTCAGAGTTCCTTGGCCAGTAGAATTCCATATGGTCTTTGTTTGTTTCAAAAATGGAAGGAGGTTAAGAACTAAGAAACCTGCTATCAATTTCCCTCGAAGAAAGTCCCTCATATTTCTAAAAGGACATCCTTTTCTGTCTCGGCTGTTACATTTCTATCACTCTTTCTGTCTCTTGACTATATGTGCCTCATGATATACCCATTCGTCATCAGAGCCTCTCTAAGATATATGCTTTTGTGATTGTGTTATAATTATTACTCAAATTATTCTATGATACACTGGGTGGATTAATTGGGATTTGCAGAGATTCTACAAGATGAATATATAACGTACAATTTAGTTCTAAAGTAAACCTAATCACCCATCTTGAATAATTTCCTGGAATATCAGGAGCACGCTACATTATAAATCATCAAGTCTGAACAAAAGTGAATGATAATAGATGAATATAGCCAATATTTAAATTAATTAGAGCAATACAAGTAAACATGAAGATATGCGGCATTATTTCTGTTTATCACTATCTTAAAATGACACTTTCAAAGCCATAAAGCTATTAAATTACTGATTTTATCCTTCTTCAGGACTCTTTACACAGGTAGGAACAGTTTGGATAATGATGTTAAATTTAAAATCCAAGATGGCAAAAGGCCTACATTATCATCCTGTAAATCCCCATGGTTCTCTCATGTCATGATTCAGAAAAAGCATCAATGTAGTGAACTTCAAAGTAGCTAAAAAAAATCATCTTTGACATGGCTTTTCTTAATTGGTATTTAGGCGTGCCATGGAAATTGGCCTTTGAGCTTTTAACTCTATTTTGGAAAGCTTATAGCTTATTGGCAATTAAACTAGTTTCATTTTTTTCTTATTTTAACAATCAAGAAGAATCACATTATTAGAAATTAAAATGTAAGTTGATTGTTTCTTGAATCACACAAAATCTGAATAATAGGGGAAAATCTCTAAACCAAAAACTCTTTGGGACAAAAAAAAAATGTCTCCTCAAAAGTGTGTTCTCTTCTGGCTTTATAGTACTAATAAATAAGTTAAATAGTTTTCCTTACTGAGATCAATAATCATCAGATGTAGTGTTGCTATGACACTTTTGCCATTATGTGACTGCCATTATTACAGAATTAGCACGTTATTACTACTGTAAAAATGTATAAATAATGCTTCAGGGAAACATTTTTCTATATAAGAACTTTCTGTGTTACCAGACCATTGTAAAATAATTTAGCAATCACATGTGCTTCTTTTCTATTTAAGAATAGGACTTAGGATGGTTTTAATCTTAATTAAAACATATGCACATTCTTTTGAGATTAGCTAATGAGGAGCCACATGGACCAAAGTGAGACACTCTTAATGACATTGTAAATAAACAGAAGCCAAGAGAATGAGGAAGCAAGCAGTATGAGGGAAATTATTAGGGCATGCTTCCTTGAATTTACTACTAGGTTTTGAGCCACTTTATTGAAACCCCCTGTAGACATGGTTCATTCATTGAAGTCGTGATTAATTTCAGCTTTAAATACATAAACTCAATCTCTGAATTATATTTCTGCTGTTTTTTTCTTCACTCTATTTTCCACTTTGTCTTTAAACTATATTAATATTCATGTGATATGCATTTAATAAATTTTGTTTAGGAGAGCAGTATACTAGTATACACACTGATTATATTTAGAAATTATAAACAGAGAATTCTTTGTCTAAATTCTATCACCTTTTTTCATTAAAATAACCAAAATTTAGAAACTTATTAGCAAAGGTAAAGATGCACTAAAAAGACTACAGCATCAACCAAACGAGGTAAAATTAATCATGTGAATATGTTTAATGGAAGTACCACTGATAAAGTTATATAAGCCTTTTTGTTAAATCCACAGAAATAGCTATATAAATCTTCTCTGTAATTTGAATGATAAACAATTAAAGTTCTTAGAAATAATTTTATAGGTACTTTTCCTAACACATGACATGCCATAAATAAGACAAAAATACCCATATATTATGTATGTTGTAGCTTACAGTAGCCAACTTTAGAGTGCGATGACAAAGTCCTAGAACTTCCTATCCAATGTCAGCCCTGCTATCTGTTGTGCTACAGGCTCCATGCTAATCCTAGGTTTTAAGAAGTTATTAAATCACAGCTTCAGTGACTTATCCATTCAAGCAATCATTTATTAATTAGTTTATTGAGAAAATAAGAATTAACTAATTATTCATGCTTAGTATTGTGTCTGGGTAAGCTTTATTGCCCTTTAGATACATCTAGAACTTTTTAAAGCATCCTAATTAAAGAGAACACATACAAAACTCTTTTGGTTTCTAACTGTGCTAAATTCAGTAAATTATTATATAATCAAAATAGAGCAAAAAATCAAAAGAAAATATCATTACCAAGTAAAGTTTAATTTTATCATGTCAGAAGATGTGTTATTTCATTCTGCACATATATTCACGGCAAAAATGAAGAAATCTATAACCTGATATCCAAATATTAGTGTCTTAATAATTTAAATGAAAATGTATTAGAAATGAGATGTTTAACAAACAAGTTCTATTGAGCACCTTTAAATATTATGCATAAATTCTTGATTTCAACTTCATGAAATTTATATGACTAGTGTGTCCACCTTTATCCTTGCTTGTTTGGGGAAAATATGGCTCAGGAAAGCTAAACCAGACCTTCTATAAAAAATTTAATATTCTATTAAGGTATTCTTGGGATTAAGAAACAATGAATGGCCTGGCAGTGGTAATGCACGCCTTTAATCCCAGCACTTTGGAGGCAGAGGCAGGCAGATATCTGTGAGTTCTAGGTCAACCTGGTCTACACGAGCTATTTTCAGGACAGGTTGCAAATGACAGAAAACCTTGTCTTGAAAAACAAAACAAGATAGAAAAGAAAAGGAAAGAGAGAGAGAGAGAGAGGAGAGAGAGAGAGAGAGAGAGAGGAGAGAGAGAGAGAGAGAGAGAGAGAGAGAGAGAGAGAGAGAGAGAGAGAGAGAGGAGAGAGAGAGAGAGAGAGAGAGAGAGAGAGAGAGAGAGAGAGAGAGAGAGAGGGGGAGAGAGAGAGAGAGAGAGAGAGAGAGAGAGAGAGAGAGAGAGAGAGAGAGAAAGAGAGAGAGAGAGAAAGGGAAAGAAACAATGAATTTGGTAGTGAAAGTCCACATCTTTAATCCCACAATTGGGAATAAAGAGGCACTTGTAGGCATATTTCTGAGTTGGGGCCAGCCTAATCCAAGAAAGCCTAAAAATATAAACACTGTCTTTAAAAGAAAAACAAAACAATACAAAAAACAAACAATCCTACTGCACGTACTGGCTTTGGGGGAGCCTAGGCAGTTTGGATGCTCACCTTAGGAGACCTGGATAGAGGTGGGCGGTCCTTGGGCTTCCCACAGGTCAGGGAACCCTGATTGCTCTTCGAGCAGATGAGGGAGGGGGAGGGAAATGGGAGGCGGTTGCGGGGAGGAGGCAGAAATCCTTAATAAATAAATTAATTAAAAAAAAACAAACAATCCACAATAAAGAGCAGGAAGAAGAAAGAAAGAGAGAAAGAAAGAAAGGAAGCAAGGAAGGAAGAAAAACAAAGACTAATTCCATTTCATTTCTTTAATAAAAAGTATCAAATTTAGTATCAAAACTACTGGTTACATAAAATTTTCAAAGTTTATTAAAATTATTTAGCAATAATTCTTTATGGTATCAAAGCCTATTGACTATCAAGATTTTTGTGGGACTCTCAAGTTATATAATGTTTCAAAGATACCTATTGCAACCTGCTGGAATTTGCAAGCCTAGAGCTATCCAGATTCCCATAAGAAGAGCAGTGGCTCTGATTTATTGAATTATATAAATAAAATTTTTCAAAAATACGTCATTCTAAATGTTTTCTGCTTGTATGGTCATGTGTTGGATGTAGACACATATTCATGTGAGTTTGCATACATGTGTATGCAGATGTACTCACAATTGAAGGTCAGGGCCAGCGCTGTGCTTTCTTCCTCTATTACTCTCTACCTTATATTTGGATATTAGTCTCTCACTAAGTGTATATCTCATTGATTGGCTAGGCTAGTTAGTCAATTATCTTTAGAAATCCATGTACCTCTGTCTCCCAGCTTTGGTGTTACAGATTCATAGATAATTGAATTCTAAACTCAGCCCCAGGTTTCTGTGGCTAGTGCTTTACTGACTGAGCCTTTTTCCCACCGTGTTTGTAGCTTTTGTATAATCATCTGTAAAATCTCAACTCAGTGTGGCTTTATCTTATTCTAGTTTTAATGCTTGCATTATATTTCACCATTTCCACAATTTAAAACAAACATTCCCATATTAAAACTCTTAAATGACCAATGCAAAAATACAACATGAGCAAAAAGTCATCAAAGCAACATCAGAGGAAAACACATTAACGTTACTTTATAATAAAAATAATAATAGCAACTCTGAAGGTACAATTTAAACTTAAAAATTTCTGAATATTATGTATTGGATGATACAACAAAACCACAGAATGGGAAAACAGCCTTGTCAGTATTTTATATATCTAAAATGGATTTGTTCTATTTGAAATTAAAATAGTAACTGTAGTACCCCTTTCACTGTGGCTTGCAAGATTTTGAGAGATTTCTAGAGATCAAAAGATTCTGGAAGAAATACTTTAAAAATATTTATACAATATTTACAATTTTACAAAATAAAAAAAATGAAGTAAAGAGAAATACGAGTCCTCTTTAGACCCTATAAAATAAATTGCTTTAGAACTTGGGACTTTAAACCAAATAGACCACAGCTTTCATGGACTTTTACAAAATGTTTTTAAAAATGTATTATTTTCTTAAGTGAATATGGGTAGGAACAGAAGTGTGTACTGTTATGATTTACTCTTTTGGCTTTTGGGGGATCACCATGCATCTCCCAAATAAATCACACACAGAGGCTTATTCTTAATTATGAATGCCTGGCCTTACATTGTCCTGTTTCTGGCCAGCTTGTCTTAAATTATCCTGCGTATCTTTTGCCTCTTGTTTTTTTTTTTTTTTTATTTCTTACTTCTGTATATCTTGTTTTCCTTCTTACTCCACAGCTAGCTAGGGCTGGGTGGCTGGTCCCTGATGTCCTCCTCTTCCTGTTCTCTCTTGCTCCTGTTTTCTTCCCATATTTCTTCTATTTAGACTCTCTGCCTGCTAACCCTGCCTGTCCTTGGTACTGCTATTGGCCATTAAGCTCTTTATTGGGATCATCAAGTGTTTTAGTCAAGCTAATGACCCACAGCTTTACAAAGTTAGGCAAATGCAGCATAAACAATAGTCACAAACCTTAAAATAATATTCCCCAGCAGGGCAATGGTGGCACATGCCTTTAATCCTAGCACTCATGAGGCAGAGGCAGGCAAATCACTCTGAGTTTGATGCCAGTCTGGTCTACAAGAGCTAGTTTCAGGACAGGCACCAAAGCTACACAGAGAAACTCTGTCTCAAAAAACACTAATAATAATAATAATAAAAATAATAATAAATTCCCAACAGATGTGTATTTGGGCATGTGTTTGTGAGTGTGTGTCTGTGTAAGTCTGGGTCTGGCATTAGGATTATTCCTTAACTGAATTCCCCCTTAATCATTGAGATATGGTCTTTCAATTACCCTAAGTTTTCAAAGATATGACTAGTCTAGCAAGCCTGTGTTACAATGATCTGTGCTCTCTACCTCTAAAGTATTAGAATTACAGGCAGACAAATACATCTGTGAAGCTCTTAGATGATTTCTGAGGATCAAAGACTTGTCTTACAATTTGTGCAGCATGTCATCATGTAACTTTGATTTAGAGATAAAAAAATAATCAGAGAAGTATATAAAATGGAGTGTTGAGGGATTAAAAGGAGGAGGATATAGATAGACAATAGGAATGTGATAGATCATAGATTGACTGCCACACGTGCTTGTATGGGCTAACACACCTGTACATGCAAATGCACACTCCATATATTACATGGAAAACAAGTACATGCATGCAAAATTCTTTTTTAGTTCCCCCAAATTACTTCCTTCAGGTAAGTAATACTTACAGAATAATCCCTGCTAAGTAAAACTGATGTCAGTAACAATTTTATAATATTTAGGAAGCAAACCCTTTCATTCTCAAGGGTGGCAAGTAACTCTGCTCTAATATTGTCTGACAGTGACCTAATTAGAGTCATTTGCATACTAATGAGACTTTGAGGGAGATAGCAATCTCATGCTTGTAATAGATAATTAATTTGTATTTCAAAATAGGTTGTGGCTATTTGACAACAACTCAAATGACACATTGAATTAGAGGAGGTGTTCAACTCACTTTTAACAATAAAGTACTGTTTTAGCTTTTCAATTCTGCTTAAACCTCAAACCCATGAGCATAATTCACATATCCATGTATATTCATGGGGCAATTCTTCATTATTTGTTTAATTTTTAAATTCATCTTTAAAATGAAATGTCTCTGTAAAGAGATTCAGAGTGATTTATGAGTTCTTAATTAAAATATTTCCTCCTTCTGTTCTAACATACATCTAAATAGTACACTGCATTTGAAAATAACCTTGGAATCACCGACACTAGGTTTTAGTCACTAAAGGAGAGCATCTTGAGGTAAAGGACCTTAGACACATCCAAAAACACACAATGAGCAAACCTTTCCCTGTAAAAGTTTTCTATACATTTTATGCTACATATTAGTGTGAAATAAGGTTTATACACCCATAAATAAATTGATTAAACATGTTCAACACTTCCAATAGACTCTCCTTTATTGATCATGGAATCATAAAATATCTAGCATCATTCACCAGCCATACCAACTGGAACTAGGTAAGGGAATCAAGGAGATTTATACAATGCCTCCTTCTCTCACCCATTAATCTCTCTTTCATTTAACTTTCAAACTGTAAGTGTGTTTTATTTTCATAAAGATAAGTTATCTTACAGTATGGCTGTAATATTATCAATTACTTGATGCCTGACAGTCCTGAGGGGCAGAAAGTGCTGATGACATAATTGTGGGTGAGTTATAGAAGCTAACGTGGGCCATTATCCAAGAGAAATTTTAAATTTTCAAAAGGACAAAGACCTCCATACTGTCCTTGAGGCACAACCAACCTAGACATTCTCTGAGTTATTTATAGGCCTCTGTACAAAGGTTCAGGAACAGTAACTGCTGGAATCCCAGGTAGGAGGAGAGAGCCTACAGACCCACAGCAATACACAGGAGGAGAAGGAAGAAAGTCGAACTGTGACACAGAACACTGTGTATGCTCATTAGAAAATATTGATACCCCAGAATAACCTTCAAAGTTATTACCCCTTCCTGCTTAATACTGCACAAATGCATTTCAGAAGAGATAGAGATCTACTAGTCATTGTGCATGCCTTTTTTTCTAAAGAACAATAGAACCAGATAAATAGGGATGGATGATGCTCGCAAGATCCTTTATTAAAAGATGATAAATAACTTTTTTCATTTATCTTAATACCAACCATCTCCCTCCCTCCTCTCCTCCAGTGCCCTGCTCTTTCCCATCTACTGTCCTCCCAGCCACTCTTCCTCCATCTCCTTTCAGAAAAGGACAGGCCTCCCATGAGATTGCCTAAAGCATAGGCCTCAAATAGAGGCAAGATCTGGCTCCTCTTATGTCGAGGAGGGGTCAAGTAATCCAGAATGGGGGACAGGTTACAAATAGTCAGTTAAGCACCAGAGAGAGGTCCTGCTTTTACTGGCAGAAGCCTTACTAAGAGACCTAGCTACAGGACTGTCACACACACACAGAGCACCAAGGTCGGTCCCAGGTCAGTCCCATTCAGGCTTCCTGACTGTTGGTCCAGCGTCTATGAGCTCCCTTTCTGTGGTTTCCCCCGTCATGACCCCCTGGTTTGTACAATCTCCACTTTGTTCTGCAAGACTCTAAGAGCTCAGTGCAGGGCTTGTCTGTGGATTTCTGAAGAAGCAGTCATTCTTATTCTCAATGTAGCAAGCATTTCCAGAGGTTCCCTTATCGCATTTGGAGAATCACATCACTTCTTGTCTTGGATTTTACACACAGTACTTCACAGATACTTTTGCACAGCCCCTGAGAAGGTCTAACAAGGTACATGTCACCTGAAAGATTGTATCTGTGCCCTTGTAAGTGAGAACCATGGCTGGACGAGTGCTCAGCTAAAGAAACACTGTTGGAATCATTGAGTTACTTTCAGGATGCTGGATTGCGAGTATCAGAATTGCCTGGCCACAGTAAAGAACCATTTTCAAAGTCACCTTGATATTTGTTCTGCTACCTAGTGACACTTCATCAAAATGACATTTTCTTCTTCAAAAAGTCATACGTCTCTGTTCACTTCAGATAAAAATAACAGAGGCCTCCAGCACTGTTCCACATTTTATGGTCTCCTGAACAAGCACAAGAAGCTTCATTTATAAAACAACAAAAGGCATCAAGTGTCCATTTACTTGCACTGCATGTCAGTTTTCCTGAGTTATCCCCTTTAGTCTTATTTTGTTCTGCCTAGTTGGTGAGCGTGTGTACTTCTCTGTGTCAGTCATGAAGCTGCGTGCCCGTGTACACTGAGTGTTTTCTTGGCCAAGCTTGCTTCGCCCCTATGAAAATACTTAGTAATTCTAAGTATAAATTCAGTGTTCCTAGAATAGACTGGACACACTTAAAGACACATTCTTAGCCCTGTTACCATAAATGTAACTCTATCTATCTAAGCCTATCTTTTTTTTTTTTTTTGACACAATCTTAGCATTGTGTTTAGGTACATTTCCCAGAGGCTTGAGTGATATTAGGATGGGAAAAAGATGACCGCAACAGATGTAAGACCATTAGTGGAGATTATTTGGCACGTGACCGCTGCAATGTTATGTTAAGCAATTGGAAGAGGTTTGTCCTATTCATCAGCATTTTATAAGTGAATGTAAACCCTGACTAGAGTCCAAACCAAGTCACTACCCCTCACATTAGAGAGTGGCAAGGGCTGCCGCAGAGGTGAAAGAAGTGCAAGTAAAATTATCACTTCATATTAGAGACTTTTCTGATGCTGTGATAAAACATGACCAAGACACTTGACAAGAGTTTATCCCCAGAGGGATAAAAGTTCATCATCGTCATGGGGAAGCATGACAGCAAACAACAGCCTGGTGGCTGGAGTGAGATGCTAAATGGTCCTATACTCAACCATCAGAACAAAGAAGACAGAGCAAACTAGAAGGGCCTTGACATCTTCAATCCCCAAACCCATGCCCAGTGACATATTTACTCCATCAAGTCTGTATCACCTAAACCTCCCCCAAATAACCAGCAACCAGAGAACAAACAGTACAATATTTGTGCCTCTGGGGGAAGAAGGAAAAAGAATGATTCATTCAAACCACTACATGCTGCTTTTCCATAACTTGGGGTTTCAAATAAGACTTTCAAATAAGAATTAGTGCTAATACTCCTCAAATTATTTCACAGAATAGAAGCATAAGGTACTTTATTTAATTCACTCAAGGTCACAGTTAACCTGATATCTAAATTACATAATGAGCCAATAAATAAAGATATGTACAGACCCATTCTCCTTATGTACATAAGTGCAAATAATTTTTAAAAAAAATACTTGCAAACCAAATCTAAAAACATATCAAATATGTAATCCAAAAATATTTAATGTATTTATGTATAGCTGAAACCTGAAGACAATAACCAACCAAGTCTATGCTTTCTATAAAAGAAAAGTGTCTGAGTTGTAAGTATTTTCCATCATTTCCCATCCAATTGTAAGTGTAGTGGTAAACGTGACTTTTTCTTTGAAAACTGAACAACTTTCAGCACCACCTACATGCTACATTTGTTTTTAGATAAAACAGATGCTTTAAATAGGCTCTCATATTTTCAGAAAATTCAGCTGAAAAGCATTGTGCCTGCTTCTATGAACATAATGTCTAATTATGACTTTAATCTGCTCAAATAAGTGAGCAATATTGAAACAGTGACTTCAGCATATTTCTAATTTTTATATCAAAAAATCTAATGAATTATTAAATTTTACTTAAATAACAAAAACATTAATCATCAACATATGAAAACTTAAGTTTTGAAAACTTTACTGCAGAAATCCAAATGAAGTTCTTACAATTATACCACGATGGAGTTTTACACAGCTCATCCTTTTCAGGGCAAGTAATTTCAACTACATAGAAGTTACTGAACTAAACTTTACAGATACACTCCTTGTTTAGACCCCTTGCCTTTCCAGATTTGCTGACTGTAACACACTTCTCTCTCTTGGACTTGTTCAGCTACCTCTGCAGCTCACCATAAATCTCCAACACATTGCAGGTGTCAGTTTCACAGCTTCACGAAATGGTCCCTCTAAGACTTCCTGCAGGGACTCCCTTGCCAAAACCTGACTGCAAAGCTATCTGCAGCCATGGATGAGAATTCTACAACCCCCTTTCTCCTGTATCCTTCATGCCTGTGAGGCAGAATCACAGGGATAATGCTGCCAAGTTTCACTGTTTGCTTCCGATGTAACCTCCTCTTTGAAATACTTTTGCACAAGCATAGATTTCTTGTTATTTGGGAACAGATATCTTCCTTGGCCTTTTCTTTTCACAGGTTACACATTAGTTGGGTCATGTCTCTGTCCAGAGAACACCAGTCCTTTTATTCAATTTTTCCTTGTCTCTTTTAGTATCCCAACATTAAATTTACTGCCTACTTTTCTTCTCAATCTCTGCTTGGAATTCCCACCTTGCTCTCTTCTGTCCTGCTAAAAACCCAAAGCAGATTCCTTATTAACCAATGGTATTCAGAGGGGAATCCCACATCACCCTGGTTCTGAATTCTAAATGATTTTCTACTACTGTGAAGACACACCAATAAGATTTATAGAAAAAAAAAAAGACAGGCTTATTGAGTCTTAAAGTTTCAGAGTGTGAGTCCAAGACCACCATGGCTGTGGGCATAGCACCAGGCAATCAAGCAAGGTGTTGTAGCTGTGTCTGTGAGGTTACATCTTATCTACAAGTAGGAGAGAAAAAGATAACTGGGAATAGCATGGTCTTTTGCAACCTCAAAGTCTGACCCCAGTGACACAACTACTCCAACAAAGCCATACCTCCTAATTCTTCTCCTAAAAGTCTACCAACTGGGAAACAAACATTCAAATCTAAAAGACTACAGGAGCCAATTTCATCCGATCCACTACAAGAACCAATGCCCTCTGCCCTGTAGAGGGACCTGAATTCACACAGTGTGCATAAACTCATACAGACATATACATACAAATAAATACAAATAAGAAGTCTTTTAAAAATATATACCTCAAAATGAATAGTGTAGCTTATTAGAGCATCCCATTCTCTTCTATTTTTCGGAAGAATGACTACGGCAGTTGTCAGGTTTGATTTCATTGAGAAAAACAAACTTAATGCTGTGGACTCTTTTATTCAGATGGAAACCATGATGTGAGTTGAAAGTTACATTGTTTAGACAATGATTTGGTTTTGCATAGATACCTTCTTGAAGTCAAATAGGGCACTTGTTCTATTGACATCCAGTTTGGACACTGGTAAGATTCAAATAACTATTTTTTCAATACTAGCAATATTACACACAACTTGACCCATATGTGGCTAGATAAATAGCCTGCTGAGGTTAAGTCTAATTTCAGTTTTTCAGTTCACATTTAAAAAAATTAAAATACTTCATAAAAACAAGAAGTGTGTTGCTAATCAACTAATGAAAATAAATATGCTACTTTGGCACTAATTATGAGAAAAATAACACGAATTGGATCATCTTTGATTTTGTAAAATGCATGCCATTTCTTCAAAATAAAATTAGAAATTAAATTTGGATATTTATTGTCTCTGGAAGGGTGATATTGATTTTCTCAACTTCCATGACTAACAGTAACCATCAAAGTAAACAACAATAGTAAACATTCTTAGTTCAGAGGATGCTACATTTATGGTTGAAATACTTTTATGATTCTAATTATTGTAAAATATCCTATTGGATTCTTATAATTTTTTATATCCAGGATGTCTATTTAATAGAAAATATTACTTGGGGAAACATGTTCAAACATGCAAAATGAAAAATAGTCCAAAATACTTATTTGTTATTTAGTTTTTGATTCAACCACACAGTGTATAGTTATTAAAGATTTCTTGGTGTTCTCTTTCAAAAATAAATCATAATTTACCAAATTTAGTGCATAGGAGTTTGACTGTTTAAGTCATTTTATGATATTAGAAAGTTCAGTCTCTTCTCCCTAGCTTCGTTCTTGTGGAATCGGGGTCTCACTATGTATCACAGGCTGACCTCTAACTCAGGATCTTCCTCCTCATATTTTCATAGTATTGAAACAATAGTAATCACTGTTATTTCTAGATCCTGGCCTTTATTAAAAGTTGTAAATAGGAGTCTTTACTAAGGTATGTCTCAAAATAAAATTAATTAATAGAACTGTTATCATTTTCCTAATGATTGTGCCTGAAAACTAGTTTTTCTAATGCTTAAACACAGAACTAAAAGTTTCATTTAGCTGTGTAATCAAATACTCTGTACATATTAAAAATTATTTTCTGAAATCAAAGGTCAAAAAAGTTACATGTTTGCCATATGATTCTAGCTATCTGTACTGCAAAATAGATCCATTGGAAGGAATATCAAGAAATAAACTCTACAAGAAAGTTTGGAAGATTGTAAAAGTAATTGATAACAAGAAAAGACGATGTCTTGATGCAAGCTCCCTCTGGCTATTTTCAAAAATAATTTTGTTTACTCTCTATTGTGAAAAATGCAACATGAAGTAATGAATATTGACTAAACCTACAGTTAATATAAAATCTGTTTGTGAAACCCGTAACAGATGGCTTGATGCAAATTAAAGCCATCTCTCTGCCATTTAGAGTTGGTAGAAAAGACATATATTTGAAGGTACATTAGTTCCAGACTACTTATTTCAAAACCATCATACATTCAGAGAAATAAACTTATTTAGCAGAATACTTGTTATCTAGTTGATAAATAAGCATACAGCGGTGGTGGTACCACTCAGTGGTGAAGTACATATTAAACATATGTGGGATCATTGGTTCAGTCACTAGTACCTTTAGAAAAATAATAAATTCTAGAGAAAATCCTTTTGTATACAGAATATTTTCACATAATAGCTTTGTTCAGTATGTGTGAGAATGGCTTTGAGTACTGATAAAGATTCTCACAATAACATTTCCAGAGTTGGAAGTCAGGGGTGAGGCTCATGTACCTGATTCATCTAGGACATAACAAAAAAAATCAAAATTAAAAACATTTATTGGGCCGGGCGGTGGTGGCGCACGCCTTTAATCCCAGCACTCGGGAGGCAGAGGCAGGCGGATCTCTGTGAGTTCGAGACCAGCCTGGTCTACAAGAGCTAGTTCCAGGACAGACTCCAAAACCACAGAGAAACCCTGTCTCGAAAAACCACACACACAAAAAAAAAAAAAACATTTATTGGAATTCACCTGTTCAAGTGAAACTGAATAATTAAGAAACAGTGTGGTATTCACTGAAATCAGAAACCTCTATAGTGTCGTTAGTGCCTGGGTCTAGAACTAAGGGATGTGATGAAGCTGGATGGGAGGTTGCATGGAACCTAGAGGGCCTACATTAATATTAGCAATATTAGTCTGAATGCCATTAGTTGGAAGTACAGAATAGTATTGCATGATAAAATGTTTGCAGATAACAAAAAAACAAAGTATAGCAACTATAAGGATTTTGTACAATCAATTAATCATATATAACATATATTATATCTTAAAACATATTGTGTCTAAGAGCAGAGTTATATTGAATGCATCCATTCCTTCATATAAACTGAAGATAGATACCTTGTGATCTTGGCCAATAGGAGAGCTTATGGCCCAATATTGAGCATTGTATTTAATATATAAACATGCTTACTTCAAAAACAGATAAACCTGTGACAACTAAAGTCAATGGGAAATATATTAAGATAGATGGATATGGTAAGAACTTTGTCCAGTACATAAATAGTAGGTACACTTGGTAGTTTTGATGTCTTTCTCTCATAAATAAAGGGTAGAAAATATAAAATGTTTTCTCAAACCCCAAGTGATGTAACTGACTTTCCTTCTGAGCAGCATAAAGTTTCCCATGCATTCAACTTTTGTGTGTATTTTCTGGAATACTTTAACCACACTTGTTTTGATAACTGTCAACGTCTTTTAGGGAAGAAAAGAAACTAGATCAAAACATCAGCCCACAGCGTAAAGCTGATGACAACCATGTAAATCACACATGTAGGTAATGAACACATCTGTACTAGTGATACTATAAATAAAACAATAACTCCAGTTGAGTGAATGTCTTAGAAATTTTTGGAGTCCCATATAGAAGGCCAAAACATTCCAACAATAAATACTTCCCCAAAGATAGATATTCAGTCATGAACCTGAAGTCCTCACAAATGGATAATGGCAACATATTCATTGGAATCTATAGTTTTTCTAATACACACAGATAATTACTTATTAGTACAATTATTTATTTGCTAAATATTACTATTTTATAAAAGCAGGTATTTGTGTTTCATGTTACTTGTGATGTTTTACTTGGCCTCTTATCAGTGATAAAATGGTCTCTTTATTCACATATAAGAAAGTTTGGGTCCATTCATAAAAAATTGCATTACTACTTACTTGTCCTGAATGCTAATTTTCCATTAATAATTTTAAGTGCATAATTTTGAAATATAAAGTATTTATAAAAATTATACCCTTAATTTATAAAATGATTATTACAGATGAAACAGAAGGATCTCACCCCACTGAAAGGAGAAAACTGTGATAGTTAGCAGATGGGAGATAATTCCGGAAACTGCCAAAGGGATAAAGATCTCTAATATATTATCAAAGGATATCAAGGCAGAGAATAATTGAAAGACCTGAATAATGTTTATATTTTCAAATCCACAGCCTTGAGGAATGTGAGAAATGAAGAGGGAGTTTAGCCAAGCTGAGGTAACATCTTTCTATGAGTGGAAATGCCAAGCCCTCTGTGAGTAGCTATACCTCATAGTGATGGAAATGGATCCAATTCT
Organism: Microtus pennsylvanicus; assembly: GCF_037038515.1. Taxonomy (NCBI): domain Eukaryota; kingdom Metazoa; phylum Chordata; class Mammalia; order Rodentia; family Cricetidae; genus Microtus; species Microtus pennsylvanicus. Next base: position 54,778,840 of record NC_134587.1, on the reverse strand, counting down.
GAGAGAAATGGCCCCGACCTGTATAAATACTATGTAAAAGAGATGGGTCTTTCATATCTCATATTTTATTGGATGTTTTATAGAATTCATATTTCAACTACATAAAAGCAATCAAAACATATTTTATTCACAAATGGGTTGATCATGAGGCTTTGAATGTGTTTGAACACATAACTGTCACCTTTTCTACTAATTTGGGCTCTCTGTAAGGAAGACTCACTGTATTAAGTATTAAAATCCAAACTTGGACTTCTGTGTATAAATGTTAACACTTAAAATGACCAGAATAACCCATATAAAACTATTGTTTATTTACTTGACTGGATTAAGAGGGGCTTTGGAGATTACTGAGGCACTCCTCTGGTGTTTCTGAACGTCTCTAGGGCAGTCAGATTACAGGGTCTGTCTCAATGAACGGAACCATCCCAGTGTGACTAAGTAATATGATGACTGTATTAATATGCCATGAATATTATTCAGCTGGATGAGGCAGAATAGTATATATGTTCCTCTGACAACATTGTTCTGATCTGGCGTCATTTTCTGTGACCTTTTCTTTGTTTCCCACCTCCATAAAGTGATCAGTTTCCATCTGCCACAAGCTCTATTCTACCCAAGTTCCTGGAGCCAAGTAACTCTGGATTGAATTATTTAAATCGATGACTAATCACCAAAGTAAATTCTTCCTCTTCGAATTGTTCTCTAGGGTATTTTGGTACCAGCAACATTAAAGTTCAAACACCATATGGCAATATTCATCTTTAAAATTTAAACACCTTTTGTTCTCGTCTTTCAGTTGTTGCTTGCCTTTTTTCGCTCATTATATCGTGGTATATCCCAATGCACCCTTCAGTGTGAATTAATCAGGGATGACTTGTTGGAGATAAATTTTTCTCTGTAATGTCAATAGCATTTCTTGCTATTTCTTTCTACTTTTGATTGATGTATGTTCACATATTCATGTGTGCATATGCAGGCGCACAGACACCACAAACCATGATGAGATCTCAAAGACAACCACCAACACTGATCTTCACTTCTTGCTTGAGTCTAGTCTCTTTGTTGTTCACCACTCATTATGCCAGGCCCTCTGGTCAGCAAGGCCTTGGGATTCTCCTGTCTCTGCCTCCTTTCTCTGCATATGACCACGAGAATTACACGGGGGATTCCATTGCTACTTTTTAGTTATTGTTGTTTTCGTGTATTCCGGTAATTTTTGCTTTACACACTTAGCTATCTTACTAGGCCATATCTTTTTTTTGAAAGGTTATTCATTTCTTGTCTAGATTCTTGAGCTGGAAAGTACTTTATTGATTTAAGCATAAGACTTTCATATTTATAGAACATTGTCCTTTAAAAAATATTGGCTTATTAAATTAACAAGATGTACTTGTCATTCATTCATAAATTAAATTTACTTCTTCAGTACCATCCATTGTATAAAATGAAATAAGTTCTTAATATTACATGTTGTTACTTTTTACTTAATTAACTGTTACACATAGCTACAAATACAATAATATAAATGAGAAAGCTACCAAAATTTTAATGAGGCCTAACACATAATAATTTTTATGATATTTCTTTGTTCTTGCTTATTTTTAAATTAAAATTAAATAAATCTGTAATTTACATATCAATTGTCTCATTCAAGCTTTTCTTAGGGTTAATCATTATTCACTTTGTAGAAATTTTGTTTGCTGGTAGAGTATATCAAAATTTTAAAACGTTTTGTAGCCTCTAAATTCAGTTCAAAGTTCTGTCTGTTTGATTTAAATTTTAGTAATTTATAATTGCAAGATACCAAGTCAATGGCATTTTCTTTTTGAAACTTTTTCTTTTTTGCATATTTTTCATGTGTTTTAGAATATCTGATAGTAGCACTTCTGCACAACCCTCTTTATCATTAATTTTGTGATCTACTATATCTAACTATTGATATTAATAATTTTCATTCATGGGTTTCAGTTTAAATTTTAGTCAAGATAATTTTATCTGTTGAGATTCTTATTCTAATTATTATTCTGAATGCAATCTAGATATTATTTCCCTACCTCTGATACAATTTTTTTAAAAAAAAATGGCTATTACATTAACTTTAAAGTTATACTCGACTTCTTTCTCTTTTTGTGATAGAGTGTACTTACCATTCCTTTTGGTTCCATGACTTTTCTGTTCCCGATTCTGTACTTAGTCTGTCTAATACTCCACAGTCTTCTAACCCAAGGAACACCTCTGAAACTACAAAGAAATAGAGTGGAAGAAGATCATTTCCTGGAAGGGATTTGAACCGCTTCTGCTCATATTCAATTGACAAATTTCCCCTTCTCCTGTGACCTATGAAATACCCACTGGAGAGACTAGAGTCTCAAGTGCGATGATGTCTGATGATTGAACAAAATTTCTGAGGAATCATGGGAAACTTTCATAGTAGAGTCCAAGGACTATAGGCTCCTCAGAAATACGAAATTTTATTCTAGGATCTATCTTACAGATAGCTAATTCATAGTTTGCCTTTTTGCCTCCTGAATTTCTCTTCCTTGGCTGTTTGGGTATCCACAGAAGGAGGGCAATGCCTCCTGATGATTAGAACTCAAGACTCCTGCTGATGAGAGCTGGTCCCTGGCTTTTTAACAAGATGCTGCCAAGGAGGTTAATGGGAATCTTACGAGCCTGGGATTTCTGTAAAGTGGAAGGAAATTGCCTTTGTCAGTGCTACAGCAAGACAGATGAATAAGGAGATATAGTTGTATTTAATATTTAACATGTTAAATTTACATTTCTTGAACTGAGTAGATGTGAATCCAGTAAAACAGAACCAATCTGGATAGGAACTTTAAATATTTCCCCATCATAAATGTGTTCTGACTTAAAATTATTCTCTTAATTTTGAAAGGTGGCAGCAAAAAAGATTTAGCGTAAGTATGTCATGTGTTTAATGTGCCTTAAACTTTAGGTACTATTTACTAAATCTGCTACGAAAGATAAGAAATGTATTTCTATGCTTTCTTCAGTATTCTCTCCTACACATTTCAATTTATTTTTTTCAATTTTAACATATTTAAAGATAATGGGATATATATATATATATATATATATACATTATATATATATATGTATATTGCTTTTCAAGACAGGGTTTCTTTGGAGTCTGTCCTAGACCTAGCTCTGGCAGACCAGGCTAGCCTCTAACACACAAAGCTCTGACTGCCACTACCTCCAAAGTGCTTGGATTAAAGTTGTGCACCAACACCACCCAGCAAGAATCATAATTTTAAAGAGCTATTTTAGACCTAGTTGAATGAAGTATGTATCTATTGTTTTTTTTCTTTTTTAAAAAATCATCTATTTATTTTGCATCCTTGCTGCAACCTTACCCCACACTCCCCTCAAAGACTCTCCCCCATTTTCTCCCTCTAATTCTCTCTCCCCCTTCTCCCACCCATAACTCCACCTCTTCCATCTCCATCCAGGACAGGGAAGTCCTCCCATGAGTATCAATAAAAAATGGCATATCAAGTTGCAGTAAGACTAAGCACCTCCCCACATATTAAGGCTGTACAAGGTGAACCTGTATGAAGAGTAGGGTTCCAAAAACCAGTAAAAGAGTTGGAGGTAGCCCCTCTTCATGATGCTAGGAGTGCCATTGGACTCGTAGGGGCTCACAAAGACTGAACAGACAATCAGTAAGACTGCACAGAACTGACCTAGTAGGCACTCTGCATATATATTATAGTTTTGCTTACTTTTTCTAGATAGATCATTATGAGGTTCCAATTCAAATCACTTATCTAGTATTTATAGGCTATTAACCCTTTAAATTATTAATATGCTTATGAACACTAATTCCTTGCATTACATTTTTAATGTGTCCCTTTTTAGTTGAGATGGCCTACAACATGCTATAGCATCTTTGCCCTTTTTCCTACATGAGTGCTGGCTTTATGTTCCTTCTGGTTTCAGATTCTAATCCTCCTCTGTATTGATTTATCCATTATATACAATTTCATGAGCCTAGACTTTCATATTAAATCAACCGATACAAATTGTGTGTTCCAGCTTTCAGAGACCATCTCTGTTTTCAAGTCCATTTGAGTAAGAATATATATATATATATATATGGTCAGAAAATATTCATAGAGGTGCATTCAGAAGACAAATTTTTAAGTCTTTCCCAGGGGAGACAAAATACAGCATGAGGTAATATCGCTAGAAGGTCTTAGTCTCTAAAGCAGTATTTCTCCGTTGGGTACCTGGACCTAAAGCAAGTTTAGCTGCATAATAAAATAACGGTGCAGTGGTTCCTGATTTTGTAGACAAACATGCAGAAGTTGTTATCAATGAATTGTTCTGAGCTAGAGAGTGATGAGTTGGAGCCCTGACTATAACACTGGTGTAGATCTGGACTCCTAATTTGCCTGAAACACTACTTCTATAGCAATGAAAGCTAAAGTAATCCAAACACTATGATATAAAAATTATATTTAATATATAAACTTTCTCTATGTCTAAATTTAAATTTTAAGATATTAAATAATATAATTATGTATAATTAATTCATAACTATATCCAACCAATTATAAAGTAAAATAATATCCTAATATACTACAGAATTTTTCACCACCCAATAGTCAGTATGAATAATCTGAATTGAATATTTCTAGTTTGAGTATTTGACTTGCTCTTGAAAGAAATATTGGTCCTCAAAGTATGATTTTTGAAAGTTCGCTGTTTGAAGGTTGGATTTAATCTACTTAACAGGCACTGGCATAAGAGATCAGGAAAACACTTGAAATTTTATGGAGTGTCAAGGGGAAAGCATGGGGTATTTATATATGTTACACTAGTTACTAAGTCTGTACTCCTTATTACTGGCTGCACATATTTGGAGAAGTCGTTAATTTCTAAATATTATTTTCTATTTCTGCCTTATAGTAAAGCTGCCTCAGAAGAGATAAAAATGTAGCTAGAAGACATAACAACACAACCACGGCTTCTACAGCATCTACATTCTCTTAGCATTATAAGGATCCAATAAGTAATTTAAAATATTTGGGATGGTATGTGTAAAATATAAGAAAAGTCTGTACTATTTCATGTAAAGGAATTAGGAAATTGCACAATTTCTAACTAAAGATGATTCCAAAGACACCCCCTACCAAGAATTCCTAGAGGTGACTATATATTTTATTGTATTATCATTTTCTTGTTATTTTTCTTGTTTTATACCACAGTACATTGTTGTTCTAACTTTTATTTATATTACCTATTTTGCGTTACACAATCAGGTTGTTGAAACAAGTAAATTAGATCTGCTCAAATTTCATAGTTTTAGCATAAAGTGTGAAATTTTAGAAAGATGCTTCTGTGCAAAATTATAATTTTTATTTTTTATAAAAACAATAGAAACTAAAGGAACTGTTAGGATATCTATTTGTTGTTGGTGAACAGAAAGAGTGTCTGAGAATTGTTTGAAATACCATTTTCCTATGGTATATATTTTCTTGAGCAGTCTTCATCTCCCTCAGGGTAACTCACGATTGTAAAGACATCATGGAGTAGGGAGAAAATTAGAAAGGCCATTTTAAATGGAGCAACATTCCAGGTCAATTTCAAGATGTGTAATGATGTGAGAAATGAAGAAAAGTAGAGAAATCCAGTTCTGTACCCCAACATTATGTCACATGAGACTGAGAGAAGAGGTGGTCAGACTCCTCCACGGAGCCTGTCATTTACTCTCACTTTAGTAATTAATTGTCTCATATTTTACACTTGATGATTTCCTTGTCTGCACTAAATTGGATTGTTCTTGCTACCGTGGATTGTTTTTATTTTTATCATACTCATTATCATCCTTTAAAAAACAAGCTTATGTCCTAGCACATAATAAATTGTGTCTATTCAGTTGAAATGAGTAAAAACAATGCTTATTAAGAAACTATGGTAAGAAACACAACTGTGGATAATTTTCCTAATGTGTTCTTGGATACGGTTTTCCAGTATTTTGTTGAGGATTTTTGCGTCGATATTCATGAGTGAGATTGCATCGGGCTTTGTGGGAGCCTAGCCAGTTTGGATGTTCACCTTCCTAGACATGGACGGAGTGGGGAGGACCTTGGACTTTCCACAGGGCAGGGAACCCTGACTGCTCATTGGACTGGAGAGGGAGGGGGAGAGGAGTAGGGGGAGAGGAAGAAGGGTGGGAGGAGGGGGAAACTTTTTTTTTTCCTTTTCTCAATAAAAAAAACAGAAAGACAACTGTAATGGACTTAGGGGATGGATATTAGTGGGGCTCATTAGAGTTGCAAAAGAATAAAATCATTGAATATCAAACAAACTACAGACCAGTGGACACCAACTGCTTGCACACAGAGAGCAAGTCTCAGAGATCTAGTTTGGGTCATGGTCTGTCTTGGGTAAAACTCATCAGGAACAATGATAAATTGGAGTGGTATTCCTGAGGTCTGGATAATCTACTGAGAAGCAGCTAATCACTCTACATGGTAATTCTTTATTTGTCAAGAAAATATAAGAGAAAGATATAGGAAAAATTATTGTAGAAGAGTCAATATTTCAAAAACACTCTGTACCTTAACTCATAAATTGAAATTGATGTTAACATTAAAATAATTATACACTTTTAACAAAAATAGAAAAATGTTTTGGCTATTTATTTATTCAAAATTTCAATATTTAAAAAATGAAATATTTAAAGAACACAAATGTTTAATTTTGTATGATAATTCCCTATAAGTTAGATAGTTTTCTGCAGTCATCAGGTAGCATGAAACACATATTCTGATAAGACTTTTTCAAAAGTATACCCTACTCCCTTATTAACACAAGCCTTTAAAAATCTGACAGAATATAGATATGCTTCATTCTTGTTTAAAATTTTCTTGATTACAGTCTTTCAATCACTGTAATGCCTATTCTTATTGGTCAATGTGATTTTCTTTTCTTTTTATTTATTTCTGGTATTGAAACCTGGGTCCTTGTATATATTATACAAGAACCTGTCTAGCCACTGCACTCTACGCTATAGTGATGTTATAAATTGAAATTCTTGGAATAGTTGTGATTAAACATAAAGATACTTAAAACTTCAAATATTTAAAAAATTTGTTAACCTAAAGTAGAAAGATAGGAATTGAGCATTTTTAATATCAAATTTTATTTTATTTTTGAGAGAATTTGGTTTTTAAAGTTTGAATATATAGCTGAATTTTAAATCTATATGATTTCCGTATAAAACTTGTGTTCTGTCTCATTTTCTAACAAGGTAAAATAGTTATTGAGAAAACTGTTCATAATGAAATTCAAGATAAGTTGTATCAAGAATTGTAAAAGGTCTAGGTTTTACCCTTGTAAACATGGCTAATGTGTCTGACATACATTTATGACGGTCATCAGAAAATATCCAATTCCTGATCAGAAAGAGAGTTTGACTTATTACTCACGGCAGAGACAGTAGCTAAGGGCCATCATTTTCTAGTTCTCTGAGCCCCAGTTCCCAAACAATACAAATTCAAGATGTGAAAGTGTCAGAGCCCCGAGCTTAAAGACCCCAGGCTTTCGTGATGAACAATAAATGTGTGAACAAAGCCTTTGCTAAAGTCTCCAAACCCGAAACTGCCAGTTCACTCTTTTCTGATCGTGACAGATTGGATCCAGGACAAAACCATGACCCATAATCATAACCACTAAAAAGAGACTGTAGCACAGGGTGGCAAGCTCCTTAGGAAATACACAAGTTAGAGACCATGAAGGTTCATTTTCTCCATTACTTACTAAAACCCCTTTCCACACTCTTCATAAATGCCCATGCTAACAAGATAAGAATGTCTGAAAATGAAAAACACACATGATATTCTCTAGAGATACTCTGAGACTTTTACTTTACTGTGGTTAATATGGAACTCTTCACCACAGCAAAGAATTTCAGAACAAACCAATATGAAGCAGCGTGGCAGTTTAAAGAATTTTTTTTTTTTAACATTTAAGATCAGGGGTTAAGAAAAAAATAGGCAGTCAAGTAAAGTGGAAATTAGAGAGTGTTGGTCTGGGCTTTTAAAGAGACAGCTGTAATAATGGCCTTCAATATAGCCATACATACAATTTGGTGGCTTTTGAATTTGTATTTTAAGGATTGTTAGGGGAACCTTTCTCAGTAAAAGAGGTTATGGGCTGATCCCTGATGTGAATTTGATGGTTATTATGCATAGAAGTTAAAATATTTTTGCTGTAAACCAATGCTTTTAGTTTTATTTGAGAGATACTATGAAAATAACTGGGGGGTGGGGCTGGAAAGATGGCTCAGTGGTTAAGAGCATTGCCTGCTCTTCCAAAGGTCCTGAGTTCAATTCCCAGAAACCACATGGTGGCTCACAACCATCTGTAATGAGGTCTGGTGCCCTCTTCTGGCCTGCAGATATACACACAGACAGAATATTGTATACATAATAAATAAATATTTAAAAAAAAGAAAAAAACTGGGGAAGGAGTAAGACCATACTCATTTGAAAATATCTCTACATGAAAGAAATATTATCTTTTTTACAAAGCAAATTTTGTTGAGATGAAACGACTGATTCTCTCCTAATACATGTTCACACACACAAACTTAAAATGAGGGTTCTTTTGTCCTGTCAGGTCCCCAATTTTTCCTTCTTTCTACCCACTTCTAATTTTTTTTTGACTTATTGGATGTCTTTTCTTCTGTCAAATCACATTTAGCAATTGTTAACCTATCATGAGATGTTGATAATTAAATAAGCATTTCGATAAACAGCGTATGTTTCAGACCAAGAGATACTTATAGATCCCCAAAAAATGTTTGATGAAGAAGACAGCACACCTATAGCTACATTATTTTTCTTGCCTGTGTTTACTTTTTAAAGTCTATTGTTAAACGTTAAACTTGACTTAGCTTTTTGTACTATGCTAATCAAAGTTTTAATTATACTTTCCTTTTTTTCTTAAGACTGAGTTTTCAATTAACAGTAAAAAACAAACAAACAAACAAAACCCAAAACCAACCAACACACAAGAACAAAAACTGCTGTAGAATAATTTTATTGTAAACTGTGAATATTTGTCACTGTGACTGGTTTAATAAGCAAGCTGAATGGTCAATAACTGAAGAGTATAAGGTTAGGTGATAATGTCAAACTGAGAATGCTGGGAAAGAGAAGGAAGGCATCAGAGAGTGGCCAGCCAGACACAGAGAACAAGTCAAGCACACAAAATAGCATAGAGGTAAAACTTACTTAGAAACTTACATTGAGTTAACCTCACTGATTTTGTTTTTCTCCTTTGGTTTTGTGAAATAGATTTAGAAGAGAAAAGAGAGATACAGTATGACTGCTTTGTTCTGTATCAACTATCTCTTAAGTACATGTCATGTGAGTCACATGAATGAGCAACTTAATTTTAATTTATCCCTTTCCAATCAATGAAATTTTAAATTAAAAAACTTATACTCATTTTAGTTACTCAAAAACTGTTAAGTATGCCGAGTGAAGCCGAGTTACATGAATTTACTTTCCCAATAGTAATTTAATGGAATCTAAGTCTGGATAAAAAGTTTACAATAAATTGAGCTTTTGAAAAATGATATCTTTAAATAGTGATATACTGGAGATTTTAATACTGCATATGTGTATGACAGTTCATCCTCCAGAAGATAAACATGTGGTTGTGTGCATTCTTCAAACAATGTGTTATTCATTTCTATATATCTTTTTTTGTTTGTACTGACCTATGCATTTTTCTCCACTCCCCTTTCTTCCTCCTCTCTCCCCTTCTAATCATATCTGTAACTATATTCAATTACCAGAAATCAGGTCATTTATATTAAATGGTTTTATTAAAATAATAATAAATATTATTCAATTTTATTGATTATCTTTTTATGCACAGAAATCATTTTTTTGCTAAATGTCTCAAAATGTAAACAATTTAATTGGATTTGATTAATCTTTGTCTTTATCTCATCAAGATTCTTGCTAAACCTTACTGGCCTAGACTTTCTTCATGGTATTTAAATCTCTTTCTACATTAAATTCCAAAATTGTTGCCATACAAAAGTTGGTAAGAATGTTAAACTTTAAGGGTAGTGCTACATATATATATATATATTTTATTTTTGCTTTGGTTAAGGATTTAACCTAGCCCAGTTCCATTTTTGAAATAATCAGAGGAGCATTTGAGAAAGGTAACTACCTACCCTCTGGAGAAACCTCTGTATTCTAGATAGTATGCCAAATTGAGCTGTGAGTCAACACAAAGGCAGTCGCTTAGAGCTCCATGGAAACATCTGCTACATTGTAAACTATATCTCATAATAAGAAAAATTATGACCCTCTAAAGAGACAAGCCAGGAACAGAATTGAAGGACCAGAACTCCAGAATTTCTTTCTCCTTCTTATTTTCCTCCTGGCTTTCATTTCCTCTGTCTTTACAATGTCAAGAGAAACCCCTGGCTAAGACGTAGATCAAGTCAGAAGTATCTGATTACCCTGATTTGTGTGTTTGTGTGTTTTGCAAATGCATAAAGAGAAAGAAGGGCAAAGTAAAAGCAGAACAGCTGAAGTTTACTCACCAGTGAACATCTGATTTTCCTTTCTGCATCCTACCTGATAAACTTTAAATTCAACCATTTTCTTGCTGGTAGCAGTGTTTGTCTCTGCTAGTATTTACTCCCCTGCCCATTTTTATTTCCTTTTCCAGTCTGATTAGTTCATTTAGCTTTCTGCTTGCCAAACTGTAAGACTTATATAGTTGTTATAAAATAACAACATGAACCAAATTTGAAATTAGTTTGTTTTTAAATGTCTATTATGAATTTTAAACCCACTGCTCTATGCTGTGTTTGTATATAGGAATCTGATTATTGCTTAGTTTTGAGAAAAAAAAACAAAACTAAACTCAATTAGTCTGTTCTAATTACATAGGTTATTATAAAAGAGAACCTAACTATGGAACTCCCTCTACTTCCCCCATGCCTCCCTTAGTTCTTAGGAGAAAACCCAGCTCCTATACATGCCAGGCAAGTGCTTTAGCAAATCAACTATATTCCTAGGCCCTTAATATATAAGTATTAATATTTAAATATTTCCAGCTTCTGTGGAAAGCATAAGCTTAAAAATCTTCAATGCAATCGTAATAAATATTAAGTATTTGGGAGCTTTCGGAATGTTTTTCTTTCATTTTGTGCAGCATCATAGAATTCTTTTTCCTCCTATTCAGGTTTTCATATAATGAACCATCTTTCAGTATTATTAATTCTCTGAAACGTTTTAAAAGTTACCAAATTACTAATATCATTTTATTTATTAAAGGGTCATTTTACTGAGTAATACAAATTGCAATTGTTGCTTAAAAATACAATTGGATATTGGCTCTGAAAGCAGAATTAAAGCTGGAATGAATTTTACTCAAGTCTGATAATGAGCAGCAGGATAACTGGATCTAATTAAACCTGAGCGGCGCTGTGAATCGACTGGTGCTGTGAAGCCCCGAGAGGGCAGGTGCCCTTGCCACATCTGTTCTGTCTCTGAATATGGTATTCCTGTGAGTAGCACTGTGCTAGTAGAGTACCAGGGAATGAAGCGAATCTAACCACAACCGCATACATAACACGTTGAAAAACCTTTCTGTATCTTTCACCTAATAGTTGTAGCAGGTATAGGGTCTATATTCACATTTTTATACATACAACCCTTACTTTGAAATTGTGAAGCCTATTTCTTCCTATAAGATAGTGCAGCCGTAACTGTGGAACTGATTCTCTAAAAACATACTAAATAAAGTATAATGTAAAATTCAATGTAATATATTATGTCCATTTCTATAGAAAATACACACATACTCCAATGAATAGCAGGGGTATATCCCTTGATGCAGGAGGGACATCATGTTATAACAGTCTAAACACCAAAGGCAAGCCAATCAGTGCTTCTCTAAGTTTGGGAAGAAGACTTGATCTGGACCAAAAAGAAGAGAGACAGATTAGGAGGCCAGTAAACCATCTTTTCCACTCAAAGAAGGGAGAGGCTTAAGCTCCACAGATGCTAAGATGGTAGCTTCTGAGGAAACATAATGAAGAAGCTTATGAATAACAAGGCATGCGGGGATATTATTAAAATCCTACAGCCATGTCTTCCCTGAGCAAAGACCAACCACTGTTTGCATTTAGTATACAAGCCTGGAACACAATTACCTGTATTCTAGAGACTCCATTTAATCCATAGTTGTCAGCAGGAACACCGTGCAGTTTTAGGAAGAAGGGGGAATATGATAGGGGACTTCTGCTTTTATTTCTGATGGAAAGTCTCTTACCCTACTCATTATATTTTTGTTACATTTCATAAATAAAATTACATAAGGCAATATAATAAAAATGGCAATCAGATAACAGTATGCAAAAGCAAGGTAGGCGGGGGTAAGAAACAGACATTGTGCTAGTGCCAAATGCTACAGAGTCTCTGCCTTCACCATGCCAGCGGCCTGGTAAATTCAAAATTTATAAAGAGCAAATACAAAAACAATTCAGTGTTTCTCAAAAAATTATTACATTAAGAATGTAATATTCCAAAATGCATTTGGCATTTGAAGCTATAATTCAATTCACAGCAACAATATGCTACAGCATAAACACTTGACATTTCAGGAAATTATTGTCAATTTATCACCAAGCCTTGTAGCAAAATAATCTTCCACTTTCCCTACTATGTTGCTGGCCAAGAAAATGGTTCTGTGTTGTTGCTACAAAATAGTCCATGTGTTTTAGTTAGCAAGAGAACACAAAGTAATGCAAAAAAGAAAGAAAGAAAAAAATTGGAATAACAAACATAATTTATAATATTAGACTTTAGAAACCTTCCTGTCTCTGTGATTCTTTTTACTTTAGTGGGAGTAAAATGGTATGATAATAACATGCATTCCAAAATACTCAGTAACCTAAATTGTGCTAGATGTAAAGAATCTCAATGTTAGTGGCAAACTCAGACATTTAATCAGTAACCCATATTCAAAAAAAGGAGACACTTTGCCTGAAAGAGGTGAAATAGCTGGTAATTTCAGAAGTAGGGATATCAGAAAAGAAGTTTAAAGTCAGAGTAATATAAATTATTTAGAATTATTGTAGAAAATAATAGGTTGGTGACCTAACACATGGATATACAAAATCTTATTTTCAATAGCTTTCACCTTTTAGCGAAACCATTTGTAAATGTAGTATATCTTAGCAAAGGCAGGGTTCTGATCATGGAGACCTGTGTAGGAAAGTAAAGCATTCAATGATGGTATTGTAGGCAAAGAGTATTCCAAGAGTATTTAAATAAATACATGATAATTTTAAGGAAATTTGTGCTTGTCAATAGCAAAAGAACTTAAACCTGGAAAACTGAATCAAAAACATTAAAGAAAAGTGTGGTTGTATTTCAAGTATTTTATAATTCTGTCAAAAGTGAGAGACACTCCGATGATGAACAAGGCAGACACTGGGGTTGAGATTGTTAAAGACTTTGAGGACTTTAAAGTTAGACTAAATATATTTTGCATAATGATGTGGTCATGATCTTACAGGGACAAGAGGAAGATTGTTGTGATTGGAATAAGCAATGTTCCCCCATAGAGTTGTATATTTGAGAACTGGGTCCCCAAGAGTGGATCTATCTGTGAGGCTATGAAAATTTTAGGAGGTGTAGACTTGTTGGAGAAAGGATATCGTTGAGAGCAAAGATAGTGCATTACTTTGTGTTCTCTTGAACATTCTAACTTTGCCTCACTTCCCACTCTCTCTAGCTCTCTGTTTCCTGTGAGTAGATGAAAATATGATCAGACTTCTTCTTGTTCTTGCCACTTGTTATATCTTCCCAGCTGTGAAATTCTCTATCCTCTTGGGAGCATAAGTCAATACAGACTCTCTCTCATGTTGCTCTGGTAACAGAATTCTATCACAGAAAAAGTAACAAGGAAAATTAACTAAGATATTCTGTCCCTTTCTTTCTTTACTTCTTTCTCTCTGGCTTTTCTTTTTTTTTTTTTGTCTTTCTTTACTTCCTTCAGGAGTTCTTCATATAATATAAGCTAGGTTGTATGATCAACCAGCCCTGATCTCTCATGTACTTTGAACAGGCAAAGGTTACCATGGCCACGCTTCATTCCTACCACTGTCTGAAAGAGTAATACCATGTTGACATTAGGGACTCGGGTTGTAAGAGTTCTCTCCTACTCAGTGGGTTGGTCTTATGATGGATTTCTCACATGATGGCTCATGTGGAAGTTATCAATGTCAGGAAAAAGGCTGCGATCAGAGGAAGTAGATCAATGTTGGTACATCTTGGGAGCTCTGTCCTTACTTGGTTTCTCGCTATATCCTTTTCTCTTCTACGTGTCTTCTATAGAGCAGTTACCATCTTTGTTTTATGATGATGTTCATATGGAAATCAGGATTTAATACATCAATTCTGGTTCATTTAATCTTATCTTATTAAAGGTTATAATAGTACTATTTTTCATTATAAATTGCTGTTGACCTTTTACATTTGACACATAAAAATCCAAAAATAATATTTAACCAGGTGTGAAAACAGCTGAGAGCCTACATAGTCCAAGTTGTCTGGAAACATGGAATCCACTGGTCCCACACTACACATTCCTTTATAACCACAGCATATAATCTTGAACTCAATACTAGGAATTTCTTTCAGTCTCATATTATAGATTTTGCATTATTTGTGTGCAATACAGTCTTTTATTATAGAACCTGTCTTAAAATCTAAATACCAACTCCTCCTTGTATATACATTATTATTTTAATGATAGTACTCTCAATTTGGCAGGATAGAGAAAGAAGCAAGAGGCAAATCTCTGGGCACACCTATGGTAGATCAACTTTTTACATCAATTTATGCATAATTTGAAGGTTTTCCTTGATTAGCCTAATTGAAGTGAGGAGATTGATCCTAAATTCCACAGGATTGAATTTTACATAAAATAAAAGGAGGAACATGGCTGAGCAGAAGCATTCCTAAATTTTTGCTTCTTAACTAATAATATAATGTGACGGGCTATCTCCACAAGTTCCTGCAACCCTGATTTGGCTGCCAGGATGAG
The DNA here is from genome assembly GCF_037038515.1 of Microtus pennsylvanicus. Taxonomy (NCBI): domain Eukaryota; kingdom Metazoa; phylum Chordata; class Mammalia; order Rodentia; family Cricetidae; genus Microtus; species Microtus pennsylvanicus. Next base: position 54,763,717 of record NC_134587.1, on the reverse strand, counting down.
CTGCAACCTTGCGCTTTGAGCCAAAATAAACCCCCTTTTTTTTGTTTTTTTTTTCTCATAGTATTTTATCACAGAAACAGAAAAAGTAACAAACATAGTCTCTTTTTCACATCCTTCAAACACTTTGGTTATTGGTGGTACACTTGGTGAAATAATGCATCCTGAGATACAAAATTGCTTGTGAGATAACATGCTCAGTGTGGGGGCATTTTACTTGTATTTTAATGAATAAAACTTCCCTTAGGATCAGAAAAGTAAAACAGCCATACTGGCCAGTTTAATAGACCAGGCAGCAATAACACACACCTTTAATTCTAGTAGCCACACTAGCTTGCCGTAGAAACCAGGTGGTAGTAGTGCATGCCTTTAATATCAGAACTAGAGGGGATAATAAAATGGGAGGATAGAGCTCTCAGGCTCAGTCTCATTCTGAGATTCCTGGAGGTCGTTTCCGACTGAGCTTGAGGTATTAGCCAGTGGCTGATTTATTTTCCTTTTTGGTTCTTCAGGTTGAATGCCAATTTCTCTCTTTGAATTTTTACTAATAGTGCTTCAGCTATGGTCATGGCTGTCAGTGCTGTATACATTAGAAAACTGTTCTGATCTGCACCAAAGTAACAAATGGCAAATATTACTGATTACTTTCTAACCCCCCTTGTGGGATTTGAGAGATGTACAATACACAGATGTTGTGTTACAGAGTATATCAAGTCAGGCCTGCCCGCACAGGTGCATTATCTATAGCTTGGGAAGCCTGTTCCGCAAGACTGTCTTCCAGGGCTCAGGTCAGAAGCCACAGAGCACTCAAGAAAACTTAAAAAAGCTCTTGTTCTGAGGGAGAAGCCTCACGTGCCTTCAATCACGTCTCTTTATTGTTCTGCCTCTATTCTAATTATCCTGCACTAATTCTAATTCCTCCTTGGTTCTTTTTTTCCCCCTCTGGTCTAAAAATTATTCTTTTACGGGATGTTGGAAGCAAAAAAAATTTCAAGAGTTATCCCTTATTGGTCAAAACACATTCCTACGGGTCAACAATAAGGAACTGAGCCATTTACCATGTCACCACAAGGTTCAAGGTTTCAGGAATAAGACTGTGATTGGAGCTCAGTGGTACAGTGTCCCTTAGGTCTTTTATCAGCTAGATTTGGCGAGTGAAGAATTGACATGCTTTTCTTAGGGCGCTTTGTGTAGCAACCTTGGTTGGACACCTGTGACTCTGACCTTGTGCGAACTCTAAAGTGTTAAAATTATGATCTATTTACCAAAAAACATTTAGTCAGTTTGAACTTGCTCTGAGGGAAAAATGAGTTACTTGTGTGCAGTGAGTCCGAGCAAAGAGAACAAAGCAGGCTTTTAGTTGTCTACATTCCTCGCGGGACAATAGATCTAGTTATGAAGCATAACCTAGTATGTTTTCTATAGATCAAAATTATACAGCTAATTGAAAAGTCATCTTTCTGATCATTCATGGATATGTGTGCCCATAAGATTGAGATGCCATCTTGAGATTACATGAATACATTACATAAAAATGCATGAAAACTCAAGTATGATTGTTATGTAGTTCAGGTAGAAAGGAACAACATATGACTAAATAATAAGAAATCAAAATATCTGTGGCATAAAATAGAGTTTCCAGAAAAAGTCACACCTACACTGAATATTACACGGGCCGATTAGCTGGTCAGAACCTCATAATAGTGAACAGTTGATATGATGCAGGTCCAGAGTGCAATTATCTTGGGTTTATCTTAATTCCTAAAAAAGAATTAATTGACCACTTCTATGTATGATCTCACATCTTTGCATATATTAGACAAATCCTTTTGTGATATATAAACTCGTTTCAGAACACAAAAACTACAAACAAATATAGTAACAGAGTCCTGTAGCAAAGATATCCCCTCAACCTGATTTTGCCAATATATATGGACTCAAATTATTTATTTTATACCTCTGCCTCAGTTTTCCCTCCCTTCTCTCCTCCCAGTTACTTTATCAATTCTCCTTTTGTGACACACCATCCACTCCTCTTCCTTTTTTGTTTAAAGAAATAGCAGTTCGTCTGTGACTATCAATCAAACATGAAATAAAACGCTGCAGTAATACTAAGTACCTCTCATGTATTAAGGCTGGGCAAGGCAATCCAGAATGAGGAGTAGGATCCCAAAAGCAAGTAAAAGATTCAGAGGTAGGCCCTGCTCCTACTGTTAGGAGTCCCACAAGAGGACTAAGCTACACAACTGTATCTTCTATACATAGTGCCTAGGTCTGACCCATGCTGGCTCCCTGGTTGTTGGTTCAGTCTCTGTGAGCCTCTGAGAGCCCAGGATAGTTGGTTCTGTGAATATTCTTCTGATGTCCTTGACTTCCTTGGCTCCTACAGTCCTTCCTTCCCATTCTCAGCAGGATTTCCCAAACACTGCCTAATATTTGGCTATGGTTCTGCATCTGTTTCTATCTGTTGCTGGATGAAATCTCTTTGATGAGAATTGGGCTGGCCACCAATTTATCCATATGAAAAAACATCATCAGGTATTTAAAGTGTTTTCACTTTATAACTTTCTTTGTTGATTATTATAAAAGTTTCATGAAACTACTACCATAGAATTTGAGATAACTTGAATCTGTGTTCCCAGTTTATAGTCACTGCAAAATACATTTTTTAAAAATTTACTTTCAGGGGAAAAATTGTATTTTGACTTTAATATTGATAGTAGTATGTTGTATGGCAGTATCTTCCTGATCATTCTAATAATCATATCCAAAAATAAATTTTAAGTAATAAAGATCTGATGCACAAAAAATACTAAAGGTAAAAATTGGTAAATATAAGTTTATATGTATGTATATATACGTATATATATATATATATCAAAAATGTTACAGTGCAGATTGAAAATACAACATTGAATACATTCTGTCAAAGTTTTGCATAAATTTCATATTTTATTGTACGTACATCAGACTGAACAATGACCTATTTTTTTTTTTTTCGAGACAGGGTTTCTCTGTGGTTTGGGAGCCTGTCCTGGAACTAGCTCTTGTAGACCAGGCTGGTCTCGAACTCACAGAGATCCGCCTGCGTCTGCCTCCCAAGTGCTGGGATTAAAGGCGTGGTCCACCACCGCCCGGCTACAATGACCTAAATTTAAAGGGACTGTCTGTACATATTAAATGCATGCATATGCATGGGTGAACACAGGTGACCACATGAGAGGTACACATGTGTATGTATCTACATGATCTGTGATTGGAGGAGCTGATAAGTTTATTTTATAGACTCTCTGAATAGTCGTATACCTTGGGCTCCTTGCCTGAATCTAATTTTTCCACACCCCTCCCAGATTCTCTTCCCCAGACTTTTGTCTGGGACTTCTTCTGAGTTCCTATATTCCTTCTTTAGATATGTTAATGTATTTAATCCTGTTGAGTTGAATCCTGCTGATCCTGCAGGCATTCAGTCCCTTTAAATTGAATTTTCTTCTTTACATGTTGATTTTACAGCTTAATCTCCCAGGGTATTTTTATTTCCCTCTTTCACTGATGCTTGGTGGGTTCCTTGTGTCTAACTCTTGTGCCAGCTGGAGGATGGAGGCCTAAGAATGCATTGAACTTTGAGCAATGGAGTAGAGCCTCCTCAAATTACAAGACAGAATAACAGTGGGAAACAAAGGCAGGACTTTACCAGTAAATCAAGGACTGGTTGAGCCAACTAAAATCATTTGTAGTGAATATTTGACATGAATAGATTCAGGCTTTGTCATAGCATGATTCTATTGTACTGATCACTAAGAGCAGTGACCTTTTCTTCTTTCAAGTGCCAAGATGCTAACAGATCCAGTTGCTTGGCTCAGACATTTATAAATAGTCATGCAGAAGTGCATTGTTTGTTAAGATGATCCTGTCAAGATTGGCTAAAAGTTATCACATCATTGTAGAACTTGTTTTATGACTGTCATCATTTATATGCATCTTCCTCCCCAGTCTTTTGTTCTACTTAATAGATATTTTCAACATTTCCCAAGGATGATCTCTTGAAGACATGGCTCTCTGAGGTTAAAATCCTTTTTAGGAATAAAAGGGTATTCTACATGCTGACTTCTAGACTGTAACTCACACTATGACCCAATGGATTGTGCTTAAGTCTGTTTCTACCAGTCTCTAATATGAGAAGTCAAAGTGGCTCTGAGATATCCTTAAAATCACTATTGATTTTGTATGGACTACAATAATATATACGTAAGTTCATTGGTAAAGAAAAGTTAATTAGATAATTTTTTCATAAATAAAAAGATTGATATTAACTTTTTCTGAAAATTTAACGTGTGTGTGAAAAGTAAAGGGAACTGCTTAAACTGTGTACAATAGACTGTTGTTGGATAAACATTTTGTATTCTGTAAAAATGTATGTCGGCTAAATGTGCTTGCTGATTGGATTAATAAAATATTGAACAATCAATTACTAGGCTAGAGAGGATAGATTGGATGTCCAGGTAGAGAGAAGAACCAGGAGGAGGAATCTAGACAGGGAATTGGCCAGCAGACTTGGGTAAGTCAAATGTGTTGTGCTAAGTAAAAATGGCAGAAGGTTGATTTTAAAATATTCTTTAATTAAGTTATAAGAGCCAGTTGGAAATAAGCCTAAGCTAAAGACCAATCTTTCTTAATTAACAATAAGTATCTATGTCATTATTTGTAAGCTGGGAGTCCTGACAAAAAGAGTACAACTACAATAGAATAAGTAAATCCATTGGTATTTCCAGTGCAAGAAAAACATTATTCTAACTGTTGAATAAACGTCCTGGACTTTTTTCTACAATATTAACAACCTGCCAGGAAAATGTGAAAAATTACGTGAAATAACATTACTGAATTTTGTTTGTAAAATTCTACAAAGGATGGATGTGGAATGCAGACATCTGTGACTTTGAAAAATAAAGGGTTTGGTGTTGAGACAGGTATATGCTATTAGTATTCAACATGTGCACCATATCAAAATGTGAAGGAAAAACTCAGAGGGACGTAAAGAATATCAGAATAAAATGAGAAAAAATGTGCTGTGAGAGACAGGAAGCTACCTCAAGGAAAAAGTGATTGTGAGAGTCCGTATTTATTCTTTTCCAATGATTTTTACAGAATGTTTTACATTTATATAGGAAAGGGTGATTCCAATAGCTTCTTACTTTAGCACTGCCTTCTAGGACCTCAAAACTCAAGCTGTTTTTGCCTTTCCCATGAAGTCTGGCAACAAAGATCATAACAAATGCTATATTGATGTTTTAGCTCACGATGTGCAAGGAACTATAGTATTCAACTCATTCTCTATTGTTGACTGTTTAGTTCTAGCAACAGGAGAAACAAGTTGTTCCTGTGTAGAGAAAACAGACAAGGTTAAAAATAACTCCAATAGCTGATATATGAGAACAAAAGTACCAATTCCATGTAATAACTTTTGCTCATAAAAATGTGCTTTCAGTCCATCTGACAAATTATATTTCTTGGTAATACGGACCATCACTGAGCTCTAGTGAGCAGAATGAAAATAAAACTTCTGCCAAAGCTCTGTAGTTTGAAAGTTTATTTCTCTGTGCTTTAAATGACTCAATGGATGAATATGTAGTGACTTTAAAGTGGGAAAACAAGGAAAAATAGAAAATCTAGTTTTTCATAAGAAATAGTAAAAACATTTTCTTAGCATCATTGCATCATTATCTTTAATTTAATGTTGTAATTACAAATTTAGAATAAATATATGTATATAGTGAGTCTTAAATGTATAAAGCATAAAAATTTTAACCTTACTGCTAAACTAGATTGAATGAGTTACATAATTTCAATGAAGCACATATTGATATGAAAAGATATGAATTTGTAAAATGGTTATTTTCTAAAATCTTTCAAAACCATTGTAGTTTGACTTATCATTTGTTTTTAGAAATCCCCTAATTTAAATTACTAAATAGCCACAATTAAAGAGGAAGATCTATAAATAACCCATAATAAAATATATATTAAATCATTATTAATCCTCATGATTTCTGGATTTTACCTTTTATTTTCATTTTTTGATTAGATGATTTCTTTAGATAACTATGTATGTATCTTTTATGAATTTTCTTTATATAAATAATGACCTCCTTTCTCCCAGCATTCAGTTTAGTTTTCCCTGCCTATCAGGCCAAGCCAGTTTCTTTATTATGCAATGGTATTCACAGCATACAGAGGTGAATCCCACATCATCTACCCTTTTCTGTTTAAGTAAAATGGAAGGTTTTTTCTTTAATATAGTAAAATTACATATAATAAAACAAATATCAAGAATTATAGTTACAACATTTAAATCTACTTAAATTTTTATCATGGAACTCAAGAAACTAGACCGTAAAAGGCTAATCAACCCAATTATAAAATGGGGCATTGAGCTGAACAGAGAATTCTCAACAGAAGAACTTCAAATGGCCAAAAGACACTTAAGGACATGCTCAACTTCCTTAGCGATCAGGGAAATGCAAATCAAGACAACTTTAAGATACCATCTTACACCTGTCAGAATGGCTAAAATCAAAAATACCAATGATAGCCTTTGTTGGAGAGGTTGTGGAGAAAGGGGTACACTCATCCACTGCTGGTGGGAATGCAAACTGGTGCAACCACTTTGGAAGGCAGTATGGCGGTTTCTCAGGAAATTCGGGATCAACTTACCCCTGGACCCAGCAATACCACTCTTGGGAATATACCCAAGAGAGGCCTTATCATACAACAAAAGTATATGCTCTACAATGTTCATAGCAGCATTGTTTGTGATAGCCAGAACCTGGAAACCACCTAGATGCCCTTCAATGGAAGAATGGATGAAGAAAGTATGGAATTTATACATATTAGAGTACTACTCAGCAATAAAAAACAAGGACTTCATAAGTTTTGCATACAAATGGATGGAAATAGAAAACACTATCCTGCGTGAGGTAAGCCAGACCCAAAAAGAGGAACATGGGATGTACTCACTCATATTTGGTTTCTAGCCATAAACCAAGGACATTGAGCTTATAATTAGTGATCCTAGAGAAGCTAAATAAGGAGAACCCAAAGAAAAACATATAGGCATCCTCCTGAATATTAACCTTCAGCAAGCGATGAAAGGAGACAGAGACAGAGACCCACATTGGAGCACCGGACAGAAATCTCAAGGTCCAAATCAGGAGCAGAAGGAGAGAGAGCACGAGCATGGAACTCAGGACCGCGAGGGGTACACCCACACACTGAGACAATGGGGATGTTCTATTGGGAACTCACCAAGGCCAGCTGGCCTGGGTCTGGAAAAGCCTGGGATAAAACCGGACTCTCTGAACATAGCGGACAATGAGGACTACTGAGAACTCAAGAACAATGGCAATGGGTTTCTGATCCTACTGCAAGCACTGGCTTTGTGGGAGCCTAGGCAGTTTGGATGCTCAACTTACTAGACCTGGATGGAGGTGGGGGTTCCTTGGACTTCCCACAGGACAGGGAACCCTGATTGCTTTTCGGGCTGGGGGGAGACTTAATTGGGGGAGGGGGAGGGAAATGGGAGGCGGTGGCGGGGAAGAGTCAGAAATCTTTAATAAATAAATAAATTAAAAAAAAATTTATCATGACTAAGGAAAACTATAACCAAAGCTATCTATTCTTTAGCTCCATCAAAGACTTCAGAGGTTCTCACTCTAATATAATCTAGATAATCTACAGCACATTTCATGAGTTCTCTCTTATTACCACTGGAAAAGTTTCCCTCCATTCTCTCTTTTATATGTTATTCTTTGAAACTTGTTATTATTTATCTTACTGATAGCCTCTGAAATGTTTCATCGTGTACATTTAATACATATGTGATCTTTCTCAGTATTCTATTTTAGTCCATGAATAGCTTTCCTAACATATAATAATTTCAATAGTTTATTTAATAAAATCATATTTTTTCCGGACTACGTTATCCACAAAAGAGCAGCCTTATAATCAAGATTGTGCTTTCATTTATATATACTTGTACACATGTGTAGATACCATCTGTGTATGTGAATATATAAAAACAGTGAAGTCCAGATGTGCAGTTTTACCTTCCCAACATGAGTACCAAGATGAAGTAATGATACGTTCAGAGATATTAAAAATTTTGTTATTGGAAACTTGATTTAAGAAAGTACATTCCCAAGGTCCCAATGAGGAGCAGAAGGAGGGAGAACATGAGCAAAGAAGTCGGGACCACGAGGGGTGAACCCACCCACTGAGACAGTGGAGCTGATCTACTGGGAGCTCACCAAGGCCAGCTGGACTGTGACTGAAAAAGCATGGGTTAAAACTGGACTCTCTGAACATGGCGAACAATGAGGGCTGATGAGAAGACAAGGAAAATGGCATGGGGTTTTGATCCTACGCAATGTGCTGGCTTTGTGGGAGCCTAGCCAGTTTGGATGTTCACCTTCCTAGATATGGACAGAGGGGGGAGGACCTAGGACTTACCACAGGGCAGGGAACCCTGACTGCTCTTTGGACTGGAGAGGGAGGGGGAGTGGAGTGGGAGGAGGGGGAGAGGAGTGGGAGGAGGGGGAGAAGGGGGGAAGAGGGGGAGGGAAATGGGAGGCTGGGAGGAGGTGGAAACTTGTTTTTTTTCTCCTTTTCTCAATAAAAAAATAAATAAATAAAAAGAAAGTATATTCAGTAGGTTTTTATAAAATTTCTAAAAGCAAGTAAAATGCCAAAGATACTAGCAAGTATATTTTGCACTAAGATCTGTAAAAAGTAGAATAAAAACTTATAGGAGATGGAAAAAGTTAGATATGGGGCAAATATTATTAGAAAATACTGCTGATGGAATCAATTTTTATTTTTACCTAATTTAAAATTTCAGCTTTAGAGACGTTACCACCTGGTTTTAGCAAACAAGCCTGTAATTAAATGTTATATCAATAATATTATGTTATATATAATTATTATATATATTATGTTATATATATATAATATGTTACTTCAATAATGTTACATCAATATAGAACATCTCAAAGTCAGCAACAACTAGGTTAAGACTTTAGAAAGGTTTTGTAACCTGAAGACCATTCAAAAAATTATATGCTCAAACAGAGCACATAAACTAATCAGTTTAAATACATATTGTTAGATATTTTAATGTAACAAATGGGGAGCTAGTTTTCTGATGGGGTGTAGAGGATACGTAGATATTTGACTATATTTTATGCCTAGGAACTTAGTAGAATATTTCATAGTGTTTTGTTAATAGTTAATGACTCAGAAAATTCATCAGCTTTAAATGTGTTAAAATTTCTGTAATACATGTACAGGTAGAAACACTGCTGAATAATCATTTGTTATTTTAACCCACCTGGAACAAAGCCTATTGAGTATCCTCACTGAATGAACTGAAGGGAATCCATCAAAAGACACACATAGCATCAGCAAACATAGGGGAGCACAAAGGATACAAGAACAAGCATCTCAAGGACTCTGCTTGTTTAGGCTTGGCCTCTCCAAGATCTAGCCGTAGCCAGAGCTCTTGTTGGAGAGGCTTAGCTTAATGCACTGCCTAATGGCTTGGCTCTTCAAACCCGACACACTCCATTACTACGCATATGTTATACTGCCTGGGTACAGGCTGCGAGACAGAACTGCATCAGCAGTCACATCCTCAGCCCAAACAGGCTGAAAAATTAATTCTGCAAAGGGAAGAGCAGCATTCGGAATCAACACGACGTACTTATTATCTGTTCAAAAAAAAAAGGATATCAAAGGGACAATGAGGAAGCATAGAATATAAAAGATAAAAGCTCTTTTGGAGTGGAATACATTAATAGAAGTTGTAGGTTTTTCACCCAAAAAAATGTGCATTGTAATAAGGTATGGGAAATCACAGTTTTCTGTGTCCTCTGCCACTCATTGTCCACCTTTCCTGTTATTGACCTTTACAAATTGAATGAAATTCTCCAGTCAAGGTGAAATAGAAGCAAAGGGTAGGAGATACTCTCTCATGTCAGTTAGTATGGGAGCTCATGGGGGAATCAAAGCATGTTCTTGCTATTAATAATGCAATATGAAACTCATTATGTAGGATTTCCTTGGAATCGAATCAATGTTCTATTTGAGTTTAGCGATGGGAAAACAAGGAACAAATCCAATTGTTCTTTCTGCTAACCTGGTAATGTCACATTGCACTCTTTACAGCTTGGCTGTCGGCCCTCCAAGAGCTAAACTTATTCATGCACTGAACCTTATAGAGTAAATTGAGATGGTCAGGCGACATGGAACAGAAAGGCCTCTAATAATAATCAAGTGTTTGTTCCTTCTAAGAGTACACATTTTTGCCAGTATTTCTAATCACAGGGTAGTGATGGGAAAGTGCTGTTAATTGCAACAGAAGTCTTATTGTACTCCTGCTGCTTACTAAATTCTCAGTGAAAAAGTGGTCACTAGAGTAGAAAATGGCTTGTACCAGGAACAAGCATCTGCTTAACTGGGGCTTTCAGAACATTTTTGAGGCTTAAAGGTTTAAGCAAACTGCATCACAAATGCACCAAACCATGCAATGTTAACAGATCTGTGTGACTACATACAACCATGTGCTACTTAGGATGCATGAAAAATATTCTACTTAGTTTTAAATGAATTGTCTCCAAGGGTTATCTACTGGTAAGTTGCCTATCCCCTAGTGGAAGGCTCCATACCTTCATGTATTATGAGCAGCGTAAACTAAATTCAGTTAGAAAATATAGAGATCATTAATTTGGGAGGTGGATATATTAGAAGGGATTGGGAGCATTTGGGGAGAAGTACGGGGTGTCTATATCAAAGAATAATTGTATACATATATGAATTTTTATAAAATACATAATTTTTTTCAAAGATCTAAATAACTATATTTAAAAAAAGACTTCATAAAATGTATTTTTCTCAACAACCCATTTGCTGCTTAGAACCAGTTCGAGTCTACTTGCTCTTTAGTTCCTGTTATAGCCTGACAGGAATCATATAGTAAAGAAAAAAATAACTGATATTAAAGGAAGCTTATTGTTTATTATTTTGTTAAAAGAATTTCTGGGACATCTCACCACTACGTTCTCATTTTCATTCAAAATATGAACCTTCCAGTCAGAAATATTTTCAATCTTATCATCATGCTTACACAAATAGCTTTATTATTACATGTAGGAAATTTTGTATTTACGTGAGAGTCCTCACAATTTATGCTTCTACAGTTACTTTGAGACAAGAGATGAAGTGGCATAAACAATTAAAGTCAGCTAATACACTTTTACTGAAGTTTAGGAAGCAGAAAACTCAGAGGGCAAAAGGCAGAATTCCAGTTATTGCATGTAATTAACCCAAGATTAAGAGAATTAGTTTTCCTTTTGCTCTGTGAAAGCTTAGTGATGCTTTAATTAATTTGGAGGCATTGAGCTTAGAGAAAATTATAGGCTTTCAGGAAAGCTAACTCTGTGAGACAATTTCATTAGTATAGATTTTCAGACATTAAGCCAGAGATATAATAACAAAATATAAGGCTTGTAACGTGGATCTCGGCAATTGAGAAATTCTATGCTATGTGTGAGTCCCTATGTTCAAGCCTCCATACCACCAAAATAAAAGAGAATGAAAATAATATTATAGCATGGAGGTGATTTTGTAATCATTTTGGTATGAATTACCAAAGGAGACAGAGACTGCTCCTTACATATTTAGCCATTTAAACAGTAAACAAATACTTCAGAACTTACTCTTCACATTCGAGGGTGTCTTCTATATCCCAAATTTTTAGAAGACTAAACAGAATGTTATGGAAGGAATATAACAGATGATGTTAGTGAGGAGTAATTTAACCTAGGACGCTGGAATCATCGAGCTTATTTTAACATTTATGCACAAATGAAAAAGACTAATTAAAAAATAAAAGTTGTGGAAGACAACTGGTCAGAGAAATGTATAAACATAGAAATGAAAACTATATTCAGATAAAATTGGAGGGAATAGACAAATTGAAGAAATGTGCAATTTCTCAGAGGCATTGAGGACAAAATAGAGTTACCAGCCACCAGGGGAGAATAAGTTGTGTGCATTGAGACTTGACACTCTCAAATATCAAAAGGTAAAGACTGATCTCATTGAAGAACACAAAGAAAAAGGGATGAGCTATCCTATGGTTGCTTTTCTCCCTCAGGGGAGCATCTTCATGGAGGATGAAAGAGCTCAGGAAACCCTACTTGGTCCAAATGCTGGAGGGCATCATTGGCATAAGGCTGGGTAGCACCATGCTATCCTCCTCCAGAGTCAGGTAAATCCTTACTTAAAGGGTGGTGTGTATACAAGGTTTAGTGCATATATATTTAATAATTTTGATATTAATATTATATATTTTAGTATCAGAATTTGAGTCTTGACTGCATAAGCTATTCATAGGATGTCACTAACCAGTTGCCCTACAGATATACACGGGTTTGAAGAACTTCCTGACACATGAATTTCTCGGTACTGATTTCTTGATTCAGTAAGCATTGGTACTGTTCAGGAAATTGAATGTTCAGAGATTAGAAGATCATCTTTGGGGGTATCAATATATCACTAGAACAAGAATAGTAAATGTATGTCTTAAACCTCATTCTTTAAAACTGAAGCCAACACTGCTGTTCCCTGCCAAGAATCAAGTCATCCCAGATGGACATGTCCTCCAGCTGCTGCTGTATCTCTTTGATCTTCTATCCTCTACCCAAAATGAAACAATTCTGAAACATTGGTCTCACTGGTGTTTTAAGTTTGTATTTTGCTTTTTCCACTCATTGTGTTTAATTTGAGTGTGACTTAAAGTTCATTACTTCCCTGAAACAGTGTCTATACAACACACTTGCTGACCACTTCTCAAACCCTTGAAACTGCGTGATACCACTGTTTACAACCTCTGTCAAGACTTTGGATACAGTTGACCCTTCCTTCCAGAGGCTTGTTTCCTGCTTATTTTCAGGGTGCTATTTTCTATTCCCCTTCAATTTCATCACCCTAGGTTATTTCTTTCTCATCTCATTTTTCTGCTCATTTTATTTTTTTCTGCAATTGCTACTATCCTTTATCTTTCAGTAATTTATGTTGCAGCATTTACCTAGCTGAACTACAAGGTAAATCAAAACCCATGCTATACTTGTAGCAGAGAATCTAGAAATGCATTCAGTTGGTCTCATACGGAGTATAGCATTGGAAAATATGGATGTGTTAATACTTTGTGAGTTCTAGGATTTCAGTGTGTTTTCTGAAAAATTGGTAAATGGGATGACTGTAACTTTCAAAGGGACTAATAGAGGGAGAATGTTGTCCGTTGACCTTCTCCTCAGCCCACAAAACATAAGAAGTCATTTTTTTTATTATGGATTCATTATCCTTTCTCAGAAATTCTGCAGATAAGCACAAATAAGACAAGACCATCTCTTCAGAGATTTGGAGAGTTGCACAGCTATGTCTATTTTGATTTTAAATAATCACTGACTTTCGTGCAGAAGAAATTGCTCGGTAGGTAAAGTGCAGGCTTTACAACTATGGAACCATGAGTTTGATTCTTAGAATCCAAGTAAAGAGAGCACAGCATGGCTATTTGTGCTTGTATTCTGAGCGTTGTAGAAAGGGAGATGGACATTCATAGTGGGCACAATTAACTAGCTAGGGTCGCCTACTTGGCAAGCTCCAGGCCAGTGAAAGTGTCTGTCACAAAACACAAGAAGTTATTGGTTAACCAAATGCTGTGCTTTTTCCTAGGGAAGACTACTTCTCTCACTGTCAACATTCCTTAATAGTCAGTAGTTCTTTGTTTATGCTTGAGGACACCTAGACTTTTCCCAGTTCACATTAATATGATTATTGTTGTCCTTGTTCAGCTCATGTTTGGGCATGCATGTTGACTTGATTTTATGAGTAAAGCATATGAAATTCCTAGGAGAAACAATGTCATAGTCAACTCCCCGATCCTATGACTTTTACAAAGGTTTTTTTTTTTTTTTTTTTTTTTTTTTTTTTGCAGTCTTCTGCAGCGGTCCTTGAGCCTTAAGTGCTAAAGAGACTTTGCAGATGTATCCCTTAGCACTGGACTTCTTGAAAGTTTACATGTAAGTACTATTAAAGAAACTTATAAGGTTATATTTCTGTAATTAGGAATATACATATATCTAGATATACATATAAACCATACATGTATATAAATATATATCATACACACATATAGATTTTTAACAACAACTCATGGAAAATGATATTATGCATTTAAATGAGAGCAAGGAGGGATATATGGAAAAATTTTGTAGAAGGAAAGGGAAGGAGAAAATGGCATATTACATCTCAAAAATAAAAGAATTAATTAAAACAAAAATAAAACAAGGACCTGAAAAATAACTTCTGAGGTTGTTCTGTGGCCTCCCAATATGTGAGAATGTGTGTATAACCCTTCATATACCTGAATAGACATAAAGAATGAATCAATAGACAATGACGAATCCTCTTCAGCTTTTAGACACTATTGCTTGATGAGTTGTTAACTTTCTGAACATTCTAGAGGTCATGGTGGATGGGATCTTCCAAATGAAGAAACTTGTTACTGGTAAAATATTGTGTGTATTCTAAGGCATTGTATTTTATTCACACTTTTTCAATAGTCCATGGTACACAAATACAGAGTACTGTGGCCTCATTGAACTTCACACTCATTACTTGAAACACAAGGAACATTATAATAATTAATAAAAGTTTGCAAAGAATTTAGATATTTAATGAGTAAAAAGAAAACTACCATAACCAATGAATATAAAGTACCTAACAAAAACAATATTAATAATTGACCACTTGTTATTTATGACTATGTCTACCTGAGGATGACTAAGAGTTGGTTTACATAGATCTGGGTAAAGAAAGAAATTAACAAAGATGAGATCTTTCCATGATATTTTGGACATGCCAGTGTCTGCTTTACTTTCACAAGGTGTTTATATTTCCAGGTTGGAATATTACAGAAATACTTAGAGTTTTGGCTCAATCATTATATCACAATTCTCACCTGTTCTTTGGTCTCAAAGTTTTTTTTTTCAATAGTGATCACAGTGAGTAGTCATGGCTTGCCAAAGACTAAAGTATTTAAATCGCATCAAGTGATTAATGTAGTGTCTGGAATGTATGCAGCAAATGTAGGTAGTATTATTTCTGCTCTTACAAGTGTGTCAGGGCTGCCTGCTGTCTTCCTATCTACAGTGTCATTTATCCTTACAGACTGTTTATGGGAAAATAAAATTTTCCTACTTCAAGATGAAAAGAATGAAGGATGACAGGGATGCCTGTCTTACTCAGGTACATGAAGCAAGCAAATGACAGAATTGGGATTTGTACTTAAGTTGCCATTATTCTATTCCTGTGATGATAATTACTCAAAGTAATTTGTTTCTATACCAATGTCACTATCCATAGCCTTCCATAGGAACATTTATTTTATAATCTTTGCAAATATATAACTTTTTAAACATTTACAAATGATGTGTCACCACTTCTGAAGTTTGGAAAATATCACCTCAGGAGAGGTGTCAGTTGCTCTTCACAAACACACACCCTATCTCATGATGTTAGTGTGGTGATTCTATTTTACAAGGAAGCAGAGCTTTGGTATATAAAGGGATTCCCATAGTCAGAAAATAGTAGTAATTGAAAAACACAATGTTGGTTGAAGATCACAGTTTGATACCTTGTTGTCGAGCACATTAAATAGTCTCCTCCACATCAAACTTTGATAAAGGTTTCTCAGGATGATCCATACATAACAGAGGCTGGGACATTTCAAATTATGTTCTTGTTCACAATAATGGACCATTTATGTGACAGAATTGAGACTAAAAGACAAGTTTACCAAAAGTCAATGCCTCTGTATTTCCATTTCTGGTCCTGGTTCCTACTTAAGGCAATGAAAGGTACTCAGCTGAGACCCAAACAGTTCTATATCCTGTCCCTTAGATACAAAGTCAACGTACAACTTCTTGAGAAAAAAAAAAAAACTTCAGTGTGATCTCTGTACAGTGTTAGATCACTGTTCCCTGTTAATGGACCTTCCAAGAACAGTCAATTCTCAATGGCCTGCCAAGGGCTTAAATGAATTAACTTGCTGGGTGAAGGAGGAAATGAGGTGGAAAATGGTAATACTTAACCCTTGAACAGTAGCTGTCACAGGGACAGGCGCTCTCTTCCAGAGCACTGTTTACAACATTCAGGTCTCAAAATCAAGGAAAATAGTGTCACTTACCATTCCTTCAAAACTGAAATAAAGGATACAAAAATAGCTTGTGACTGAGAGAGAGAAAAACCATAAAAAAGGAAAAAGGAAAATATGAAGCATATAAAATGTTTTTTTTTAGAAGACGTTGTTCAAATTTAAGAAGGCCGGTATAGAAAACATGGCTGTGATTTCAAGAGATTGACTGAGACCATAAATTTGATATTTCATCTTTTCTAATTGACTTTCTCATTCTTTAAAATTGATTCGATCTTATAAATTAAAGAGCAACAAAAAAAACATTGATGGGGTTTTATTAGTCAAATGCTTTTGGAGGCTTAATTTATGGATCATTTTTATATAGACTAAAGTGAATGGGTTGTTCAAACAAACATCAAATGAAAAAGCTAGACCCTTTTTCAGAAAGCTTTTCCCTGACCACTCTGTGTCTCTTGCCTCTATTTCCATTCAATCATGTCTTCTAAAATCTGTGCTTGCTAAAAGCACTCTGGGCAAGACCAACTTGTAAAATGACTGAAATTACTCATTACTTTCAAGTGTAAGTACAAAAAGTATTGAAAGAATGTTCTAAATAAAGAGTGGAAAGTCAACATACACACAGCTAAGAGCTCATCTTAACCTTACCTACAAAACCTTCATCTTCTTTGGAGAGAGGAGCCAGAAGGGGATTCTGTGTTTCTTTTCCATGCATAAAAACTGCACACACATCCAACTTGACTTTAAAATAAGTCCAAGTCAATCTTGGATAATTCATTCTGAAGTGTTCTTTAAAAATGTAAACATTATGTTGTGGTAAGTAAACAAACTCAAAGGCCAAAATGTTAAATGGCTAAAGTGGAATTCAAAACTCATGGAAACCGCTTGTATGATACATATTCACTTAGTTCTTTTGTTTATTCTATAAAGTTTGCATGCCAAGACCAATCTGAGTGATTTCTTGGATGGACTGGGAAGGCAGGGCATTTGAATTTAGAACTTGCAAACATATTTTTGATATCAAATTCTTTAGTAGAAGTCAAGAAAAATCCTCCTTTGATCTATCCCATCTTAAGCTATTACTCCATAGGTGCCTGGATGATTCAGCACTCTGTGTATTATATATATCTATTGCCATTATTTTCTGGATTACAGAGGAAGTCGTTGTTCTATCATGTGAAATTTTTTTTTATTTTTTTATTTTTTTGAAAGTATACAGTGTTAGAACATAGTGCATACATGTGTTATAAGAACTTGTTTGTACAAGAGCAGAGCCCAGAGAAGGATGCAATGAGTTCTACTCTGTTATTTTTCACCTTGTTCAATTGAGAGGAGTCTCTTTCTGAGCATAGAGTTATTGTAGTTAACAGGACACCCTGTGGTACTCCCATCTCAGTCCCTACAGCACCAGTGTCACAGGCATGCATGTGGCCATGCTTGACTAAGCTAAATTACAAAATATCTCCGAGTTCATCTTTGTTATACCTTCAAGAATATATGGAAGGAAAATTATCCTCCAAAATCACATTGTCTGTGAAGAGTCAAAACCTATATCTTTTACGTCTTTAGAACTGGAACTTCTCAGACTAAGAAGCTATTATGTAGTCATGCTTAGTATTCATATCAGCTTCTAGTGTTTATTAAAAGAAGTACTTTTATCCATTGGGCTTTCTTGCTACCCCCCTGTAGAGGAAAAGTTGTTAGCTATATGTCAAAGGCATTTTGTTATCTTCCTAAGGTGATGATAGAAATATAATCTCTACAAAGTTGGTATTTTTATAGAAATATCAACTATATTACAATTAACTAAAGTATAATTATTTAAATAATATAATTTTTAGTTAATAAACTATTTTGACACACAAAAAGTTTGGCTTACTCTTTTTACTTGGTTACTGACATTTTGGACCATAATTCAGGTTATGAATATTATCGAATTCCTTGACCTACAGATACTAAATTTAACTACAGGTATTAGTCAGGGTTACTCTGGGAATAACAAGGGAATCATAGTGTCAGGCTGTGTAGGACAGAATAGATTCCATTTAAACATGGGACAAGATTCAGGTTCTCCATAAAATAGGCACACAAAGAAATGTGTTCCTTCTAATCTGTGTCATTCTTCTGCATCAGAGCCAGTACTACCTGCTTATAACACAAAGTTAGCAATAATTCCCAGTCAGTGATCTTAAGTTGTCTCCTTACTCAATGATAATTTTGTTTTGAAAAATTTGGGAATTAAATTCTGGTCCCTGGTAGCCTTAGCTGACTAGTCTCTTCTACATATCCATCATAATATATCAGCTAAGGGACACACATTATAGAAAGTTAAAGAGAAAGATGATTTGCTCAATGTTTCCATTCGGAGGAAGAAAAATAATGAGGCCCACTGACCCCCAAGGGTATCTTCTTGGGTATTTGCATGGTGTTTGTGTTTGGGTTTAAATAGATGCAAGAAGTATAAGAAACTAAGTGGGCCTGATGATGGGGTAGTCCCACCATCTCCAGTCTCTACTGCAAGGTAGGCTGTCAAATTGTCAACGCGATATAAGATTTTTTGGGAAACATGTGCTGTCTCTTTTGGCACTAGAGTTTCAGGCTTTCCTTTTCCAAGATGAGATTCCTGGAGGAATTCCAAGTGCTTAGGATTTATTGTTTCAATAGTCTCACACTCAAAAGAATGAGCATAAGTTTATCCATTCAAAGGTCACAATTCTTAAAACAGCTTGGCTCAAATACCTTTGGAACATCAGACAAATATTTAGATAAACCATGGCCACTCTCCACAACAACTAAACACATTCAGTTCTGATTAAATAACTATAATGGAGAAATAAATGTAGACTGATCCATAAACTATATATTTTTTTATAAAATATACACAAAAGAATTTCCAGTACTAAATTACTGAGAACACTTAAAACACCTGGCAATAACATGGTTTCTAATTATTTCTTGTTTTGCAAAAAATGGACTGAATCTCCTGCTTTTAGAGATATCTTCTATATTTTGACCTCTCCACATATGCACAGAAATTTAAAATATATAAACAAGCCCATTGAAATGATTTATTCTTTTCAAAGGGCTTATAACATTTTATGTTATAGATCCTCCAAGTAGTGGGTCCTTTTCAGAACATTTGTTTGATCTTTTCTTGTGAACCAACAAAATATTAATACTATTTTATGATACAGCAAAGGGGGTATAATAGTGATTTATATCTGATAACTTAGTCACACAAATTTAAAAAGAATGTTCTGTGTTTTTGTCTTTGTTATTCATTAACCTGAGAGTCAAAGAACCCAAGCATCCCTGCGTCTACACTGCTCATTATAGTCTTTCTTCTTCTTTCTGAAAAAGCTGTGGTAAATATTCAAAGACATTATGCCATTTGATTGAAGAGTAGCAGTGATGTTTACCCTAACATTTGTTATGTATTTATCCTGAGAAGTCTTTATAGTAGACTTTATTATTTATGAAATTTAATATTGAATGCATATTTTTATGAAATTTAAATTAACATAAAATGCATCTTTTCAAAATTTTATGATATCAAATGATTTTGGATTAGAAAACAATTAGGATAAACTATTGAAAACAACTCCCCAAATTACTCTTTTTTAATATTATATTATAATTTTATTTTTATTGTATAAATGCTTTGCCTGATTTTTATGACTTTGTGGCACCCATGTGACTGGGCCTTCTGGAGATGAAAGGAAGTCATCTGTTTTTCTGGAACAGGGGTTGCTGGCAACTGTGATCCACTGTGTGGGTGCTGGGAATTGAACCTTCATATTCTGTGAGTGCTCTGAAATGTTGAGTCAGCATCCTGCACCAAAATTTTACTTCCTAGAGTAGGTGTGAATTTGATTTTTTAGTCTTGCTAAGGAAAACACTTATATAACAGTAAGAACTTACATAACAGAACAGGTATTTAAAAAAAAAAAAACTATTGCAAGAATGAATGACTTTCCTGAACAATAGTTCACCATGCTGAGCCCACCCCATCCCCCTTGGTGTAGGAGCATGGTCTGTATTCTGTCAGTTATATTTTAAATAAATGCTGATTGGCCAATAGCCAGGCAGGAAGTATAGGCAGGACAAACAGACAGGAAATAGAGGCAGATGACACAGAAGTTAAGAATGTATGCTGTTAAATGTTAACCCCCCCCCCACACATACACACACCACTGAAATATAAAGAAAACTGAAATATAAAAAGACAGGGAGACTTTCTGCACTTTAAATAATTTTTTTCACAGGAAGAAGTTCTCAGTTGATCTAATGAAAAAGTACTTTGTAGATAATAGTACCTGCCATGTTTCCTGTTTTCTGCAACACAAATACCTGGAGTACTTACAAATACCCAGAGTGCTTTGCTGCTGCTATTCTGGCTAAGCAAAATGCAGAATGATTACTAGATTACTCTCCAAAATAACTCTAAGCCTGAGGCCAGCTGACATCATGGAAGTTCATTGCATCTATGGACTTGCTGTTTCCAGTTTCTGACCTTCATTGATTTTACAGTTACCGAACAAGCACAACAAGGCCATATATTTTGGACTCAGTATTAGCATTATTTTTCACCCAATCCAGTGGAAGTAAAAAGTAATGATTCCTGTTCCACTGTAAAGAAATAGAAGCCTTGATATACAGGGAATGACCACAGAGTATTAGATGCTTTTGCCAGCTCTGAAGAGAAAAGTCACACCAGAATTTGGAAAGTCTTGCATGGATGGTATTTGCCAAAATTCTAATAAATTATGACAGAGAATGGTGCAGGCCTATGGTGTACATGACTGAATCTGTTTCACTTAAGCCAGTGCATTAATGCGCTCCTTTCTCCCTAGCTGAATGACTCTTCCAGCATAATGGCTAAAGCAGGATTCTCACAGGAACCCTGTGTGCATTTTAGATGCCATCTGCGGGGCAGCAGAGAAGTGGCTGGGCCCCTTTGTTTTCACTATATGATGTTATGCCTCAGTTAATAACTGAGAATTCAGGTTGAAAGGAAGGATGAATCCCTCTGATGTCCGGCTCTGCATTGTGTCCCAGGCAGTGAGTTCCACCCCCTACCAGGTTTTCCTGGCCTGACCTGTGTTTACCTTCTGTTTCTGCCACTTCCCACTGGGTTATTGATGCACTTCTCTGCTCAGGAAGTCCAGCCTCTGTGCAAAGTGTTAAACAGATACTACCAGCAAACACAGGCTTTTGTTGTACTGTATGAAGAGAAGAATGTTTGTGGATGGGCTCTGGCTCTCCTGGTCAAACTATGTTTTAGAGAAGTTGAAGAAAGTAGCACACATTATACATTCTCTTCATGCATAGCTACTGGGACGCTTTTTCTGTTCCCAGAAAGGACAGAGGTTGCTCTGTTGCACAGCTCCGTTTGCATAATCTGGGAGGAGGGCCCTGAGGACTATGGGTACAAACTGACTGCCTAGATTATGCTTCCTGAAATCATGAATCTTGGGCATTTTCTGATGCACAGAAACCCTACTGTTATTTTATATTTGAGATTAAATGGTGTTTGTCCAATATGCCTAAACCACTAACCATCTTTTGTCGTTGCTTCTTACAGGGAGAGAAGATGGGCAACTATTGTAGAAATGAGAAAAACATCATTATTATCTGACTCCATAAAAATTTTTGCTTTCAAATATATTCTATTTTTGTCATTTTTATTATTTTCCAATTTTCCATAAAACAAGATTTAGAAATTTTGACCAAATATTTGCAAAATCAAGTATTCCAGTTATTCTAAAAATTTTATCAAAATTACATTTTGTACTACTTGTGATTTGACCAGATATGTTAATGTTATATCTTACCAAGTGAAATTGAAATAAAGCATAAAAAATTATAAAATTTGCAATTGCACATCATAAAGAAGAATTGACAATTTTTTAAAATATTTGATTATGAGGCTAAGTTTTGTGACCAAACAATTATGTAACCATTGACCTTTCAAAGTTCAAATCCCTGCTCTTTAAAATATCTGTATTTAAATAGAACCATTCTAATACTTTTTGGGTTCCAAACTAAGTAAATATAAGAAAGAAAATCTTTATAATTCAAGAAAGACTGAATTAAAACATTTTATTAAATATTTGGCCAAAGTTAATCTTTTCTTTTGTTAATGCTTCATTCTTTACACATGCTTTTCTGGATAATCCATAATCTTCTTACTCAGAGTCACACGGTACAGGATTTCAAGTGGAAGAGTTAATGTCCACATAGTTTCTGGGCTTTATTAAAAATACTTTGAAATGTCTTCAAAAGTCGGCATCTTAAATTCTGAAGCTTGTGTTTTTATGTCAGTGTTTACCAAAAGGGCTACTAAGGCTAAGTTAAGAGGAGAGAGGAAAGTTCTTTGTGTGTGTTGTATGTGTGTGTGTGTGCATGTGTGTGTGTGCATGTGTGTGTGTGTGTGTGTGTGTATGTGATCCTCCTAGTTCACTTCCATCTTTGTACTTTTCACTGAGAAGCTTTAATGTAAAATTGTCTCTAGCATCTTGGAGCTTGATGTTAACTATTAAGCTAGTATTCTGTATTTTTGTCTCTGAAAACTTTTACCACTTTGTTAAAGATTTGCCATGTCTAAATTAAAATTTTCTCGGAAAAGTGAACTAAAGAAACGCATAATGAATTGAGACCAGGTAAAACGGTCTTTCAAACTAAAGACATAAGAGTATAAATGAAATATTTTAACATCAGTGATCCATATTGGTCAGGAGAAATAATCTCTTTTAATATATCTAAGTCCATTTTCTGGCTTCTCTAACTTTTGTGAAGGATGACTCTCTCTCTAGCTAGACGGAAATGCAAGTAATTTTGTCTCTCCAGTGAAATTTGGGAATTATTACATGTATCACCCTGAAACTGTTAAAATCTACTTTGCCGCTGGCAAACTGTTGCTAGGATTAAAAATATTAAGGGACAAATATCCTAACAGTAGCAAGGTCAAAATCAGCTTATAGGTCAATGCTTTTTACCCAACTGTGATTTATAATATAATTTATACATAATATAGTCTTACCTAGCACATTATATCCATTTAGAAAATTACATTAGAAGAACAAACATATTAATATATTGTCCCCCAAATATTTCCTATTGTAAAAACTTATTACCTATTTTCATCATGATCATTTTTTCTAAAGAAACAACAAAATTAAACTTGTAACATAAGCAAAGGGGTGAAGACCATGATGGAGAAACCCACAGAAACAGCTGACCTGAGCTACTGAGAGCTCAGTCTCTGGACTGACAGTTAGGGAACCTCACATAAATAAACTAGACCCCAAATGTGGGTTGTGTGGCATGGGCAGTTTGTGGGCCACTGGCTATGGGATCAGTATTTATCCCCAATGAATGAACTAAATTTCAGGAGCTCATTCCCTATGGAGAGATAGCTTGCTCAGCATAGATATAGGGGGTAGGTCGTTGGCCTTGCCTCACTGTGATGTGGCAGACTTTGTTTACTCCCCAAGGCAGACCGCACCCTCTCTGAGGAGTGGATGAGGAGTGGGATGGGAGGAAGGTGAGGGGATCGGGGGAGGGGAGGGAGGGGGAACTAGGATTGGTATGTAAAATAAAAAAAAAAAAGATTGTTTTAAAAAAATAAAAAAGAAATGGAAGCAAAAAAGAAAACAAACTTATAACACAATTAAATATCAATAAAATATAGAATCTCAAAATTTTATTGATTTTTGTTAAAGAATGATACATCTGTATTATTGAACATAGAAATATATATATACAGATGTCTAAAACCTCATGACATATCCTTAAGTCATAGTATGTATTTATATTTTATGTATAGGTCTACCTTGCCACAGCATGGTATGTGTTTATGAAACTGCAGTACAACAAGAAAGTGTCTCTTTCTTGAAAAATAATTCAAACTATAGAGTAATAATAATACATGATTCCTTGAAGAAAATTTTTAAAAGAGGAAACCAAAACTCATATTGTTCCTCTCCCACAGGGCATGATTTATTTGTAAATGCAGCAATTTGGATAGCATTTCAGACAGACTTCTAACTCCTGTAGCTGTGATCTCCTGTTACTCATCTCATTACCTTACAGTCAACACGAACATTCACCTATGTGCACCAAAAGACTCAAATAGAACATAGTTTACGAGAGATTTCTGAAGCACGAGCATGGCAGAGGATAAGACTAATCCACAGCATTTCCATTTGAAAGAAAATGACTAATAATTGATTGGACTGGATCCAAAGTCACAGTGGGGTACAGAAAGCTGGGAAGTGCCCTCATAAAAATAGAAGCTGTATCAACCAATTGAATTTAATTATATATGAAGGTGATGATGGCACTAAACTGCCTGTAATTGGACTCCAATTATTCAGCTGGTCTTCCATCAAATTAATTCATCTGAAAGTTTGCCATTGTCCTGTGCTCCATGCCTGATGCTGGTTTAATTACTTAACACTGAGGAATCTTGAAACAGTAAATTATTTTGTCTTTATTGCCAACTATTGGTTAAGAAAAATTGTATAAAATATTAACATCTGCTTCAGGGACACTTAGGAAAGGGCAGAATAAAAATATTTTTCTTTTTCTCTTCTTTTTTCCCCCATACTGCACCTAGAGAGACACATAATGAGAAGAGACCTAGTCTTCCTTTGTGTAATTTATAGAAGCAATGTTGGAACTGTTAAGCTGCCGGATGTGCTGGCAAAGCCTATGATTTTCCACAGCCAATGTCATTACAAAGAAGCAGTTAAGGCTCTTATGATATGTTTCTGTGGGTAAAACACTAAGTTCAATAGAAAAAAGAAATCTTTATGTGGGGGACAGTCCTAAAGAAATTCCTACTCAAGCATTCAAGAACTCTGAATACTATTTAGAATCATTTTAAAATGAGAGTCGCTGACTCTTAAGGCTTGTTAATAATCTGTATTGGTCTTCTCAATCATTTGAGCTGCAGAATATAGGTCGGTCACTGAGGAATTAAAGCATTTGTAGAAATAAAATCTAATAGCTTAAATATCCAAGCATAATTATCATTTGTTTTAATATAATAAAAGTGAGTCTATTGCCAGTGGTACTGAAATTGCTGATACCATTTCAAAACCATCTCCTATCAATGTCATGTAGAGATAGCTCATTTCTATTTAATTGGCTTCATCATACTGCACTTTAAAAAGAATTGCCACTCACAGATTCTATTCTTTGATTCCACGCTGAATAAGCACTTCAACATGAAATATCAGCAGAACAATTTAAAAACAAATGTTAACTGCAGACAGTTGATTTATTTATGAGAATAATTACTATTTATTTGAAGAACAGTAAAATAACTTGTAAGTGTCATAGAAGAGTAAATATTTCAGTAATCTTTGAATATATTACTACATACACATACAAAAATAACAAAATTACTGCATGAAGTTTTAATGATAGATTCATATGTTTAGGGAATAAATGAGTGGATGCGCAGACATTGTTTCAGGAAATGTGTCCCTTCAGAGTTTTAACATTAGCAACAACTAAATATCTTCCCTTAGAAAACAATTAACGTAGGAATTTTCATTTATATTTTTGATATTTCTTCCCAAAGTATCACCGCAAAATACAATTTCCATTTAAAATTTTGTATGCATCTAATATGTCAAGATAAAACTTTACTTCTGTGGGAAAGCTGAACTCAAACACTTTTCAGAGAAATATCCCTTGGTTCCAAAGAAGCATTGTGAAAAATTGCCTAGAAAATAATGTATACTATAACATCCCCCAAATTTTTAAAATACAAGTTTTGCTTAACATATGAATAATTAAAAGGTACTTTAGCTAGGCTTTATCAGCTTGATAGATTGCTGGCAATTTCTTCACGCCATTATGTTTTTTCATATTTAATTCTATGGTATTTCAGTTTGTTTAGCAGTTTGTGACATGACAGATTCCTGACTTGTAAGAAACTATTAATTCAGGTAACAAATCTGAGCACACTTTCAAATGTTTTGAGATCATGTATCAGAGAACATTATTCTTAAGCAGCTGAACACATCGGCTCCCCAAAGCAAAATATGGCAGAGATCATTTCAGTTAAATTATAAAGTCCAAGATAGTTTTAAAATGCTTGTTTTAAACATCTCTAGTAAATTTCATATGAGATGAGTGTCCTTAATTCAAATACTCAGAACATGGAGGTAGATGCAACAGGATCTCAGAGTCATCTTTGGTTGCAGAGAAATTGTGAGACCAGTTTGGATGGGATGAACCCATGTCTCAAAAAAGTGAATAAATAAGGAAGTAAATAAAGACGAAATGATAAAAGCAAAGTGATAGTTAGAAAACCTGCCTATGTTAAAAGTAGTAACTATTAACACCACAGTGCAGTGGACTCTGCCTTTATCCACCACCTGAGCAGTCCTTGGGAGCTAAGAATGAGAAGTCTAAAAGCTGGACCATTTGTCCAAAGTCCTTAATACTCTTGGTGCACTGCACAGCTCATGTCTCCTTACCTCACATTCAGAGTAAGGTTTTGAAAAGTGCTGGTTCCTTCCTGTGCACAGCCACCATAGAGACCTGTCCAGCTCTTATCATGTTGTTTGAAATCTTGGTTTGTTGAGGTTTAAGGTTCTTCGTGACCCATTTGCTAACACTAAACTTAAACAGCTCGGCAGCCCAATTTTCACTGAGATAACAGAACATCTGAGCATAATAAGATTAGCTCACAGATATCTGAACCATTAAGGTGAATGTGAATCCTTCATGGTGTTTAAGTGTTAGCTGAAATAAAATGGAGTCCTGCTTCTGAACTGCATTGCTGGCTAGTGCCACCCTTGTTAGCCAGTGACTATAAAAAAATGAAACTTTGATCAGGAGAAGAAGGTAACAGCAGTAGATATTCTACCCAATACTTTTGGGGATACAAAGAGAAAAAGAAAAAAAATAAAAAAATACTAGACATTTCTGTATTTGATAAAAGAGGAAAAAAAGAAAGATAGTCGGTTCTTTCTTCCATAGCTCTAAGTCATATTGCACAAAATGAGATAGAGGAATGTCGGCTCTGTTCTGACAGGCCCTCGCTCCTGAACAGTGGGATTCTTTCTCACATCCCACCCAGAGTAGCATAAGACTTGCCCATGCTGAGTACCAAGTTGTAAGAATCTTGACTATAGAAAGCACAAGCTGGAAGAAGGGTCATTGACATAGCTTTTCCTATTTTTTAAAATGATGTAAATCCATGCCTGAATAATATACTTAAATTATGAATGATCATTAATTAGAATTTTAGATCCAGCATGCCAGAGTTATCACCTTATTTCGTGCATGTGATAAGATGAAGAAGAAGGTCCCAAAAAACACTGGGTAGACAGCATAAACAAAGACTATGGAACCTTGGTTATGACAAAAACACAAGCATCTCAGACTGCCCAGGATAGGAACAGCTGGGGAATCTCCACAAAAGGGCAACCCATGCATGCTTAAGCAGTGCCAGGGCATAAATGATAATGAAATTATGATGTCAGAATTCCATGTTTATTATTATTATTTTAGAGTGCCTCAGATAGAGGTTACTATAAAGCAGAGAATCGGTATATTATTATTGATTATTCTGGAATATTGTAGGTTGGAAATTATCAAAAGCCTCTGATTTTCTAAAAATAAATCATGTTAGAATATGAAAGATCTACTTCATGGTCTTTGTTTTATTGATAATAAACTAGTAAGTCACTCTTACTGTGTCTTAGACACCTTGTGAATGAGAACTCAATGCCAGAAATCACAAAGGTATGCCTGAATCATATTACCCCCAGAAAGGAGAACTTTGGCTTACACCAGAGCCACATGGCTGGGGGTCCATCAGGATCCATCCTCTACCCATTCTTCCTACAGGTCATCTCCTCCATAGAGGTTTCAATGATAACTCAGTATTTTCAGAAGAGTGAAAGAAAAGAAAAGAAAAGAAAAAGCAGTGAGCTTGAAGATCAGAATATTTCTCCCCGTAATAGAGTATAGATATTATTGAAGTAAGAATGAAGAACATTTCTCAACGGCACAGTAATCAGTAGTTTAGCCTCTTTGGTAATAATGGTAGTAAGTGTACTACCATTATTTTTCATACTTCAAGTTGTCTACATACTTCTTCCTTACACTTCAAAATTCTTTTCCTAAAACACTCAGCTTCCAACAAATGGCTCGCCTTTTATATTCATGCATATTTCTGGAGAAATGGAAGCAAAAAATCTACAGATTCATGCAGTACAATAATGTCAGAAATAAAATATAACAGGGTAATGAAGACAGTCCCTATGACCTTGGATCTGTGCCTCCACACCCAGCTAGCTTCATACTGTTGAGGGAAAAGTATACTGTCAATGAATGCATATTCCTATTCCTATTGAAGCAGGACAGCTACCCCACTTCTACCCTCTCACCCTCAGATCACTGCTGCAAATCAATCTGTCTTAGCATTTCTGGGAGTAAATTGAGGCTAAATGTGAATTTCTCTGGAGATGAGATGGTCATAATTTTTCTCACATTGTATATGATTGCATATTATTTGTTCTCCTTAAAATTATGTGTAATGGAAAACCTTTTAGTTATACAGATTACCGCAGAGTGTTCACAGGGAAAATGCAGACGAGAGAGATGATAAATGCATAGATAATCAAGTAGCAAGAACCTGTCTCCTGTCTTTTTACACAGACAAAGGCACAGTGCTTAGGGATGTGTGAAACTACCAATTTTCACCTTCACTTTCCAAGCATTCACTTGAAAACTTAGCTTTTGCAATTATTTCAAATTTTAATCCAAGTTTTGATATATCAACCAGTACAAATATTAAGCAGGGAACATAGTTCTCCATTTTTGTGAGCATTCTAATGTGACTTATGGAATGTGCTAAATAGCACACGATACTTGCTCCAATGAATTATTTGAAAAAGGAATTGTATTTCAAATGCAATTAAGATAGAGTTACTAAATTACTTTAACTGTCCATTCTAAAGTGACTAATTGATTCAAGATTTATCAACATTGTCACCAGTCATGCACATTTTTCTTGTCAGGAATATTGCTTCTTTTGGTCTCCATTTCCACACAATTGTCTTTTGCTCTCATTGTGACTGCAGAAAGGGGATGGGTCTCTCAAATGCATAGCTTTCAGGATGTGGTAGACTTCAGATCTATCTACACACCTACTTTCTCTTGAGAGCTGATGTCAAATCCATGTCCATATTTCCCGGGACAAAGTCAAGAAGTATCATCACTCTCAGTGTTTTGCACACCCCCCTGCATAACTATTTGATTTCTCGTGAAATATTTGTTATCTTGAAACACATATTCTTTTGGTAGATCACAGACTTTGTGTTTAATTGGGATGTGGTAAGAAGGGAGAAAAGGAGGTGAAGGAATAAGTCTTCAGTAAAGCTTCAATAAAGCTTCAGTAAAGCTTTCAGTGTTTCACTAATTAATCACATGTGTGTGAATGCATGCATTTATATGTACGTGTGTGTGTGTGTGTGTGTGGTCTTAATCCCTAGCAATGAGCAGTGACATACTCTGGTAATTCTAACAAACGGGAAGTGGAGGCAGTAGAATGAGAAGTTCAAGATTATCATTTGCTACATTGAAGTTTAAGTCCAGAATGAGATAGGTGAGATCCTTTTTCAACTCCTACCCAAATTGCTTTTCTTCTTAAGGATTTCTTAGGCAGCGTTGTGGTTCTCCAGTGCTCATAAAGACCATTCTTGTGATTGGACAGGTTTTCATTTGGCTAAGTGGTTAAGGATCACCAGGTAATGCACCATAGGATTCTGAGTTGGCTACCTGGGCTTAAGTTGTGCTGTTTTGCTATTGGTTATTTATATGTTCTTACTGTTGTCTCTCAGCATATCCATAGAAATTAAATGGGTATCACTGCAGAACTCTTCTAGACATCATCAGGATGAAATCTTTATAAATAATTTTGCTGCTATAGTTCTAAATCCATAAATATACTGTTCCGTCTGTATAGTGGTACTTGTATGTACATTTTCAGACCTGATCATTTTGCATTATCAATCACTTGATATGCTCTTTTCTGGGAAAGACCTTTTTTTTCCAGCTCTCAGTAGTCAAGAGTTCTTTGCAGTATTTGTGTGGAGTTGAACTCACCTGGGCTTCACCATCCCTCTGCCTACTTTAACAGAAAGCAAGATGTTGTTGTGGTCATTTTATTTCTTGCACTCAGTCTGACACCCTGGACCAAGTACTGATTAATTCATGCAGATCAGACAACAAGGTCTTTTAAAAACGTATATATAACTTCATGGGTAACTTTGAAATATATATTTCTAAATGATGTTTAAGAGATTTCCCTAAAGTACCCTATTGCTTCCTTATTTAGATTATGCACTTGTAAAAATGTCATCAGTAGGAAATAAGAATAGTTACTCTGTGTGTATAGATACTAATATATATTATCCACTATTTTGATATTAAAATCATATATCATTTAAATTCATAAATGTTTAAAACAAAATCTTATATTTCTACCACTAAATTATTTACTAGAATATTTACATATTATCTACATACACATCCTTACATATTTACATTATGTGTGTGTGTGTGTATCTTTTTAAAAGCAACTTTGGTATACAAGAAAAAATTAAAAAGAACTCTCTTTCAAGTTATATTATTTCTGCTGTGCCATCAACCCGCTCAACAAAAGGTGACTTTCTTCTCCAAGCTAATGAAATGCTTTTCCTGCCATTTGTGTCACCAATTGCTTCAGGTCTTATCCTGAACTTTTCAACTCATCTGTA
Organism: Microtus pennsylvanicus; assembly: GCF_037038515.1. Taxonomy (NCBI): domain Eukaryota; kingdom Metazoa; phylum Chordata; class Mammalia; order Rodentia; family Cricetidae; genus Microtus; species Microtus pennsylvanicus. The sequence goes on along the minus strand of NC_134587.1, from coordinate 54,732,664 downwards.
TGTGCTGCCCAAGAGTAAGGCTAAAGCTTTAGGGACATCTGTTCTGCCCAGATGAGCTGTAGCAGGAAGAAATTCTCTAAAGAATAGGCAATTGCATACCAATATTAAAGACATTTATAAAGTAATTTGTAGAATGCTGTCATAGAGCCTGCATTGGATTAAGAATTGTTATGTAGAGTGATCATTTTAGATGAACATGGTAGCAGATTATATATTTTCTTCATATTTGAGGCATTTTTCTCTTAATTGAAATTTTGGCAAACATCCAAAGAAAACATGTTGAAAGCTTGTTAACAAAATTTAAACACATTAACATATATGATCTATTACTTTTCTTCACTATGTGTGCTCTCCAGTGTTTGTCATTTGGCATGTTTAATGTTGCTTTTCATTGATATTTAAAAATTAAAATGAACAAGAGTGGGTAAATAATGAAGTTTAGAAAATATATCTACTGACTGATGAGTGTTACTGCTTTAATATTTATGATATGTCTGTATATACTGCATGAGTTTTATAAACTTGTAAGTTATTAGGTTCTGCAATGTACTTAAGATGCTAACAGCTGAAATATTTTGAGATGTAGTATTCTAAAATGAAAAATTCCTCTTTGTCTACTGTATGATTTACTGAATGGACCTTGCACCTCAGTCTTACTATGCTATCATCCCGTAGAGACCAGGAATGGTAACAAATGCTCATGATCCCAACACTCAGGAGATGAAGGTAAAAAGATTCTGTGTTTGAGAACAGCCTGGACAGTTTAGAAAGATGCTGATATAAAGATAGGAAGAAAGAAAGGAAGGAAGTTGGAAAGGATAGAGAGAAGGGGGAAAGGAAGAAGGAAATCAAATTAAAAACAGGAGAGTGTGCAGAATATGGCTTCCAGCAAAGGAAAATTTATTTAACCAGGCTTGGCAGTAGCAAGGAAATACAACAGAGTGAAAAAGAAAAATGATAATCTATAAGAACCTTTATAATAGTTGACTAGGAAAATACTGATGGGTAGAGAGAGAAATCAGGACTTGAAGAGTTTTTGGGGAAAATGTACCTGTCAGACATAAATCTACTGATGAGCTTGGAAAAGCAAGTGTTTATTCTCAGGTTAAGGTAAGTTTGGGACTGTTAATGATAGAGGGACCTGTGGTATGGTAATGAAAACGTGTTATATAGAATGATGAATATTGTGTCTCACACAAAACATTACATGCATAGAAATAGAACATGGAAATAGTGCTTATTCAAGCAATTATTTAAAAAGTCTTAGATTTCAACAGCCTAAGTAGACTTTTTCACACTCTTCTTCTTGTCCTCCACCAGTTTCACTTCCTGTTCATAACAAATATCTTTGTGGTAATGAAAACATTTCTCATTTCTATAAGACCTAGAAGACAAAGGGAGATTCCTAATTCTGTTGTTTAATAGTCGATAGATTTTTAAAAATATCACATAACTCAAGTAGGCATTGCTCAATATTTTTATGATGTGTATACTTTAAATTATGTGTGTGTGCTGCATATGTGTTTGTCTGAGGGCATGTGCATGTGAATGCAGATTCCCACATGACAGAGGCATCAGAGCCCCGTGGAGCTGGAGTCATGGATGGATTTTTTTGCCACCCAGTATGGGTTCTGGGAACTAAACTCTGGCCTCTGTAAGAGCAGTACTTGCTACTAACAGCTCACCTACAGATCTGCACCCTTATCTCTGTCCCCCACCCCCCAAAGCCATGTTTTTATAAGAGTCAACATACTTGGAATCTGGCATTATCATCTCCTACAAATTTGAGATATTCCACAATATTCTCAGAATTCTCTCTCAACAATATGCTTGCTTACATAGACTTGTAAAGACCACACCAGGTAACACAGTGAAAGAAAATTTCAGAGTCCCACTCAAGATGAGAAGCCATAGCAGTCAATGGATGGTGAAGAAGTCTGAACCAGTTCTTTGGTTTTATTTCAGAGGAAACAGCTCAATCCCAAATGGTGTTTTGTAACATACTCTTGGTCATAGACATGGTTTCTAGCAATTAATTTCCATTATATTTTATAATTTAAGATTTTATCTCTTTATGTATATAAATAAACAAGCTATAACAAACTATATGTGTATGCATTACATCTCTGAATGTAGTGGTAAGGAGAGAACATGTCATTCAATCCCCTCGAGCAAGCATTAAAAAGAACTTCCAGCCATCTTGTGGATTCTGAGAATGAAATCTGGGTCCTCTGCAAGAGCAGAAAATGCTCTTGACTATGAAGGTACGTCCCTACCATTCTTTGTCATTGTTTTATAACTACTTCATAGTTTACTGAGAAGATAATTTTATGGTATGATGCTCTCAAGAAATGTTTTAAAATCTTTTACAAACTCATTTCATTCATTCCAATCGAATTAATGACTCCATTTTCTATTACCTATATTACCTGTGTTCACTTAACCTTTAAAATGCAAATGTCACATATAAATTTTATTCATTGAATAAATTCTGCCCCTTCTCATGTTTTCTTCCCAATGTAATGTCTTCTTTGAGTGTTTTTAATGGTAATGTTATTTCAAAAGGAGATATAGTATTAATATATTTCATGCATTACTACTGCTGTGTTTTAGCAATTCATTTTTAAAATAATCTATAAAAATATCATGTTTATGCCACAAACATCAAACACTGATTATTTTCAAAAATTAGTAAGTCTTGGGGCTGCTGTGTGCCTCCACTAACGTGAAAATAGTCCATCAATGAATGAAAGGTAAAGCTTCTACTGTCTAATGTGGAGTTTGATATTGGAAAGTGTGGATTCAATGAGAAGCAAGTCCCTAAATAAAGACTTGTGCTGTCTATCAAGGTACTTTATTCAAGTCGACCATCAATTTTGTTTATTAGTTTAAAATATGTTATAATAGGCAATCCCTGTGTTATCACTGAAGTATGTGATTCATGCTCTGGACATCTTGATGTCCAGAGGAAGGCACGGTTGGGAAATAGCATCAGTAGCAACACAGCCCTGATATGTGCAATGATGAAGCCTTGTCAGTGTGTGAGCATGTACCTTTTTACATTGATTTGAATGTTATGAATTAACACATTTACCTCATTCTAAAATAATAATTTCTCTATGATAACATAGTCATTCCTCTTGAGAAATTAATAACATCCTTTCTTCTTTTTCATAATCATCATCAGAAGGTAACCATGAACTAGATCACAATAGACAGAATATACAAAGTGGAGAAATTTAGAATAATGTTCCAGCTGCACCTTGTACTAACCAGGAACTGCTAAATATGGAATCCAAAGATTAATAACAAAACTCATATAGGATAGGTTCTCCTGACCACAACTGCAACCATCTTGAATAATAGCCACAATTGTTGCTTAATAACTCTGATCCATTTTCCACACATTCCCAAGTGTACTATAAACACTCAGAACCAGCCCAGTAGTGTGGTATAACTTCATGCCAGAACCCTGGCACAGTATATGTACCACATACATGTGTGGTACACAAAGAGATAAAAAAAAAGGTTGTGGATCACCTAGAACTTGTATATGGAGGCTGCTTGTTTGTTTCCCACTCTCTCAGACATGAAATAACCACACAGAAACTATATTAATTGCAATACTGTTTGGCCAATAGACTAAGCATCTTTCTAACTAGGTCTTCAATCTTAAATTAACTTAATTCTATTAATTTGTGCATCACCATGAGTTCGTGGCCTACCAGCAAGGTTCTAACTGGCAGCTCACATCTTTCTTCTCTGGCGGCTACATGGTGTCTCACTGACTCTTCTTTCTCCTAGCACTCAGTTTAGCTTTCCTGCCAGCTCTATTCTGCCCTATTACAAACCAAAAGAGTTTCTTTATTAACCAATGGCATTCACAGCATACAAAGGTGAATCCCCAATAACTTCCTTTTTTCTGTCTAAATAAAAAGGAAGATTTTAACTTTAACAGAGTAAAATTACATATAACAAAACAGGTATTAAACAAGAATTATACTTACAATATTTACATCTATTTTACCTTTTATCATAACTAAGGAAAACTATAATTTGAAATTGCATCATCCAAATGGTATAACAAAACAATGTGAATACAAACCTGGTAGCAGATGGGAGGAAGTTCAAACACAGGTCAGCATACAGCCTAACAGAGCTAAGAGTTCTGCAGCTTTTGCCCAAATTAGACAAGCATTAAAATCCATGCCCCGTGATGAGAAATGACAGTTTTGAGCCTTGTGCACAAACAGCATGCAGATCGTGGACAAGGTGTTACCTAACAGATATGATGTCTTCTGAAAGCTCTGACAAAAACTAGCGAAAATAAAACAGGAAGAGTTCAAGGCTCTCACCCTTTGCCCCAAAGCGTTAGATGAGCTAAGTGGATAGGAAAGTGTCCTTCCAGTGAACTCATTACAGGCTGTAAAATTTATACAGTTTGTTAAGAAGAATTTTATGTGATACTATTTCTGATAAGGACTCGGGGAGACAGTGTGATTGAGTACTCAAGAGACACGGGGACAGGAATGGCCAGTGATCCCGATGGCTCTGAAGCCGAGTTTACCTACTTACTTTGTGGATGATTTTCATCAACTATAAGTAGTTTTGTGTTATATTGAGCAAAACTTACTGTTAAGAGATAATATTAGTGTCTCTAACCCAAATTATAAATGAATCAACAGTTAGACTATTTCTGTTTAAGCTTTCATTGAGTATAATATTGAATTTGTTCTGTAGCAAGCCTCAGTAATTGAGAAAAATTGAATGAACTGTGAATAAATGTTGAATTGGCAGTAAAAATTCAATGTCCATTACAGTACTCAAAATCTATATTAAAATAATTAAAACATCACAATGAAGTATTTTATTATGTGCTGTGACTCTCGAAAATGGACTTGGACACTGTGGTCTTCTCTGCCAGTTCCATGTTTGTCTTCCTGATACCAACAGCTGCTTCTTCCTTTGATAAGTGCACAGCAAAGCACAAGCTCATAGTTATTACACAATGAGTTACTCATTATGTCATAGCTGTAGAACATTAACCATTTTTTATTTGAGGGAATTAAAGCTAAATCAAACAAAACTTATCTGATTGTCCCTTACTGAAATATAGTATAATTGTCTTGTGTTTATTTAATATTATTTTAATCCTAGACTCTATAATGTCTAGGATTAAACAATGGCTCTCAAACTCTGGGCTATGATCCCTTTGGGAGATAAAGGGTCCTTTCATAGAGATTCCACATCAGTTATCCCACATATCAGATATTTACATTATGATCAATGACAGTAGCAAAATTAGAGTTATGAAGTAGTAACAAAAACATTGTTTTGGATTGGAGTCACTACAACATAAGGAACTGTACTAAAGGGTCACATCATTAGGTAGACTGAGAAACTCAACTTTAGATATATGATGAAAACACAGTTTTTTTAAAGAGTTGCATGCAAAATTTTCTTTTAAACTCCCAAGGTCTTGGATAGCAAATATTTGAGTTGGAAATTCTTTCAGAAAATACTTGTTTTGAAATTGATATTATTTCTAGCTTCTCAAAGGCCCAATTTCTTTCCTAATGCAGTGGTCCTTCTATTCATTTGGAAGTGAACCAAATCTAGGAGATTTAAGTATGTTTGTTGTAGGAGCCTACTTGTTCATTCCTGACCACCCAGACCCCCCCCCCCAAAAAAAACGCACAGAAACTGTATTAATTAAAACACTGCTTGGCCAATCACTTAAACGTATTGCTAACTAACTCTTATATCTTATATTAACCAAATTTTATTATTTTATATTTTACCACTAGACTTGTGGTTTACCCATAAGGTTCAGCTGGTGGATCTCATCTTTCAGATACATGGTGTGTGTTTGACTCCACCTACTTTCTCCAGCATTCAGCTTAGTTTTCCTGCCTAGTTCTATTCTGCCCTGCTATATGACCAAAGCAGCTTTATTCACTAACAAAACACATTCACAGCATAACAAGGAGAATCCCACATCACCTCCCTTTTCTGTCTAAGTAAAAAGGAAGTTTTTTAATTTTAACATAGTAAATTTACATAAAACAAACAAGTATCAAGCAAGAACTACAGTTACAATATTTATATCTATTTTATCTTTTATTATAATAAAGAAAACGATAATTATAATAATCTATTCTTCAATCCTATCAAAGACTCCAGAAGGATATAATATTTCCTGAGTAAATAGGAAGTGAATTGCAAGTAACTTTCAAAACTCTAGGGTTGACAGAGACATCTCACTGCCTGGACAGTCACTCAAGGTTCCTCGGCAACACTGGGGCATCCATCTTCAGTACACAGGCCCATAGTATCTGGAAGACTATTTCATGAAGCAGGAAATTTCAAAGACAGTTATGCCTATATTGGCAGTTTATCAGCAACTTCCTTCTGTGTCCTGCCCAATATCTGGCAGACTCTTTCATAAAGCAGGAATTCTGAAGGACTGTCTCACCTTTAGGCAATTTCAGCCATCATTATTTTGTGGGTCCCACATGTCTAGTTTATACAACATGATGTCAAGCAATCAAGAGCAATTACTTGCTGAAATGGTGAATGAACTCAATAAGAAGCCTCTTCGATGTCCATCTTCTTGAAGTAATTGATGCTGCCAGTAGCAGGTATGTCTAATTTCATGAAAAGTCCTAAGTTACTAAAACATTTTAAATTCCATATTCTGTTAGTCTTTGAAAAATTTGAAGAATAACTACCCATCTGAAATATGTCTCTGTACATCTTGAAAACCTAACTAACGTGACTACAAGTTAAACTATTATAAATGGCTATCTATTTTCCCATATTTCTTAATTATATATTATATTTTTAAATGAGCTGCCCAAACACAATAGCAGAAATATATCAACCAAGAATTAGAAAGCACCCAAAGGAAATGGTATTTTTTCAAAAAGGGATAATGTTGTGTATTTATTTAAGGAACGCCAGCTTTATACACACCTCTAATGTCCTTTTGTTCATATTGAATTTTATTACAATTTAAAAACAGTGCAAAGCATTCTCAAGCAGCAAGACAAAATAATCTGTGCTTTCTTATTACACCAGAGAGCCTCTAAGTAGCAGAAGATTTTGATTTAGATCCAGGCATTAAAATTAAATCACACATCCTAAGGAAAATGATCTGTAATAATGAGAGTTGCACACATGGGACATGAAAGTACTATTGAATAAAGAAGCAAAATACAGTTGTGATGGGAGGCCAGTGTGATTTAATGAAGAGTGCTTTTGAAAACAAATTTCTTCTTCACTGTTGTCTATCGATTGCTGGCATATTAGCAAACAAATTACTGGAAGAGATGAATATCATAAATTAGAGAGAAATTATTTCTTTTCCATTGAAGTAGTTTCTTTTACAGAGACTTGCTGAGTCTGCTGGTGCAGATCCAGTGACCACAAGTTGGTAGCAACAAGAACAGGTTATACGAGTTCCCCTTGTGGAACTGCCACTTATGAACACTGACCAGCAGGCAGACACTAGTATGCTGTTCTACTCCAGTCTTTGTTTGATTACCCACCCTCCTTGGATGGCTTCCTTGAGCCCCACTCAACTTGGTGACCTGGGTCAAATATCTTCAGTATTCATCATAAGAGTCTTTGAAAATGCTGAGATTCAATCTTTTTCTCTTCTCCCTCTCTCTTTTAAATCAACATCTTTATCTCATTGAACTCATTTTAAGATTTTGCGATTAAAATGTCTATTAGTCATCATCTAACCCGGTTACAGAGTTTTATGACATCTTTTTAAAAGTTACATTATTTTTCTACTGAGTGATAAAGATCACTGTAGTAAATACTTTTTATTAGCAGATTATACAGACAAGGAATGGAATCTAATGAATTCATGAGAGAGGTTTTATCAACTCATCTCATTTTTTTGTTAGTGAATTTTATGTCACTAATGTTTTGAGAAAATACTGAGTTACCTTCAATAGCTTTGATTTCGTTCACAAAGGAACGCATTTATGTTATTCAGCTAGCTCTTCTAAACTATAGTTTTCTTAGTCCTGGACAGAAAGACTAGCATCAAGCTCTCGTTAAAATACTGTTTGGACTTACACTATACAATTTTGTGTGCGAATTAGCTCCTTAATATCTCATATCTAATAAATTTGAAGAAAGTAACACTGAAATACAATGTATGAAAATAATTATTCTTTAAAACTAGAGAGAAAATTATTCTTAATAATACTTAGAATACAAAAGAAATGAAAGAAGGAACGGGGGCTGGAACATGGGGCGAGGTATGAGTGTCTGTGAAAATACATAGAGGCCAAAAGAGAACTCTGTGTATCATTTATCTATAACCCTCAGCTGGTATGGGAGCTCCTTCTGTCTATGTGTTGCTTTCATTGATAAATCAATAAAGAAACTGCCTTTTTCTATTAATAGGGGAGAACTTAGGTGTCTGTGTGGGGAACTAAATGGGTTAAATTAATGTAAACATTAGCCAATAAGAAGCTAGAGCTAATGGGCCAAGCAGTGATTTAATTAATACAGTTTCTGTGTGGTTATTTCGGGGCTAAGCTAGCCAGTTGCCTGGGATGAACAAGCAATGATTTAATTAATACAGTTTCTGTGTGGTTATTTCGGGGCTAAGCTAGCCAGGCACCCGGGATGAACAAGCAGGCCCTTCTCCTACACTCAGCCTATTCCTTTCACATATGCTTTCTTCTAGAACCTGACTATCCATTTTCTCAACTAAACTGGGATTCTTCAAGCCCCAGTAGTGATGTTGTCTTTATCTGCCTTTGGAATTGTAATTGCTGTCATTTCTGGGGACTGGAAAGTAGTTATCTGGGTGCTAAGGTATGAACTCCAACCCTTATTATTACAAAATGAACCCCCTTAACCTTTGAGCTATCTCTCAAGCTTTCTAGAAAAGTTTTTACAGATCAAATTACCCTTGATATTTGATAAACATAGGAAAGGACCTTCTATGGCAATGCATTTTATAGTTGTTTTTCTTTTCTTTTTTAATTGAAATTAGAGTCTTGTCCCATAAAATACATCCAGACCACTCCTGGGGTTTCCTTTCCCTCCACTCCAACCAGCTTCCCCAAACTCCCAGTTTTCCCCACAGATCCATACCCCGTCAGTGGGGAACCATGCTGGAAAGGAGGAAGAAAGATTGTATGAGTCTGACCAGAGAACACTGTTTCTTGCTTTTTGTTTTCAGTAGAAAAAAAGACAGTATCATTTAGCAGCAAATAACTCCTGTCTATAAGATAGAATTACATACCAATTTGTACCAGACACTGATGACCCAGAAGATCTGATGTGTGACCATTACAGGCAATGAATTGGCATTTTCTTGTTTGATATCAGTGTCCACCTTCACATTGAAAATTACAAGGGTTTGCATAGAAATACAGAAGTGAAAACAACAGATTGACATGCTAACTGACTTGTTTTTATTTCCATAATAGCTTGAATGAGAGTGTTTCCCAGAGACTCACATGTTTGAACTCAGGGGTTTCCAATTGGTGGTGTTGCTTGGGGAGGCTGCGTAAGCTTTGGGAGGTAAAGTCTTGTTAGGAGACCTACACCACTGCGATGGTCTGTGAGTGTGTGGGTCTCATCCTACTTCTTGTCATTGTACTGGCTTCATGCTTATTTTGAAGTTGTGAGTTCTCAAATTCCTGCTGCTTGTTACAATGCTTCCCTTGGTGATGAACGCTTACTCTCTGGAACTGTAAGCCCAAATAAATTTCTTCTGTAAGTCACTTTTGGTTATGGTGTTTTATTCTTGAAACCAAAAATAATTAATATAATACAATTTTGGTGGTTTTCTAGAAAGGAAGAAATATAGTTATACATAAAAGAAACACATGGGAACTCATAGCTGAAAAGTCAATAAGAACAATGATTTTTCTAGAGATGGTATTACATACCAATAAAGCATCATATTTTTAAAGTTTAAATATTTTACTTTGCTACCATAGTTTTGTACAGTACTTTCATCTTTTAAGTTTAAAATTCTTCTTATGATGGCAGTTCTTAGAAAAATCTACTATAAAATTAAAAAGTATAAACATATAAATATGTAATGCTCTGTATGCCTGTTCTCATTTTGGTTGTATGCCTACACTCAAACTGGACCCCAGTTTGTGATCTCCTCCCCTTATCTTAGGTTACTATAAATAAAAAGTTAGAGATAACTATAAGAAGGCCTGAAAAATCATTGTTTCCATTTTAAGCTTCAGCTTTAAGTCAGTAGAAATGTTAAAATTATCGAATCATTGTTTTCCACTGTATGGCACATGGGAAGTTCTTGTTTCAAAGCACTCGTCTAAAGTTATATGCTATGTATCTGCTCATTAGAAGTGTTATTATCCATTTATTAGAAGCAATAACCATTATTGATGTTCTATACAATTTATTCTGGAGAATGTTTAAGTAATACAAATTTATATTAGAAAATGCTGATTGAGTTATATAACCTGAATCATTTTTTATTATATTAAAATATTTTCATTATCAACCAAGATTAAAATTAAATTGTAACCATACTGAACTGTTAAGCCACTTTAAAGCCCTTCTTGCATTGATTTAGTCAATGTATAAAAATTTGTAAGTTTACAAAGATTTCCCATGATAAATACTATGAATAAATCCATGAACTCTGCAACTATTCCAGACTGAATTAGTTCTCTAAGGCACAAATCTCAATTAAAAAAACCTCTTGTGTAGATAAAGTCTGTGAATAGAGTAAGATGCCTTGATAACACGTTGAACTGACATTTATTCATCAGAATAAAATTTCCACTAAAGCTGAGTTATATGTCTTGTCAGAAGAAAACTTCAGAACATCAAAGGAACAAATCACTATGCATTGTTTAACCCCATCGGCAGTCATAAATTGATGTCGCTTTAGCCACAAATGTGTTCCCTCTTAGCTTCCTTATTCAGAAGTACTTTTTCCACCTCTCTCTCTCTCTCTCTCTCTCTCTCTCTCTCTCTCTCTCTCTCTCTCTCTCTCTTTCTCTCTCTGTCTCTCTCTCTCTCTCTGTCTCTCTCTCTCTCTCTCTGTCTCTCTCTCTCCATCCCTTACTATTTCCATTGTGCCTTTTATTTGGCTTAACTCTAGAATCTGCAGCTTGCTTTTCGTACAAAATAGTCTTTCATTGTCAAAATCAGAATTAAATAACTGATACCTAAAGGCTCATCTAAAAATCACTGTACTTTATTTGATCCCATTCCATTTAGGAGAAATTAACTAAATATCTGTGATAGAAGTAACATGAAGTAATTTTGTAGGTCATTTAGGTTCAGGCAAAAGGAAAAATAATTATTTTTTTTAAAAAAATGGAGACTAAGAGTCATTAAAATAGAATGGTTTTGTTATTTCCCAAGGACTCCTCAGATGGTACGGAAAGTATCCAGGTGGAACCCCTTGAGTTCAGCCTTGGCAGTGGGGCCTGATTTTAAGAAGCAAAATCATATCGCTGTCTTTAAAATTTTTGGAAAGGAACTCAAGAGTGGTGAAGCTTTGTTCTTGTTTCTGTATTATTGTTTGTACTGTCACTTTCTCAAGAGTCTATGACAACAAAATACAATTAGCTATCCAGTTCTCAGCTCCAACGTTGCTTTCAGGCTGAGCTTTAGCTGTATCTACTTGTGATTGTGATATCACAATGAAGTCCAAGGCCAGGGATGTAACCATGTTGATAGAATGTTTGCTTTCTTAATATTCATAAAGACAAGGGTATGAACTCCAACATGGCCCAACCAGGTGTGGTAATATGCACCTGTAATCCTGCCACTGTGGAGACAAGGTGGAAAGTCCAGAAATTCATGTTACAGCCTGGGATACATGAGACTCTGTCTCACATGTAAAATTAAACTCGAAAAATGTTGTCAAATGTATTGGAGTACCTTCTGGGTAAACTACATCCTGCAGAACAGCTCTGTGTATCATCCTGTGGTTTTATTATTGAGGACTTTCTGGATGTGGTTCCCAAATGGTGGTGAATCATGCCACCTGTCAGAACTGAGAGATTGCTGGAAACATAGTATTTTAAAAGATAAATTTGGAAAATTCTCTAGCAATATGAGAAAAGGTAGATACTCAAAGATTTCTCCCTACAAACTCACTATTATGCAGTAATGGAGTGCCCACGAATGTCCATGATTCCTCAATTTGATGTCTTTACAATAGTGAGGGTATGGCTATTCTTAAAAAAAACCAGTTATCTGTAAAGTATAAACTTCAGAAAATTTATGAATCTGGTACTAATTTTGTGAGGAGAAAAACTGACAATTAAATACAATGATCAATTTATGTATTAATTATCACTTTCACAGCCGTAAGAATTCTTGTAATATTAAAATATCACACAATACTCAGTAATCTAGTTCAAATCTTAAAAGTGTAAATGGGAAGTCTTTGAGCCATAAATAATTACGAAACTTTATTGCTTGAACTAAGCATTTCCACATTAGTTGATGAAATAAATAATCAAAACTTATGTACACAGAAAACTTATGGTAGAAGCACACATGTGCATGCGATGCTAAAAGTCAACTATTCATACAGTCATAATCATTCACAGTTCCTCACTTCCCCAAATCACGACACCAAGTCAGAGAAGGACCACACTTGGCCTGTCTGGAATTCATTCTTATCCTTAGTTTTTGCCTGAAAATTAAAATTAAATGGTTTTTATATTAAATAGTTCTTGAAACATTCTCAAGGTCACGTAGACACATTTGCTTTGCTCGATGAAACCACTGTTGTATGAGCTATCCAAATTGGCACAATGCTATCCCAGACACACAGAATAGTCTGGAAAATCCTCCTTCTCTGCCTCTTCCTCCTCCTCCTTTTCTCCTTCTCCTCCTTCTTCTTTTACTTGTGCTGGCACCCAAACCACCTGCAGTGATCTCTACAGTTGGCCACCTCTGCTTCCTTATACTACTAATGCCTGCTTGTTCTGATTGTCTCTTCCCTGACTGCACAGATCCCTCACTGTCTGACCATGTCTCTGGCCCCAGAATCAATCTCTAAAATTGCTTAGGTCTCCATTGTGAAGAAAAATAAGATGATCATACACTCTGTTAAAGAGCCTTGAATTATTGAGGTGAAGGCATAGATTTTTATTCAGGGACCTGGCAAGCTCCCCTTCTTCTTCAACTAAATTGCCACACTTCATTGCCCAGAGAGCTACGCTACTCATCAATTACTTTTAGAATTTACCTGGATTTCTGGCATCTTCCCCCATCTCTTGAAAGAGAGTCTCTAACATATACATTGACGATTAATGTAAGATCACCTAGATAGAAATGTTTTATAAGAATCACTGATTTTCTGTCTACAGGATGTGGCTGCTTCTCTTAAAAAGACTTGGACTGTATATTTTTTTCAGCAGAAAGATAAAAACATCTGAAGAAGAGTAATATAACTAATGAATCTGATTTTTGTTTTCTTTCCCACAACCCATTCTTTCTCAGCATGATTCCAATTTAATTGATATTCTTAAGAAAAAGAGGCATTAGCCAGGCGGTGGTGGCGCATGCCTTTAATCCCAGCACTCGGGAGGCAGAGGCAGGCGGATCTCTGGGAGTTCGAGGCCAGCCTGGTCTACAAGAGCTAGTTCCAGGACAGGCATCAAAGCTACAGAGAAACCCTGTCTCGAAAAACCAAAAAAAAAAAAAAAAAAAAGAGAGAGACATTATTTTGGCTTCTTTTTTAATTATAATTATTTTTTTCCATTGGAAAAAGTGATTTGCCATTAAGCTATATTTGGGTAAATGTATTTATTTGTCTTATATTGTAGCAATATTTTTTGTCTTCAGTTTGCTTATCAATCTTCAAACCATTGAAATAATTTTGAGCTGAAATAAAGGAGATCAGTTTTTGTCAATGTGTTTCTTCGGATATCTTCTGGTAATGAAGCATGGCAAACACCTCTTTTACTCTTTATTTATTAAAATAATAAATATTAAAAAATAGAAATTTCACAAAATTTGTCATGATACTGAAAGAAATGTAAGCCTTTTCACACACACACACACACATTCCTAGATGATGTAATTTTCAATGACATATCTTAGTTTTTATATACACTCCATATAGCTTTCATGTATATCATATTCCTTGTAGAATGAAAGATCCCATTTCAAATTTTTTCTGTTGTTTATAGCAATTAATATAAATTGTTTTTTATTCTTTGCATTACTCCAAAATCATTGAAATCTTCAAGAAATTTTGAGGGCCTAGAACATAGTTTGTATGTTCTCTTAGCTATTATTTGCATGGCTTATTTAATTCTAATTTTAGGTGACATACAGATGCATTGCTGCCATGTAGAGCTAACTTTATGTTCTACATTGACATATAGTAGTTTACACCATGACAGCTACTTGAGACAAATCTGAAAGTGTGTTCTTTGCTGGGGGAAAAGATTACTCTCACTCTAGTCGATAATTTACCAGTTATTGTGTTTATTGGAAAAGAACATGCAGTTGCAAATATTCAGTCAGCACCAGGAAATGTTTATTATCCTAACCCATGAAATGGTCCAAAACTTACTTCTAACATGAACCTGCAAAATGCTAGCCACGGCACTGAGAAGCCTGAATTCAACTTTAGTTTACAAATTTGTCCCAGTATGAAGTCCCGTAATTTATTTTGTCTCAATTTTCTCATTTCTACAGTGAACAACTTCAAATCCATCCCAATACTTTTCATGTTGTAACCTCTCAGCTTCTTTCTTTACAATGTACTGACACTTCATTCCCTAAAAAGTTATTGGAACTAGTACAATGTCTACTTAATATCTTTGAATTGTATGCATTTGTTGCTTGTTCAGTTAAGCTGAGTCAATAGGCTTTGTAATATAAAGCATGCTTGTAGCGTCAATCTAATTGGTCCTAATAATAAACACCTGGAGTCAGATATCAGGGTAAATGCCTGCCACTTGAGAGACTTCTTAACTCTGCATACTTTTGGACTCACCAAATTAGGAAAAGTAATGGAGTATTTTCTCTGAATTAGTCAAATGTTTATGGACTTGGCATTGTTGATGTATGTACAAATATAACTATATTGTATATAGTTATTGTAATTGTTGTGTATAGTTTTCTTATTTTAATTGTAACCTTTTTATGTTAGACAAAAGGGGAAAATGTGGTGATATTTTGTTTGGGCTCTAGTAAATAAAGCTTTTCTGGACATCACAGAATGGAGCTAGATACTAGGTACTATAGAGGCCAAGCAGTAGTGGCACACACCTTTAATCCCAGCACTTGAGAGGTGGAAGTAGAAAGACCAGAAGTTCAAGGCTGCATGAAATTTAACCTGTTTAAAAGAGAAACAGAGCTTATACCTCTGACCCCGGCACTTGGGATCTCATACTTTTAATCCTGGCATTAGCAAGGTAGAGGCAGGAAGTGATATGGCTGGACAGAGAGGAAGGAGACAGGAGCTCAGACATGTTCAGTCTGAGGGTTTATAGAGACAGGAGTTCAGGCCATTTGGTCTGAGGATTCCATAGAGGTAAGAAGTTTCTCTAGTGGCTGGCTCATTCAAGTTCCTGATATTTCAGTATTTTTTCAGATATCTGACTCTGACTTTTTATTATTAGGACCAATTAAAATTTGTGTTTACCTGAATGAATCACACAATCCAGCTTGAAACTTTAAATGTCCATATCCTCTCTCTGTAGTCATTGGCAAATTGCAGCCTTCATGAAAAGGTTATCATGGCACCTGGCCTCTCTCAGACTGTATGGCATGAAGTAGGATCTTTACGAATATTGAAAAAATGATAGACTTTATAAATATTAAAATGCTAAATAACAATAATCCATTTATATTAAACTCTAGGAGTTTACATTCTCATAGTGGGTCACAGGGTTATAAAAAAAACTTTAGTTCTTGACATCTGCTATCAAATTTTCTTCATGAAAGATGCCCTCATCTGATCAATTTTGAGAAACTAACCATAAAGCAAAACTCTTCTTATGTTCTTACTCTTAGTTTTAAAAATTTACAGTCTCTGACAGAAATTGCAAGAGGAGCTATTTGGATTTTCCACTTCATTATATAATTAGCTGCAAGATGAAAGTGAGTTCCGCAAAAATCATTGAATCCTTTTTCAGGCCCCATCTATCATTATGTCGCTGTTTCCTTCGAACCGTTTTGTGTGTTGCTTTTGATGCTTAAAATACTTTTGCTAAAATGAGAAACGGGATGGGTTTTACAGCTGTCATGATTTAAAGACAATCTTTTACAGTTCCTTTCACGGTTTCATTTTTTTAAAAAAAATCTATGTCTACCTCCATATCTTCTATCTGTAACTAATTTTTTACTTGTTAACAAAAATGAATCTAATCTTATGTTGAACATTTGGAATAACAGAAATTCTTTTAAATATTTTGTCTTTACATACATTAAATTAAAAACTACATTTGACTTTAAAGAAAGAACAAGTGTGATCAACCAGCAAAAATAAAGCTAAGATACCATTTAGAGCGCTTCCATTCCTTCTTATTCCTCTTTTCATTAACACACACACACACACACACACACACACACACACACATTGTATGATCACTTTATCCAGTTACCAACTGCTTGGACTTCTAGTAGTGAAGACGTGAGTGGGTTAAACTCATCAATGTTAGTCTAAACATGAATAGGTATAGAGAAGGTGATCTAAAGATCTAAAACAAGTGCTCTACTGTGTCCTTAATGAGACCCACGTCTATCCCTAAGCTGTGTCTTTTTGTTACCATTTTTTCATTGTCAAGGACGTTTGTAATTGTAATATGGAGATAAGGACCCCTAATTATTTTGTCCAGGCTCTAAACTTCAAATATCACTCAAGCATGAGGAAAAGCTTTCAAAGTAAATTTGCTGCATGGCTTTGAAAGTAGGGTTACATGGAAGAAGGTGAAGGGAAAAAGTTGAAAAGAGAAAATGATACAATTATATTTTGATTTAAAAAAATTAAAATGCATTGCAAATAACAAATACATAGATATATTTCTTGGCATTCTGCAAAAGTCTCAATTTCATATTTTTGTGAACAACACAGCACACTTTGCACAATCCTCCTACAGGATCAAACCTCAACTTCCAAAGTTTGAGCCATGAGTATTATTTCCTTCTTACTCTATATTATTCTGCCATAAAATTCTTTTTTTTATAAATCTTTTTTTTATTGAGAAAATGAGAAAAAAAAACAAGTTTCCACCTCCTCCCAGCCTCCCATTTCCCTCCCCCTCCTTCCACCCTTCTCCCCCTCCCCCCACTCCTTTCCCCCTCCCTTTCCAGTCCAAAGAGCTGTCAGGGTTCCCTGCCCTGTGGTAAGTCCTAGGTCCTCCCCCCTCCGTCCATATCTAGGAAGGTGAACATCCAAACTGGGTAGGCTCCCACAAAGCCAGCACATTACGTAGGATCTAAACCCCTTGCCATTGTCCTTGGCGTCTCATCAGCCCTCATTGTTCGCCATGTTTAGATTCCATCATTACTTTCAAGTTTCATTAACCTGCCAAGTGGGACTACAGTCTCATGTATTTGTAGGTATTATGATATAACATTCTGATGGATTTTATTAATTTTTTAGTATTCATGTGTGTATATTGGATTACACCAGTTTACACAGTAATTTCTCATATCTCAGCATGCGTGGATTCTCTCTATCACAACCAATTGGAGTAAACATCCAGAGATAGTACTATATTATACTAGGTTTTCTTTGGAAACTTTTTAAAAGAGAGTTTATCAATATAACAACATTATGTAGAAGAAAGGATACTTTCTTCTTCATCAGCAGCTATACGGAATAATTCTATTTTCCCCCATGTTCCTAACCAGACAGGAGGTTTCTGGGTCAGAGACCCATGCACCTCACTCACAAGTCACCCTGCCTTGTTATGTGCAAATCATAGGGATCAGAGACACTACGTAAGTTGTCCACAGCAATGTTTAAAGAGGGAATAATCTCGCCAAATTTTTGACTGTTCTCTGTCAAAATTCATAATTTCAGCTGTATACATCTCATTGGTGTTGGTTCCACCTCCAAGCACCTACAACCAACTGACAGTGCTGATGCCTTCAAAATGAACCATTTACTTAAAAGACTTAATTAATTCTGCTTTCATTTAAGCATTGTGTGGAACTTAATTTTTACGAAGGTGAATATGTCATAAAACTAAAAACCTCCCCCAAAGAGCCAGAGCCCTTTGTGCTGCCAGTAGGAAGCCATCACTAAAAGAAGCCACACCTTTGCTTGCAGTGAGCAAACAGAGAAAAATGCAGCTACCAAAAAGTTATACTTGACTCCCATTTTTGTGGGTCTTTAAGCTCCTTTTTAAAGCTTTCTTAGGCTTTATGTGGATATATATTGCTGAATGTTAGGTGTCATTATATAAATGGAAACTGTGCTTTTATTTCTCAGCTGCCCAGACCCAAATAATTACAGAAAAACTATATCAATTATAACACTGTTTGGTCAATGGCCTAGCCATATTCCTAGCTAGATCTTATATCTAAAATTAACTCATTTCTATCAATCTATGAATTGCCACAAGGTTATGTCTCACAGGGAATATTCAGACATCTTTCTCCTTCAGTGGCTATATGGCATATGTTCAACTCAGCCTACTCTCTCTATATCTCTGTTTGGATTTCCCACCTGGCTTTACACTTTCATTCATCAACCTATGGAAACAACACATATGCAGAAGGATATCCCACACCAAAAATGCATAAAGAGAATTGGGATACTTAATAAATATTATTTTCCATTGACTTCTGTTGATATGCTGCACTGTCTGTAATAATTTTAAGCTCCAAAGTTCATTGTATAAACATGATATAGATATGAATTTAAAGAGCTTCATTATTAATAATTATATGTGAAGTTGAAAATTAAAGAAAAAATAAAGTTTCTCTTTCCCAAAGAGTATCCATATATATATTTGATTGTGACATGATTTATATAAAGTAAGAAGAGTGCCAAGAAAGATCTTTCATTTTTTCTTACAAAAACATGCTACAAAAATAAATGGGTACTGAAATAATCTGCTTGATGAAGTAATATTATGATAAAAATACATTTAGCTCCCATGATTCTCTGCTCCACCCCTTACTTCTTTCCTTTGTCTTCAGTAATGAGTTCCATGACTTTTGTGTCCTTCCATGCACCTATGCAGGGAGATGGAGTAACTTTGTGTCCTCTACCATATTAAATAAAAGTTAAAGTAAATTGCCTAGGTTTTTGCTGCCAAACAATATTTTTCTCTGAAACAGAAATTTGACAAAGAAGCTCAGGCTGGGATAGAATAATTACATGGAAATCCAGAGTGCTTTCTTTTTTTCAGACAAAGTTTGTTTTATGCATTTTCCCTTTTTAGTGTTATAATATTAAACCTTTTAAAATGCCAATGAATATTTAAAATTAAAATATGTTATCAAATTATGAGCCAGGAAAAATTAAAGGTATGCTATAAAGACTCAATAAATTTTAAAGGTCACTGATCCAAGGATTTCTGCTTTTATGGAGTATTTTAATTCATGAGCCACACACGAGCAAGCACACTCATTACATAGTTGAGGATTGTGTGATATTGATTTCATTTATCAAAATAGTAATATGGAAACAAAACACTGTCTACTTCATAAGTAATATTTGTGAATAGGTAATATCTCTGCTTTTCACATATACATAAAGCTAATAATAAAAATGTATGAACGGAATTGTTATATACGTGCCGAGCACAATTTTAGAAAAATAAACATTTATTAAGGAACATTTTAACATAATTCCAAATGAATAACTTTGAGACAGTCAATAAAACTCTAGTATTAGGGATAAAATTTGTGTAAAGAAAGGAAGGAAAAAGGTTTTCTTAATGTCTAAAATCAATTTTTAAAATACATAGGCACTAAAATTACTTTAGTCTTCAGTTTTGTTTTTAAAATAATAGAAAATATTGCAATATGGAAACTTTCATTCAAATGTACAGAATAGCTAAAGTTATGAAATAAAAAATTAAACAATATTTATGTTCACTTAAGGTATTAGGGTTGTTCCTCTACAATATTTAAATAAAATGTTAAATAGTTAAACTAAAATTATTTGTAGTTTTGGAAAGGGATTAGTCTTAAAGTTTAGTTATGTTGATGTTGTCAATAAACTAGTAGATATCTGTTTAGGTGGGTTAACTCTACATTACAGAAAGATTCTTTATTTAAATGATGCTATTGCTGAAAAAGGGCAGTCATCTTTTTATTTTGTGGGGAACATACAGTATCATGATTTTTCAGAGACCATTGTGTGAAAATTATTTTTATTTTCCCGAGACCTTTTTTTTTTTGAAAAACCTTAAAGTCTTAAGCTGAAGCACAAAACACGGAGGAAAGTAATTTTATAAAATTTAGTTTATTACTCAAACCATAGTTTGAGTCACAAGAAATTGTCTATGTTTAATCATCTCGACCTTTAAAAATGGATAATCCATATGTTCATCCTCACACTTACCATACCTTGAGAAAGGAACACATGGTCCTTTAAATTCTTAGGCGTCTCTGAAGGTTCTCTGAATTCCCTCTAGACCTTTTCTTATTTTTTAAAGAAGCAAAACATATTTTATTAAGCATGTCCTTGCTTAGAGGATAGGTATTACCTCACTCCTGGAAAAGCACAGTAGCTAATGCAAGATTTTTCTTTGATTTTCACCACACTGAGGAAGTGTTAATTAGTGACAGTGCATAATTTGAACAATTGCTACTGACAGAGTTCTTTGTAAGCCTATATTTTTAAGATTCTGACAAGTTCTCTTGATTTGAAATTAAATCAGATGCATCTTAAGACACTCAAAGTAATGAAAATTCTCATCAATTAATGTAGAAATAGGTAGCTTGGTCAGGCATGGATGGCATCTCATTACCAATGAGTCTTTCCTTAGGGTCAAGTATGTCATTTGTAATTCATTAAAATAGCACACTTAAAAAACCCAGGGTTCCATTATTTTAATAGTGGTATTAATTTAAAAGCATGCATTAAGCCAACATAGATGCAAAGAATAATGCTAAAACCAGCATCTTTCTCATTCTCTTTTCTCCCTGACACCCCGCTGTCAATTCTAACACTGCTTTGGCAGACATGGGTTATAACTACAAAAAAACTGGTTAGTTAAATCTCATAGGTGAACAATTTAAAGCAAAATTGTGAATTATATGTTTTAGCATTGGAAGAAAAATGATATGAGTTTTTAAAAAGTACAAGAAAAAAGGTGGATAGAAGGCACTTTCTGTTTTCTTCTCTTCTTAAATATAAGAAAGCAGAATCAAATCTCAACAACGTGGTCACATAGACAAGACCAGCACAGTGACAACACCAGGTGACATAAAGGGAGACTATCTCACAAGACCTATACCACCTACATAATAAGATACACACATCAGTTACTGTGGAAAGAGGCAATTAGTCTTCTCCAGAGTGAGCCACCTGAAAGGTTATCTAATGCCAAGTGATCAGGTCTAAATATCTGACCATCAACAAATGAACTCTGATGCATATACATGGGTGTGTATGTATGCGTGCAGCCATGCTAATTAAAGAAGAGAGAATGGATTTGAGAGGGGATGGCTTTACATGGGAGTTGCTGAATGGAAAGGAAAGGGAACAGATGATGTAAATACAGTGCTCAAATATTAGGCTCTCAAATTTAAAAAAAGTAACTTAAAACTTAATAAGAACTGGAATTCACAGACAAATGCAGAGTTTTCAAAATGCTCAAGTCACTTTCTTTCCTACTCTTTATAGCTTAATGCACTATGTGATTTCCTTTTAGATATGATCTTTTAAGAAATGACAGAAATCGACTAACTGAGAAACCTTTGTCATAAAGACCTTTAAATAGTACTGTGGATATAATAAAACAAGATAAACATATGAAACATGGGCTCAACTATCTTCATCAAAGAAAATAATTTATTAAACTATGTATGGCACAGTGACTTCTGTACTAAGATTAAAATTTGGTAATACGCGTATCTTGGAACCAATGATATCAAATGAATATACTACCCTCAAAGAAAATCATTACTTAGTTTGAATACATATGAAAAATACACAATATAAAAGTGTATTTTGTTTCAATTTGTTTTATTCTAAAGTAGTATAAATTTGTTAATATAAGTTATCATGAAGTGAGTTCATCATAATCATTCCTAATTTATGGACAGAACTTAATATTTTATATAAATATTAAGTATTACAAATACCTCCTTTTATTTTGAAATGGTTTATTAAACACATTGACCTGTTTCACAAAACAACAACTCTAAATGAATTTCCCTGAAAATGGTCTAATAATACTTTAACTTACTTGATACCCATTGTCTTTATTTGTATGTATGTAATATAATGTAAGTTAGAGATGTATCTAAGCAGTGGAGTGTTTTTGTCATATAAAAAGTGCTAGATCCAAGGCTTGCCATATGATCTCTAGCAATGCTAAATAAATAATGAGAATATAATGCAACAGCAGACAGAATACTGGGGAGATTATCTATAATCATTCTGAAGTCTGTTTTCCCATGTCCAGACCTCTGTTATATCACATAAAGGATGGATAACTTAAGGAGAGTTACTTTTCTTTTTCTTCTTTTGTAACCTCTAACATGATAAGAGGGTAGAAGTTCCCATGATTTATAGGGTATCAGTAAAGAATAATGGATTTCTATAGAATAGTACCCAGTGCTTTGGAAGCCATATGTATACCAGAATCACTCCGTAGGGAAAAATGGATAACTCTCCTCACGTTTCTTCATCCAGCCTCTCATTGTCTTCATGCCCATATGAGTTGGCTATTTTGTCATTAATCTATTTCAGGTTTGTCCAGTGTGAATTAGAGCAGACCCATAGGTACCAGAAACCATGAGAAACATCTAAACAGGTAGAGTAGTACCTGTCATTCTGTGAACAGAATCAATCAAAGTTGGTAAGATTAAAAGATTGTCAGGATTATGATCCCCAAAACAAAGGTAAGAGTTTTGTCAAAGGATCTTTCTTAAACAACCCATAAAAGGTCAATTGTATGCATTAAACTATACTGGAGGGAACCTAAAATACCTCACTTCAGCTAGAAGAGAATCTTCTTTTTTGAATATCTACCTCATAATATCTGAATTTTTCATCCGTAATTATAAATGTCCATGATTAGTCAGCAGTCTCTGTTGTTTTTTTAATCCTTGAATAAGCACATGTAGAAGTAGAGGAAGTCAATGCTTTTAAAAATAGGCTGACATACTTGGTAAGAAACAAAAGGAAGTTGTGTACCTAAAAATAACAGCCCACGTAAGTCACCAAATCAAGCTAACATGAGACAACTGTGAAAGACATAGAAAAGCCTAAGCCTAGAAAGCTTTTAAATGCACCTAGCATTTACATATCACCAACTTTTTACAATAGGTGGTGGAAATAATCTATAGAGCAATTGCTCATGAGACTTGTCCAAAGAAAACTTTCAAGAAAACTTGACAAATTATAAAATCAAGATGATATACATAAAGATACACATATTCCTAACCAAGGTATATTATTTATATTCCTATTGATTGATTATACATTTGGATTGTTATTTTAATTAATAAACTTTACTTTTTCAAGCAGCTCTCACAGCTGTATTCCTACAATGCTTTATTACTACAGGGGACATGGAAAAATAAAGCTACCACAGACATAGAGCATCCTTTTTGTTGTCTAGCTTTCAGAGAACCAGAAGATGTTATGTAGACTAGAGGGGATAGAAAAATCCAACAACATTCTTATCCTATCTGTGACTCTGTGAACTAAGGTTAGGAGAAGCCTGGCAAGATATACTTACTATTTTAATAATGGCATGTATGTTATGGGCATAACCACATGGTTTTGAATGGATTTAGGCCCTGCTGGTTGGGAGGGGGGTGATCTCAAACTTGAGTGTGGAAACATAATCTAGAAACCATGGTTAGCTAGGTAATATGTCCTTAGAGGGAATCTACTTTTGTTATTTCGCTAAAAACATTCTTATTTAAATTTACTGCCATATTATAAAAATTAAAAGGGGATATTGTCCTAAGGAAATGCAAGCAAAGTAATTGAGCTGTTGAGTTATCACCATATTATACTGAATTTGGGTGAGGATACTAATTATAGTACTAAATGGACAATTTAGTCTTTCCTTATTTTTTCTTAGAAAAAAATGATAAATGTAGTATTATTAACACTAGTAATGATGCATGTTATAAGAAATTTAAATGAGAAAATATGTGAGGTTAATTCTTAAGCTATTATCTTATGAAACCCAAGGTTTATTAAGTTTTATATAGTATTACCTCTGAATAACTACTATTTGATTTTACTCCACTTACAGTCTAATGAATTAGTTGCATGTTGTTTCATGGATTCAGAACACTTTGGTTAGAATGAACTACATTAAATAAGCCATATGGCTAGTAGCTTTTAATTGCAGGTGGGCTTAGATGGATACTGTTCTAGATACTGGATTGATGCCACAAATGAAGAATAAAAGACTTGACAAATCTACCCTTTATTTTGCTAGCAATGTCTGGACCTGTTGAAGTTTTCAAAGGAGTTGTTATTTCAGCATCAAAGGTCATTTTAATATAAATAACCTGGTAAATTCCAAGATACAAGAAGACCAGGACCTTTTGCCATTTTCAAGCAATAAGACATGTTAGGACCTTAGTTACCTTTAAGGCACATCTCTCAACAAACAAAATATAATTCTGATTAATTAATAGTACAGCATGTTTGAATATATAATTTATTCAATTTACAAGTAGTTATAGAGTGCCTAATCTCTACCAGGAATTGTGTTAAAGACCCAAAATTGTTATAAACTCTGTTACTGTATGGTGGATAAAAAAATATAGAAAAGTTTGGCCTTTCCGTGTTCCCCCGGGACGGGTCCATACGGCGTTGTTCTTGGTTCCCGAGGTAACTTAAAGGGAAACTTACACAATGTCCGGAGCCCTTGATGTCCTGCAGATGAAGGAGGAGGATGTCCTCAAATTCCTCACTGCAGGCACCCACTTAGGTGGCACCAACCTCGACTTCCAGATGGAGCAGTACATCTACAAAACGAAAAGCGATGGCATCCACATCATCAATCTGAAGAGGACCTGGGAGAAGCTGCTGCTTGCAGCTCGGGCTATTGTTGCCATTGAGAACCCTGCTGATGTCAGCGTCATCTCCTCCAGGAACACTGGGCAGCGAGCCTTGCTGAAGTTTGCTGCCGCCACGGGAGCCACTCCGATTGCTGGCCGGTTCACCCCAGGGACCTTCACTAACCAGATCCAGGAAGCCTTCAGGGAGCCACGGCTTCTAGTGGTGACCGATCCCAGGGCTGACCACCAGCCCCTCACAGAGGCGTCTTACGTGAACCTGCCCACCATTGCCCTGTGTTTCACAGACTCACCTCTGTGCTATGTGGACATCGCCATCCCGTACAACAACAAGGGAGCTCACTCAGTGGGCCTGATGTGGTGGATGCTGGCCCGAGAACTACTCCGCATGCGTGGCACTATCTCCCGTGAGCACCCATGGGAGGTTATGCCTGATCTTTACTTCTACAGAAACCCAGAGGAGATTGAGAAGGAAGAACAGGCTGCTGCTGAGAAGGCCATGACCAAGGAGGAGTTTCAGGGCGAATGACTGCACCAGCTCCTGAATTCACTGCTGCTCAGCCAGAGGTGGCTGACTGGTCTGAGGGGGTGCAGGTGCCCTCGGTGCCTATCCAGCAGTTCCCTACTGAAGACTGGAGTGCCCAGTCAATCACTGAGGATTGGTCAGCAGCTCCCACAGCGCAGGCCACCGAGTGGGTTGGAGCCACCACTGAGTGGTCCTGAGCTCCTCTGCAGTCACCTGAGAAACGGGAAAAAAGGTGGAAGGAAAATAAAGTTCCTACAAGCAGTATATATATATAGAAAAGTTTGGACACAAACAAAGGAGCAATGGAAATATGGAGATTAAGGGAATAACATAAAACAAGACATCTTGCATAGACTGAATAAGCATAGATGTCTCTTTTGCAGGACTACCAGGTAAGGTAGGGATATTGTACTGGGTAATGAAGAATGTTACCTCTCAGGAGGTTCCTGAATTTTACTGTCATAAATGTATGCTAATATACCAAATAACCTTTAAATTATGGCTTTACTAGTTCATCTTTTTTCTGCAAGATAAGTTTTGTAAAAGAGAGTGTGTCTGGCTTTGGATAGCACAATTGAAAATTTTAAAGTATCTTCTGTTTTATCAGCTTGACATTCTGGTTCATAGAGTTTCTTTTATAGAATCCTGTTTCTATAGGAATTTCTATAAACTCTAAGAGTAGAATCAAAAGGGAATTGAACATTTGGGGGAACATGTTCACTCCATGAGAGGTAAATGCAATCTGCTTGCCTTTGATCAAAGAGGAATGTCTGAAGAATTAATTGTACCACAGACACGGGCAGGATCACTTAAGTACGTTTGATTTCTATTCTGACTTTTCAAATGGTGCACATTCCTCTGATTTTTTTTTTAAAAATTACTTGTCATTACATTTCCCTCTCTTAGTATAGGATACGTTCAAACAGCCTTAAAAAAGCCTTCAAAAGAATGATTCTTCAATCCTGCCTCTCCACTTTTCTACCTTAAGGAAGCAGTGTCTCCCTGAATTGCAACCCACTTTGAGTAGGAATGTTTCTGACAGAGGGAGGATACTCGGCTCGAGAACATATTCTCATGAGTTGGTCAAGGCCTCTTAGAAATATTTGCAAGGTTTGGGGAAAGAGGACAGAAGATACTCGTGTATACGGTGAGAGGTCCAGAAATGGCTGGATGGAAGAGAGGGAAGATGGAGTCAGGAGGAGCGGCTGCTAATGGCTTCAGACCACACCTGCCAGTTAGTTCTCTGGGGGAAAGGTGAAATCAGAAGCTGAAGAGGTTTTGATAAGGATACTAATTTAGCATCAACGACACTCTCACATTTTATTACAAACAGGGTCACAAGGACACTTTTAAAGTGAGCTTGGGTTGCGTTCCATGCTCCCTCATCCTCCTCTGACTCATGAAATCTTACACATTGTTCAGTTTTACGTTTGTTCCCAGTAAAGGAACTGCAAGTTAAGTCATACAGACCAACTGTGGGATTTTGGGTGATATTGCACCAAGAACTCTTGGCGAAAAGAACTATAATTTTAATTTTTAAGGTCATTTGCTTGATTTTGTACCAATACTGAAAATTATGGATCTAATAAGGTGTTTCAGGTACCTTCATACACACCTCTATGATCTTTTGTATTTCAGAAATTTTAAGCAGATAATACCAGTATGAGTATAGCCAACATGGATAATACCTAGTTCTCTGCCAATTATCTCATATTCGTTATAATTAAAAGTTTCAAGACATTATTTAAATGACATTTTCAGATAAATTACATTTATAACATACTTGAAGTAATTAGATCAATTAATTTTATCACTTCTCTAATTTAAAAGAGAAAACTGATTTCGACTTTGCTTTATGCTCGTCACCAAAACCACTAATCTAGACTCTCCTTCACTTCACACTGCAAAACGCAGAAAAACTCCCGGAGAGTTTAAAAGAGTGAAAAATTATGGTTAGCAAGGTCAAAGCAATATTCTTAATAGTCTAAATTATGTTTTCAATTTGATTTTTGTTTTAACTACCATATTTATTTAATTACTAGATGTAAAACACATTTTTTTCTGACGGTTTACATAAGAATACCATAGGGTCATTTTGAAACTTAAATACAGCAATTATTTGTATATGTATTTATCATAGATATGGGAAAAGAATGTTTCTGAAATATCAAATATATATATTGCCTTTCAGAAATAAAACATTTTTTCTCAAATATCTTATAATTCATTGTTGCATATCCATTATATTGTGGAAAAATGAGGACAGAGAAAGAATGGTGATTCTGTGAAACAGAAGGAGGGAGGGGAAAAAGCAGATTATCTAGAGGTAGCAGAAACATTGTGGTAGGTCAGTTGCCTGCTCATTTAGTGCCAATCTCTTATTATTCTTTTCACAGCAATCTGTCCCTAATGAAAAAGCACATACATGATTTTAGTGAGCTGTGCACGCGCATGTTGTGTTGTGGTGTGTGTCTTAAGATATCTATCTAGTGTCTTGTATCCTAGGTGTACCTTCGTCTTAAAGACCATTATTCTGAGGTGCTGAATTTCACTGACATACAAACATCTAAAAACATCTTCTCAAATGAATTCAGTGGCAAAGAAAATGGTTTCGGCACAGCAATGCGTTTATCCATAGTGAATGGAAACGAGGTTGCTCTTAATAGCAAAATCTAAGCTCTTTATTGCATTTATTTTATATAAAATGAAGTATGTGACAGAGAATCATTTTATTTACAGAAATATGATGCTGAATATTGAACATTTACAGTCTAGTAATAGGCTGAGTGAAAAGATTATTAAATCAAATACATTAATATTGCAAATGTTTTTGAATTCTGCAGGTTGCTATCCTTGGGGTGTTTTTATTTGGCTCCATGGTACCATTATGCTTGTTGTTACTTTAAATTTAGCTCATTAAATGCCTTAATAAATGTCTTGCTCCAAAATTTCATATAAACACAAAAACTCTTACATCTGAAGTTTGCAAGTTTAGACTATTATTCTTCCAACAAGCTCTTAATGGTCTGACTATAGTGAATTGTGACCTATTTCACCTTCCATACATAGGACAAAGATTTGCTAGTCAACGAATTTGTATTTTCATCACTAGTCTGAAGAGTGCCTGTATCAAATTCAAGAAAAGTGGGATCCTGCCTACACATTTATTATCACACATTTGTGTATATTGTAGATAAAGAATCAAATTAAATATAGAAAATAAAATATAAGTTCAATACTATTCATCATAAAAATGATAGCAATAAGTTTCAATATTACAAGCATCAGTAAAATAAGATGTAGTCTTCTGAGTAATCCTCAGCCACCAAACTTACTTAGCATACGTTATAATCAATGCAAGTTTCATTCTGTGATTCTGTAATGTAAAATATTCTAAAATTGCTTCAAATTAAATGGTAGAGTCAACCTTAGATTTTCTCTTCCTTTTGTTATTTTGAGGTAATGTATTTTTTAAGAGATAAGCAATTGGAATATATACTTAACTGATTTTTGCCCTTCTTTTTCCTAACATATTCACAGTTATTTGTTAAAAATGGCCAGCCCATGTCCTCAGGCTGTGATTGTTCTTATCCTGCCCACATAGGTCCTGCTTTCACTAGGACTGTTTTGCTTTGGAATTTCCATAAGGGTCTGTATAGTATGTAGAAAGTTTAAGCAAATTTAGCAAGAAGTTGCTGCTACCTACCAACACTGCACTGCTCACTCTCCCCCACCCCCAATACCCAAAGATCAAGTAATTTCTACCTATTCTTATCAAGATTTTATATTAAAATCTGCAAGAGAGTGCGCAGCATTTTATACACCAATGATGCTACTTTATCAGTTTCTGGTTCCTTCTTTCAAATTTAATGGTGTGGTGGACTCTAGCCAGGTAAGCTGAGCCCCACAATTATTTTTCTCTAGAAACGTAATTTCCATCCCAAGATTTTTCAAGACTTAGTTAACCAGACATGGTTCTCCAATATTCTTCAATATATTCTTGTTGTTATTGCTGTTGTTTACACTCTTATTTATTTTGTGCTAGTATGTGTTTGTGTGTATACACAAGACCATGCGAGGCATAATGTGGAAATCAGAGGACAGCTTGTAGGGGTCAGTCCTCTCTTTTCATTGAGTGGACTTCTAGGATAGAACTCAAGAATCTTTGTCTGTTGAACCTACTTGACAGTCCACTAATGATTATAAGAAAAGTTGTCATTAAAGTTTTCTTAAATTTTAAACAAGATGGAATAAAAACACCATAAAATATATTGAAGAAATAAATAACACTTCTCTCCTTATACAGGATAAACTCTGTCTCGTCAGCCTCAGTTAAATCAAATTCACAGTATCTGTTTTTTACCCATGTATAGCGAGAAGAGAAGATCAGCACAGACTAGCATAGAGATCTTCGGTTATAACTTATTATAGCAGAGACTCACCACTTATCCAAACTACCTATTATCAAAAAATTGCATGATTTATCTTCACTTGAAACTGTGCTTCTCTGAAATACTGTTTTCATCTTCCCTACCTTTTAGCACAGTTACCACATTGACACTGAAGCTATCTTACCTTAGGTCCTGAGAGATTATGAACCAATACTAACATACCACATTCAGTTTTTCTCTTCTTTCAAAAAGCAACTCTTCATTCTGCCAACAAAATGTACCAATTCCATTTACAAATTCTTATTGAATTACTACAAATTTTATTATGATTGATGTTATCAACACCAATATTTCTAATTAACTCTCTCTATACAGGGTATTATTTATTATTTTTGCGGTTTTCCATTTTTATCTTCTTTATTTTTCTTGTCTTATTAGATTTCTAGGTCATTATTCCTGAGATGAGAGAAAAGAAGTTTTAGTGCCTGGATTAAAAAAAAATGTAGAAATGAATGAATGACTAAGTGAACTGACATTGTCTATCAAGCAGTTGCAATTATGAACCAGGTGTCATTCAAGTAGGTTACAAATTAAAGCAGGGAACTAGAACTGGGTGTCACCAATTAGGGGAGCCTTTCAATGAAGATGATGGTTAAAGTTTGCAAGTGTTAGAGAGAGTTCTAGGAAATATAGTCTTAAGAAAGGCTTAAAAATATGTGCTTAGATTGTCAGTTCAAGACAGAAGACTGGAAGAACATGAGTCAAGACCAGGAAGTTCTGCAGACAGTGCATGAAATTAGAAATTGTTCTATCACTTGTCATCCATAGTTTCTTAATGAGCACTGCTATTTATATGTAGTAATTTAAGAACCATATGCAAACACACACAGAGCCAATTAAATAATCTTTATACAGGGAATAAACTGATTTTTTATAGATAAACCCCAAGATCTTAACTTAATGGTAGGCATACTTGACTTACATTTTCTTATAATAAATCAAATATGCCCTGAAGAGGATCAAAAATGGATACAGGAATAATATGCACATTTAATTTAATTACGTAATTCATGGTAACAAATATTCCCAATATAATGCATTTTTACAAAACTAGAACAATATAAGAACTCCTTCAATATGGATTTACTTGGTCATAGTTAAATAACAGCAACAAATACTGAGAATCTTCGGTAATGCACAAAGAGAGATTTGAAGAAATAGTGTTTAATTTTTGCTAATATCGGCAGATAAATTGATGTATAATATGACATAGGTTTCATTAAAATTATGTTGCTATGAGCTAAAGAGAGAAAAAAAAAACCTTTACACAAACCCCATGGTTTGAAGGTGTACTTAAATTGTGAGATTAGTGAAGTATATAATTCAATTCCTAAGTTAATTGACCCATTTAATTGTACTTTTAAATACCATACTGAGTAAGGCAAAATGCCTTCAATTCACATCCTAAAGAGAGATTTAGCCAATGACAGATCTCCACTCATTTTTTCAGATGCCCTGCAGTACACTGGCTTTCTCATCCTCACTGGGCTGCACTGCTCCACAGCCGAATGCTTTCACAAACAGTTTCTGTCACCTGCTCCTCATTGTCGCAGACACTTAAAGAGCTTCCAAAGTAGGTCAGACTGTGAGGGTGACACCGAAATTTTCAATTGAGAATAATTAGGTTTTATTTCCAGTGTTCCCTGACCTAGTCTGGAATCTAATGTAATGGGGAATTGTTAAGCTCTACCCGGCCTTATTTAGCGCTGACTGCTCATTCCGTATCCTGTTAAAACAGTTACTTCCACAGGAAACTTTCAGTGACATGTACATTTTTGACTCTTCCACATTTTAAGCACCCAAACTGATAAGTAGCCAATTTTTTTTTATGAAAATGTTATTCACTTCTTACTAGACAGGAATTGACTAGCTTATTTCACTTCAAAAGACATGATGAAATACAAAAGTAACATTGTTATTGCAGCTGTTAACATAAATCTTAAATATTCATAGTATGGAAAGTTGTTGCATTATTCATTGTATTTTTAAGTTTTATATATTTATTCCAAAGACATAACTTCAGCCCACATCTGTGTTGTCACAGAATTCAAAGCAAACCTATGTTAGAGGAAACAATACATATCATTTCAGATGCTGAGCTGATAATATATGGACTGCACAGTTTAGAAGTATGTCCAGCTTTTTCACAAGTAGATGTAAATATTTCCTTGGCTGTAATTTGCTGCAGTGGCGTTAGGTCTTCAGATTTCATTCTCATCTTCCATTCATACTTGTGCAGATGCCGATTTACCCAAGCTCCTCCTGTCAGCGCTCATAAAGTGGGACCCAGTAGATGATGTGACATCCAGTAGCACACGCCTGTGGCCCAGGAGAGATGGAGTCCTCAGTACTGTTATAGAGTGCTATGCTTTGAGGCATGTTTCCATTCCCTGGTGTTAAAGGGCAGTCTTCCTTAAGTTCACTCTCAATCTAATTTCAGAGAGCAACAAAATGTTTTCAGGAATTTTTTCCAAAATGAGAGAATCGAAAGAAGTTTAGTTAGTAATCCTTCTTTAGCCTAACATGTCTTTCCTGGAAATGTTTTCTAAGCTGAAGATAAGAGGAACCAGAGAACATACTGATAAAGTCAGATAACTGAGAGGTCTGAACACACGAACCTAATACCTTTTGATCTCAGATCTATAAAACCATGTCTAGACAAGAAGTAAAGGCAGTGTCCCCAACAAAAAGACACTCTAGTGATATTTTTGCCACTTTCACACGTTAAACTTTGTGATAGCCCTTATTTTTCTGTTCCTTGCACTTTTCTTCTGGTAAATGATGAAACTATTTATGATAAAGTGAATAAATTCTTCATTATCTCACCTAGAGACTCAAATTCCTTAAAAAGCTATGTGAACCTGGTGACACCAAGGTATCCTAACCTATCTGTACAGAAGCTGAAGTAATAAAAACATAATTTCTTTTAAAATAGTCCACTATTTGCAAAGAAATCCATCAAAATTTATTTTGAAAACAAAATATATTTTACATAGCGATAAATAAAATTGGGCTTTCAAATTAAAAGTACTGTAAATTATTAACTTTTTCAGTGACACTGTAGGCAAAAGGATGTGCTATTTCGTTTTTTTCAGAAGGAAATACACAAATGGTTTTGTTTCAATAGAGAAACAGAGAGATGATTCCCAAATCTACAAGAGAGAAGGGGATCTACACCCAATCACATGGACTGTTTGGTTCAGCGGCCTTGGCATGCTCATTGGAACTTTCCCCACGTGTTTGTATCTTGAAAGGAACTGGTCAGTGTGCTGTGATCTGTTTTCACGTCCTTACACCAGAAGGACATCATTTAAATTTATTTCATTCCTAAAAGAATAATATTTCTTTCTCTAAATATGCATGAATGTATATGCATATGTATTACATTTTGATGCTGCAAGGATTTTAGACACAGCGAAAGCACTAAGCATAGGTATTCGTCAGAGAGAGATTTCAAAGTTAGAAACCAAATGAAGTCTCCTTTAAGCTGCTTCTGCTCAGGTATTTGGTCACACGAACCAGAAAAGCAACTAATACAGGTATTTTTTGTTCAGAAACAGCAATAATCACATTTGTATGCTTGATAGAAAAATAGCTGATTCACCTATTATTAAATATCCATGTGTGTACAGCACACAAGTGTGTTAAGAGCATACAATTTTTGTTATTTATAGCCCAATGAAACCATAAAAACGAAAATCTAAAGAAATGTCTTGCAGTAAGTCCTCGTACTCTGAGTTGATATATCAAACCATATTAAATTTTAACTCCCTGTTTAATATCTGATGCTTCACCTTTAGTTTTTCTGAGATGTATAATTAGTTTTTATAGACTACATTTTCTCTTTTTATGTATTAGTCAACATTGGAATCCTTCTCCTAACACTATATTTTCATAATCGCTATTAACTCCTCCACTAATACCCACTTACAACAAACTCTCAAACATATTAATTGACCACTGAAATCAACACAACTTTGAAATTAACTGCAATTCAAGTTTCTTTTTTTTCATTTATTTATTTATTTATTTATTTATTTATTTATTTATTTACTTGATTCTTGAGATTTACTTTGTTTTCCAGGCTGAACTCATTACATTCTCGAACTGGTTTGAACTTGTGGCATTCTTCTTGCCTCAGCTTCCTGAATACTGGAGTTTCAGAAACCATGCCTAAGGTAAAAGTATAGTGCAGCATTTTAGTTATAGCTGGGTGTAGATTAAACTATTTTGTGTGCTGCATTTGAGATATATATATATGTGTGTGCGAAATGATGACTTATTGACTTTAAACAACACAGGGGAAAATCACATCTCCCTAGGAATATATTAAATAAGCCATAGTTTCTGAAAGCTAGAGTAATAAATACATGTGTGGTATAAAATTATTCCTAAACATACATTATGAAATCTATACTTTCCCTTTCCTAATGGTACACCAAATCACAGCACATTTCATAATAAATGTTTTCATTGATTTAAGTAGAATTGGTCTTTCATATAATATAATATACATATATTATTCAGAACCAACATAATTTAGACTTTTAAACCCTTCTTGGTTTGAGAGGTACAATGCATTTTTTCCTTTAAAATCCTTCACAAGATTGATCTAAAAAGCAGCTAAAAAGCTTTGCAAGGTTCATTTAAACAGAATGCTTACAGTGTTTAGACACAGAGAAACAATGCTACACTAGGGAGTAATGGAAGACTGGAGACATTGTTCAGGAGTGAAATAATTTGCTAGTGTGAACAAGATCCTGGATCCAATGTCCATCAGTAATTTTTAAAAAGCAAGGAAAGAAAGTTGAAAAATAAATGTGCTATTTTTATCACAAATTGACTTCATTCTGAAAACTGAACTTAAACATGTTACAAGCAGGCATAACCTTTCTAGAATATTTATTTAGAGCCATAATACTATTTGATAAATGTGTTTTGTTCATACACAGTAATCTTACAGATGAGAGAGATGAAGTGGAATAGTAACTTATGGATGCTTTAATTAAAAAATGGATGCTTTTTAAGCAACACTGCCTGAAGAATTTGGAATACAGGAATATCATCTTGTTCCAGGTGCTTCTAAAATACATTGTTAGTAATTTTATCCTATCATTTTCTCTCATCAGCTATGCCAGTATGTAAATTATTCTGTGAGAATCAAATAGTTGAAGTAAACCTTCCAGGGAACTATAATACTTTTTAAATAATTTCAGCCAAAGGAGTAATATGATGAATATGCTTCTAATATTGTTCTGATTTTTTTTCAGAAAATATGGATGAATGGAGAATAACAACCCAGTAAAAATACAAAATCAATTTCCTTTTCCATTAAGGGTTTCATTAGGATCAAACAGCCCTGCCCCATTCATCTTCAACCTCTCTTTCAGAAAACCATTTCATATATTGTTTTCTGCTCCTAGAGTTTTGGATAGAAGAATCAGATCACAATATCATGAGAGAGATTGGAAGGACACTAGGAAAAAGCCTACGTGGAGATGACTCAGTGGAATCATCGGTGTATGTGCTTCACCAGTTTTCAGGAGCTGCTCTTGGTAATCTTCTCAACCCACTCTTCAAAGAACCCATTTACTAGCTGCTTACACATACTCC
The DNA here is from genome assembly GCF_037038515.1 of Microtus pennsylvanicus. Lineage (NCBI taxonomy): Eukaryota > Metazoa > Chordata > Mammalia > Rodentia > Cricetidae > Microtus > Microtus pennsylvanicus. The sequence goes on along the minus strand of NC_134587.1, from coordinate 54,696,895 downwards.
TGTAAAGAACACTCTGATAGAAGGACTTGTACTTCCCTTTTGATAGCCCCACCTCTTTATTCTTTTTAGCGGGACACGTTGCCAGATTTAAGCCTATTCAAAGATCAGACATTATGTACCATTAACTCTCTGCAAGCACTGTTTATTTTAAGATGGTGACGAATTTGGTCAGAACTTATGTATTGTCAAGCCATGCTGTCAACTATTGAAAACTTCATTTTTTAGCTAGAACGCTGGGATTAGTTCACAGCCTCTTTGCCCATTTATGTTATTTTTACAACTTTTTGTTTAATCAACGGACGGTTAGTGCTTGCAGGGCCTCCTTTTCCACCCACACATAGTTGCTGACATAATACCACTGACAGGGAAATAAATGCTCAAAGTACTGTGGGCAGAGTGAACTTTATATGCCCTTCGCCATTTAGCTAGACTTAAGAAAAAAGCACAAAAATGTAAACCCCAAAGTCATGTTTTGTAAGGGAAACAGAAAACGTATGTAGTCTAATTACTTGTCTGTAGCTGGGTAGTATATCCAAAATAAAACTGAGTCTTTTTTTTCCCTGAGCATCCAAGTACAGTCTTAAGATCTCTCAGAATTATGGCCCTGAAACTTGGCAAAATAATACTGCTAGTATTACATGCCTTCCTTCCATGGACACAATGAAGAAATTGACTCTGGTTTCCCATGCATAAGCAAAGCTTCAGTAACTAGCTATAATTTTCTGCCCTGAACTTGACATTTTGCTAGAGAAAGGGTGTTGGAAATGTGGTTTCTGTCGCAAATTCATAAAATTCCACCTAATGCGTATAGAACACACAATGTGGTCCCAAACAGAAGGAATCTGTTTTTCTGGTAAAAATAACCTTACCATAGGAAAATCACTTACAGGCCCCTAGTGGTGGATTCAGAAACACACACCTGGTTCCAACAATGGAAACAGGCAGCTCCTTCATCACCTGTTGACTATCTTTGGCAGAGATCAGCATTGTAGACTATGGGAATGGGACTGATAACCAAAGGCAGGATCTTTCCAAGACTGGGAGTCAGAAGTGGTTTAACCTGATTGGTGGAGGGTCACAGGGTTGCCACAGAACTTTCCTGGAAACCTGACTTAGGTGCTTTCTGTCTGTGAGTCCCGACTATTTACCTTATCAGCACTACTTGAAGTTTCTGTAAATTTTTTTTTTCTTTTTTCTCTCTCTCTCTACTGATTCATCTCTGGGGAAAAAATTAACTGCTAGTTATGGCAACACTGAAGATGAAATCAACAAGACACAAATCATTCTATTAAAAAGCATTTTGTTTAAATGAAAACAAAATATAAAAGGTAGGAGCTTCTAGGGATTTAGTGGTCTTGGAAGAATTAATAGTGCACCAAGTATCTCTGCCTCTTTGACAGTACCAGAATAAAGTGCATTCCTGGGGAAATTAAGAGGGAAGGTGAGGAAAGAAAGGAGTTATTCTAGGGTACTGTTAAAAGCTGAGCAGACCTAGATGATGATGTGAGGAACCCACTGCCCATCGCTGCTTACTCTGGGATAGGTCAGAATGTAGAAGAGAAAAACCCAAGGCCAGGGTTGTGAGGTAAAACATTAGAATATCCATGAGTATATTAATGTCATATGATAAACAAATATTCAGACTTAAAAATAAGAGACTACATGGGCATCCCATGTCAAAAGAATGAGGAGTTTTTGCATGAATTTTACTGGAAAATAAATACTGTGTATTCACCCGAGCCTACTGTATTAACAAGATGTCAGGTTTTCTAATAACTGTATAAAAAAGTTAAAGTAGCTGTTTAAATTCACTCATGGAAGGATTCTATTCTTCTTTCTGGGAAACTGAGAAATCCATTTTCATCACTTGCTAGAGAAAGAATCTTTGTGGTAACTTTCTCTTCAGTGTTTATGCATGACTGTTCTGATTCCTTGTCAATATTCCTAACATTAAATCCAATTGGAAATTTTTAGATGTATACAGTAAATGCTAATCAACCAATAGAATCCAATGGGACAAAGGCAAGGTAAATAACTGATCCACTAGACATAGTCTCTTGAATGATAACAGCTACTTTCAGATTCTAGAATTCGTGTGTGTGTGTGTGTGTGTGTGTGTGTGTGTTTGTGTATTTCAACTCCAGTTCCATTGTTTCATGCATTCTTTCTTATGTGTGTTATCTACATTACACATGCCTTCTCTCTGAAACAAGCTTCTAGAATGCTCTAAGAAGCTGATTATTTGACTAATTTGCCTTGTGTGTAGCAATCAACCTATGTCATTTTTACCCAAAAAGTACTAAGTGAAGAAGCCCCCTCAGACATAAGTTATTTATATGCCTTGGTTGTAGTAACACTCTTTGAAGAGAATTAACATAAAAACAACACAATTAGTAATAATATAAATTATTTGCCACATTTGTTATGACAATTTTAAAGAGTCATTTGAGTCTATCATTCTAATCACAAAAACCTGAATAAATGGAAGCTATTGTTAAGTACTTAGCCCCTATGGATAATTTTGCATTGACATGACCAGTTAGTGGACCAGCTGGTGCATGCATCCAGTGTTCCCAACAGGTGACCCAGTGCCCTTTGCAGTGGGTATTCTACTTCTGAAACAGCAACTGCATTAAAATTAGTCATTTTTACTCAATAAATTTAAATCATAAATTTAGTAAATATAAAAAATGGACAGAGCTAGATTGCTTAAAACATTTTTTGTTTTTTTCATGTTTGGTTGTCTCTTGGAGGTCTACTCTTTTCTGAAGAAAAATGGAGGAAGAACAGATTTGGGGAACAAGGGAGACAGAAGGAGTAGAGGGAAGAGAAACTGTTGTTGGGATATTATGTCTGAGAAAAGAAACTGTTTTCAATAAAAATTTAAAATTTAAAGTTTTCCTATTTATAATAATTGCAAAAGGAATAGTATGCAAAATCATCAAAAATCATTAATAATAGTGTTGGAAAATATCCTTCCAAATACCAAATCCCCTTTCAGTTCTGGTCTTCAGATATGATCAGCTTATGTGAGAAAATTGGTAAATAACAAATGATCAAGGGCAGGAGAGTTCTTTCTGCCCAACACCTCCAAAAGATGCTAATTCTAATCAATAAATTCTATTTATACAAAATTTTGGATATGGTGAGAATAAACCATTCCTAATTCAATCCCAGTGCACACAGACATATTCTTATACACTCTGGGATGCTTATTTGTAAAATCAAAGTAAAAGATTTTCAGTGAATTGTGTACACACTTACCAGATTACATGAGTGATTTTTTCTTTAAAAGATAAGTAGTTAACTTTTCGATGGTGAATTCTAATTTCCTATCTCAAGAAAATGTGGTTGTTAATTTTTAAAGACAAAATTAATGGCTCAAAATATTTCTTTAAGATTAATAATTTATTTCAGATAATGGAAAGCTCAAAAAGTCTCTACACATTATGTACTAATTTAAAATTAACCTCTAAAATGAGGAAGAAAATTTATAAAATATAAATAATACTATGATCATTAAAATAGCAAGAACAGTCAAGCTACAGTCCTACAAGATTTGAACCTTCATCTCATTGTATCAGATGATCTGCTCATGTGGTTTCGAAGACTTGAACTTCTTCCAGACACTATTCACTAGGAACAGATACTCTCACCAAACACAAGGCTAAGAAACCACCAATACTGGAGTGCATAATAAAAGTATCACAACTTGACCCTGAGTCAAAGACAGTTTATCATCTTTGATTGCTAATGTCCTATTCTCTTCTCAAAAAGGTGAGTGCTGTCAGTTCCAATCTGACATGTTGACTATATTTGTCCACACCCAGAGACACCTGCTGTTGGGATTTCCTTTGTTTGTTCCTTCCCTGTAATCTTAAAGAAACCATTTTAGCTTTCTTCAACCTGGGAAACATATATGAGCACAAATTCCCAGTCTGTCTGGAAGGAGATTATTGTTTGTCCTGCTCAAGGTTAAAACTTAGCCCATTTCACGGTTGGCTGCACCCTGCTCTCACGTGCTGCTCCTGAGCGTTCTGCCCTCCATCTCCAGTGTTCTGAAATCAGACATGCATTCCAGTCTGTAGCGTGACAGATGCTTACTCAGATGTCTGTAAGGCGACCTCCTCAGGGCTGACTTTCTAGCTCTTCATTCAACACCTCACACCCTGTTTGTTTTAGCTGCCTGACCCCTATCTTGAAGTCAGAGAATAAACAACGGGACACAGAAGAGGAAAGCAGAGAAAAACTTCAGACTATATTAAAGCTGATTCTTTATGGATTATATTTTTGTAGAAATGTAAGTTTACTGTATCTATGAGTTCTGACTTATCTGTTATATGTCCACAATCAGAACTTTATCTAAAATCCTGAATATTCAAATTTACAGATAAATGTGATGGAAAACATTAGAGGATAATTTATAGTGCTGGAAGGACCAGTGAAAATAAAATTGCTTTAGCTCGTATAAGTCATGAGGAAGTTGCTAATGACTTAGAACAAATCTAACTTGCCAAAGATGGACAACTTCCTGGTGCAGATTTTTAAAAACTGCTGATTATAGTTAAATATTTAACTGCCTCTGCTATCCTTACAAGGTAATGGGTCACGGAATTAAACAGGCTATGTTCTGCTTTTGTATAAAAGCTTTCTTGTTTGGATGGCAGAGGTACCTGCTGAACATCTTTTACAAAGTCAAACCTTGTCCAGACAGGATATGAGTTAATTTGTCTCCCAAAATTATAACTTTCTGTTGTGCTTTTATAATCCTTGAAACAATAGCCAAGATCTTACCTAGAGAACTAACTCTGGTTTTTTCATGGTGAGTTATTTTAGTTAGAAGTTTCTATTTTGCTGAAAACAAAATTCAAGTCATACTGGTGAAGCTCTAAATTACCCCAGACTCATAACAATAATGAGGTATTGGATCTGGTCAAAATAAACATTGAAGAGAGCATTTATATCTCCTAGGTCAGCTTCAGATTGACATTAATGTAAACCATGGGAAAGAAATGAGCAGCTGAAATGATTTTAACACCCTGAAGTTAAAGTAATAAAAGCATGTACAAATAGTTGTAGGTAATGGAAAATAAAAATCATAAAGCACATGCTCTCAAAATAATAACTAGTGTTATAAAATGAAAAGATGAATCAGGACTGTTAAAATACTTGTAAACAGTGTCTCAATTTTGGCCAAAACTTCATGAGGCCTGGCGCAGTGCTTTAGAGCACTCTCTCTGGCCATGGTATTGATGAACCTTGTGTTACTCTGGCCTAAAGCTGCAATTTCTGATTGAACTGAAATGATATCTCATGAGTAAACTTTCAAAATTAATCCAATCAAATATTGGAACAAAAAAATGAACTTTACAGATATTATCTAATAGATAAGAGAAATAGATTAATGAAGCAAAAATTCCAGAATTACAATAATTGTAAATAAGAGGCATACAAACTCAAGTATTATATAGACACTTACATTAAATATCTAGATTAACTTTATAGTGTATATAAATTATACAAATGTGCACTATATATGGGCAAATAAATATTTTGGTTGAAAAAAATCTAAGCCTAGAAATATTACATTAAGACATTATTCTAAATATGGAAAATATTAGAGTAATATATATATATATATATATATATATATATATATAATACACTGTATAAACTATAAATAAATGTAACACGATCGGGGCCTGCTTGTTGGGGTTTCTGCCCTGCCCAGTTCCCACAGCCGGCAAGCCCCAAAAAATCACACAGAGATCTCCATAAGTTATAGAACTGATTGGCCCATTTCCTATTTATTAGCTCTTGTAGCTTATATTAACCCATTATTTTGATCTATTTTAGCCATATGGCTCAATACCTTTTTCAGCTGGGTAGGTCACATGTTGCTTCCTTGGTGGACTGCACAGGACTGGGAGGAATCAACTTCCTCTTTCCCAGAATTCTCCTGTTATTATTGCATTATTTCTACTTCCTGTCTGATTTTCCTGCCTATACTTCCCCCCTGGCCAATCAGCATTTATTTAAAACAAGATTGACAAAATTCAGACAATTCTCCCTCACCAAAGAAATGCATGAAAGTTAGAGAGAGAGAGAGAGAGAGAGAGAGAGAGAGAGAGAGAGAGAGAGAGAGAGAGAGAGAGAGAGAGAGAAAATGGGGGTATAATGTTTTGGTATAAGTAAAATAAGCTTTTTAACTTTCATGGGTTCCTAAGTAAACCATAAAATGCAAGATGAGTGAAATGAATAAAAGTTTCTTAGAGATAGTGGGCAAGAATTCAACAAGACTTCTCTTAAAAAACAGTATGGAGGAGGCAACATGCCTACCAAATATTAAACTATACTCTGTTTTAAATTTTACAAAATGTATTATTAAATAATTTAACACCATTCATAAAAATATTTAGAACCGATATGTGTATGACTCAATAAACCTCTATACAGTTAGAACAGATATTCCAAATGGATGCTGTGCAGCTCACATTAAATTTCAGCTTCAAATATATTTTGTGTGCTTAACCACTACTAAGACCAAAACTCAATGATAAGAATAAAAGCAACAAAAGCAATTACTTTTATCTTCTTCATACAGAGAATAACATGAAGAGAACACGAAATACTAAAACTAGGAGAGTGCAGAAAGACCAAAGGCAGGTAATGGACATGGGCTGTGAATGAGCTATATTTACAAGAGCTGCAACATCAGTTTTGTGACTTTTGGACAGAGGAAACTGTGATGGCGTGGAAGCAAGCTTATAAGGAATTTTGAGCATACTAAGACAGCACTGTTATAAATGAAATAGATACATTACTTTTTGAATACCATGAGGTATTTTTTAAATTTTATTTATTTATTTATTTATTTATTTATTTATTTATTAAAGATTTCTGTCTCTTCCCCACCACCACCTCCCATTTCCCTCCCCCTCCCCCAGTCAAGTCTCCCTCCCTCCTCAGCCCGAAGAGCAATCAGGGTTCCCTGACCTGTGGGAAGTCCAAGGAACCCCCACCTCCATCCAGGTCTAGTAAGGTGCGCATCCAAACTGTCTAGGCTCCCACAAAGCCAGTAGGTACAGTAGGATCAGAAACCCATTGCCATTGTTCTTGAGTTCTCAGTAGTCCTCATTGTCCGCTATGTTCAGCGAGTCCAGTTTTATCCCAGGCTTTTTCAGACCCAGGCCAGCTGGCCTTGGTGAGTTCCCAATAGAACATCCCCATTGTCTCAGTGTGTGGGTGCACCCCTTGCGGTCCTGAGTTCCTTGCTCGTGCTCTCTCTCCTTCTGCTCCTGATTTGGACCTTGAGATTTCTGTCCGGTGCTCCAATGTGGGTCTCTGTCTCTGTCTCCTTTCATCGCCTGATGTAGGTTAATATTCAGGAGGATGCCTATATGTTTTTCTTTGGGTTCTCCTTATTTAGCTTCTCTAGGATCAGTAATTATAGGCTCAATGTCCTTTGTTTATGGCTAGAAAGTATATGCTCTACTATGTTCATAGCAGCATTGTTTGTAATAGCCAGAACCTGGAAACAACCTAGATGCCCTTCAATGGAAGAATGGATGAAGAAAGTATGGAATATATACATATTAGAGTACTACTCAGCAGTAAAAAACAAGGGCTTCTTGAATTTTGCATGCAAATGGATGGAAATAGAAAACACTATCCTGAGTGAGGTAAGCCAGACCCAAAAAGAGGAGCATGGGATGTATTCACTCATATTTGGTTTCTAGCCATAAACCATGAGGTATTTTAAAAGATGAGATTAAACTGTTGCCTTCCCTTCACCGCACATGCAGATCTGTTAGAGACAAGATAACAATCATGATGCAGAAAACAGGAAACAAATGCAAAGAGGTGTTTTCACCATTTGAAGAGAAACCTTTATAAGCACTTATGTAAAAGTACAGTGATAGTTTGTATATATTAAGTTTAATGCCACTGAAATGATACATATTAAAATACAAATAGAGTAAGCCCCATAAAAGTCAAAGAAGTCAAAGAGATAAGCTTTTGTAATATATGAGAAATGACTGTCAATATAAAAGATGTTCATATTAACTTATATGAAAATATTGGAATATTAATAACCAAATGAAATAAAAATATTAGTAAATAAAATATTTATAGTAGTTAAACTTTATAATTACCCAAAATACAATGTATATCTAGGGTCAATATATTCATGTATTAACTTTAAAAATCTTATTAAATAAATTTGTATAAAATTAAATTTATTTTGGATCTGCTTTCTTAAAAAAGTCAATGACTTGAGTTCACTTTCAATATAAAAGTAAAAGCTTAGAGATCTGATTGATCAGCTAAATTGCAGTGCACATGTAAAATGGCTGAAAAGCTTGTCATGAATTGTCATGAAGAATATTTGTGGATATATTAATTGCCCAGTAAAAGTGAACATCATTCCAAGTGTCCATGCATGTGAAATCTTACATATTCATCTACTTTGATCTCTCTCTGTGTATCTCTGTCATCACTGAGTGCAAGTAGTTAACCAGGAAAAGAAATAATAAAATAGAATCTTTCTAACTGTTATGAGCTAAGGTTTCTTGTTTCTTCACAATCCAATAGTTTAAAATATTATTAAATACTTCTATAGCAAGCAAAATAAGAAATTATTAAAAGAACATTTAATTATATGCATACATACAAATGTTTATAAAATTATATTCTATTTTACAAATAATAATCCTTTATATAATTAACCCTTTTGAACTGTTTGGCCTATTGCTTTCTTCCTTGTTCCAACTAGAAGTGCCATTTTTCTCACGTCACAGTCAACCACTTTAATAGCAGCTTCCTCTAAGGCATGAAGACTCATTTCCAAGTTATAATGCTTTGCTTAGCCTTGACTCATTCACACTGAGATCATCACCTCTGTTTATTTAATTTCCCTTCCTAATCTGAGCTTTATAGAAACCAGGAGCAAATGCATTCTTAAAACCTGTAAGAACTGAAATAGAGAGGTTCGCAGAATTAAAGCCTTGGCCAATGATTCCGACAGAGGAGGCAGATAAAGTCGCTATTTAATTTTTATCCCATTAGATCAAACAGTAAAAGTTAGAAAATATATTGTTATAATAGACTTTGGGTAATGAATCAATTTCATAAAGAAAATTTTGTACTTACAAGATGTAAAATCTTGCTAAACTTAGTGTAGGGTATCCAGGTTTCTCCCAAATATTATATAGAGTTTGTATTCACTAAATAGTAAGTTTTGCTTAGATCTTTGATTTGATTATGAATTTTATGAAAACATGAAATTTTAAAATTTCTGTTTCTTCTTCTCCTAAAGTAATAAGGAAACTGAAAATTTTGAAGGAGGGCACACTTTTCTTCCTCGCTTGTTTTATTTTGAAATATCCCTGCTTAATAAGATTTATGATTGCGGCTTACTGGACTCAGCTTCAAGACTGTTTTGTTTTACTGTAGCCATTCTGGTCTTTGGGTGTCTCTGTTCTTCCTCATGGACTGAACTTTTTACCTCCAGGAATCCATATGCTCATCTGACCTACAGAAAATGCCAAACGTTCCCTCATTGTATCTCGACTTCAAATACTATAGTAATTATTCTTATTTAAACTTTCCTGATTTATTCCAAACTTTATGGTCAGTGAAAAAGCACAGGAAAGGTCAGAAACATTCCACATTGAGATGAACATGTGCACCTAGCTAATAATTTAAACTAAACATGTAAACGGAGAGAAGTTGTGGGGTCCTTCCATCTTCAATTGCACATTTGTCTTTTCTGTGTTTACTAAATCCTATTTAAAGTGTATTTCCTGATTTTTCTACAATTCTATGACCTAAGATATTGATTTTTTTTCAAAATGTAATGTTTATGACACAAATGCTCCATGATTTCAATGAAAAAATGGACAGTGTTAATTTATTATACAGGCTACTATGGTATTGTATTCATACAGCACTATATTTAATTACAGTAGTACCGTATTTCAGAGTAAATTTACAAAGGCCATTGTGAGGCTGCTGTGCTCTTTTGGTTGTTCACCGTTTGCCTCATGTAAAGACTCACCGTTCAGAAAATCAAGAATAGAAATATCCGCAGACAGCCATAATGTGTTTTGTAGGAGTCAGATGAAGCATTATGCTATTGACTTGCTCATCCTGTAATAAAAAATAAGACATATAATTGATCCAAATACTTGTAAATATTATTTTTTGAGATTATCAGCATGGAAAATCAGAGCAAAGAGAACGCAAACCGGGGAGCTGTAGGGAGAAGGCAGAACAAGGCCTTATCATCAAGCAACAACCCTCCCAGCAGCTGACTCTATTTGTCTGTTTCCAGGTCCTGTGACATAAAAGAGCGATTTTGAATTTGCTGATGTGTAGCATCTTTTGGCATATTTTAAAACCTATTTTTAAAACATTTTATGCTAAAAGAGAGATGAAATTTCCAATCTCTATAGATGTGTCCTCATAAAAGGAAAATGTCCACAGCAAATGCACCCTGTGCTTAATCCTAAATTAAAGTCATTGCCGAAATGTTATTCCTTAACCCTGGAGGCATGGGCAATTTCTAAAGAAACAAACTCGGCGTTTAATTAACTCTGAAATCCTCCTGTAAATGGAGCTTATGTGTGTGTGTGTAAAATTCAAGGCAGGATGAATTTAGAGAAGAAAACTGCTCGGAGGGGTTGCCTCCTACAGAAGCCAGTTGGCCCTATCTGAGTCAGACAGACTCCACACACAGTTACATGGACTAAATTAAGGACTGGGGAGGTTCATCCAGAGTGCACAGATTAAAATTTTCAATAGACCTAAAAATGTCTCCGAGGCATGAATGAGCCCGTCACTTCTCCTCTGCCTCTTCAGCAAATGATGGATTCACTCGGTGCCCATAACACACACTGTGAGCTATGCCTGGCTTGCTCCGTTATTCTTCCCTCTCCAGTCATGCTGAAGCAGAGATTGTGGTTAAACAAACGTGCTTTTATGGAGCAGAGGTCTGTGAAACCGAGCTGATTAGGGCCTGACACATCGAATTAGACGGGGGCATGAAATGGGCTGATGACTCTATTGTTTCCGCAAAGGTTCTGCCTCGCCACCCTCCCACCTCAGTGAGGAACTGATTTGTTTCACTGTAATTCAGGGGCTTTGGCTAGAATTCAAAAAATATTAGTACAACCTTAAAAAATTCTATTTTGAAATTTCATCGAGCCATGTGCTTATTCTCAACTAGTTAGACTATGAACTAACAAATGGCCTAGCCCACATGAGAACTTATTGTTGAAGAATAGTTTCTAAAAATAACAAGGAAAATAACTAAGAGAAATACAAGTAATTACACATTAATTTTTATTTTTAAAACTTCATGAAATAACTCTAATTATTCTTTAACATATGATTCATTAATATCAACTACTCCATAAAATAATCTTCCTAGAAGAGTAGGGAGACGCATACTAGAATAATTATGAATCCTCTGCTCATTTGTCATATATGTACACTCATTTATGGTTATGTTGAAAATGCATATTTGATATGTGTGAGTATATATTTACAACATGCAAATAAATAAGAACATCTGTCAATAATTTACCCGTGTTCTGAGCAACTTTTCCACATAAAGTTTCTTGAATTTAACTATTTTCCAGGTAAATACATTTTACTCTTGTTCAGCTCCAGAGAATATAGAAAGAGGCCTCTCTCTTTATCTCTCAGTCCTGAAATCAATAACATTTCACCAGGCTGATGTGCTTGAAATAACTGTTTACCACAGAGTGAAAAAGTAAGAGAAAGGAAAACAGGAAGGATGGCATTTTAAGAAATCAAATAGTCGCACCAAGTTCCACGTTTTATCTCCATTCATCTCACTGAAGCTGTGATGTTAGAAGGGAGTGGACTTCACGTAAGTGGGAAGTTTTTGAGGGAATCATGGAAGCACCGTGTTTGCTGAGCAACTGTCCACATCACCTTGCTGAGTGCAAGATAAAACATCGCTTTCCTAATGAGTATGCTCACAGGGATATGAAGGCTGAAAACCACCCACAATCATTATGTGGTGTGAAGTGGTGGGGAGAATAAGAATTCATAACTTTTAATGTTTCCGCTGCTTTTGTTACTGCATTGGTAACATTTGTGGTGAAGAATTTCAAAGACTCATATTAGCCAGAGCCAAAAAATGCACTGTCATAGCTGAAGCTCAGAATGGACTTGGAATCAATATACTTGCTGGGTTCTTTCTCCAAGACTTGTGACAGCTGTACCTGTTGTTCTCCTCAGACTCATCTGTCTTGAGATACAAGAAAGCCGATGGATTCCACATAAAGAACTACAGGCAACAAAGGAATGTTGAAAGTTGAAGAAATAATCATCTCCAGGAAAAAGCAATCCATATTATCCAATAACAAATGATCAGTCCTGAAAACATATGTATTTAGTCACTTAGAAGATCACAACTTCAAAAATCTTATGTATTGTTACAATATTTCTCAAAAAAATTATTTTCTGTTATCCCTTCAATATCTCATAGTCAATCAGTGAAAACTAGATCAAAGTTTGTCTTTTAAACTCCATGGTCTTATATTCTTTTAGTGTGGGTGATAATAGTAACATTTAATAAAGTAAAATGAACTCAGTAAACAAAGAATATTTTACATAATTATAATTAAATTACTCATATATATTCCAAAATAATATATGTATATTAGTTATATATGTTTGTATATAAATGCTGAATGAAACAATATATGAAGTAGTGATGTCATTCAGTTGTATAATGTTGCAAAAAGACTATTGCTAAATACATGTGATTTATATATTTAATTTTTTACCAAAAATTTTTAAATTGAGTCTATATACTTTGCACTCAAATAGAAATCTTTTGCTAACTTTTATTTAAATTGACTGGCATTTTACACTCCCTATTATTTTCCTGTAAAATTGCTATGTGGTTTTTATTCTCAGAATAAAAGAAAATGAAGTTAATGTGGTTTGAAATAGAGAATTCCAGTGAAGTGTGGCAAATTTCTAAATTTCACAAACAAGCTTGTCTACACAAAAGAAAAATTAATTTACTATCAATTGATACCAGGTTTTATTAATACAAAATTAGTAATTTATTGAAAAATATCCATTCTCACTACGAATTCAGATCTGTTTAGATGAACACTTGAACTTTCTTCACACAAGTAAATATAAATATAAAAAATAAAATCATAAGACAAAATTAGTGACACAACTTTAATAAATAACTACATATACATGTATGAAGGGTTGGTGAGAATATTAATGGAATTATAAATTTTTGTAACAAGTTCATCATTATAATGATGTTCATTGAGAAAATCAATTACAATTGAAATACAATCATAGTATCAATTCAAATCATCTTATGGTAGAAGTTATTCAGTAAATATTGAAGATGCTGTCAGTGTGTTCAGGGATATTGTGTGGGTACATTCTATTTAATAAATATCTCCTAATAGTTGTGAATATAATGTGGTCAAGTATTAACATCATCTGTGTTTACATTGCTTGCATTATGTTTAGAAATCTAAAAAGTGTGCAAGCAAAAACAAAATTAAGATAACCCATGCTCCCATTCTACCAAAGAGTGCTAGTAAAAATAATATTGTTATCAAAGACTTATGTTTGGGTTATAGACAGATAAAAATCACTGGAAAGTTGGGCCTTCACTTGAATAAAAAATAATAAGTGGAGAGAGGTTTATGATTTTCAAAGGAAGAAGGATCCATGGGAAAGAATGGCAGGTAGAGAATGCTCTTTTGAGTAAGACTTTTCTTTTGCTAATCAAAAGAAAGCCAATCATGTGGAGTTGTAACCAAAGGGCATACAATAGACCAAGTCTTCTCAGAAAGCTTAATAAAGATCAAAATATGTTGGGTTTTCTGGATGGTTCAGTTCAAATCATATGACCACCGAAAGTACTCTCTCAACATTATCAGATATTCACATTTCCCAAAGAACACACCATATCGTGTTGGTAATCATGCTCCCTGATCTGCGAACCACATTTTAGTGGGATGATGTAACTTTTATCTTTGTGTGGCTGATTTATTTTATTTAACCAAATATTCTCCTGGCTTATTTGCAATGTCACAAATTATTATTATTTTAAAGATAATATTATGTTATCTTTTTATATATATATGTGTGTGTATATATCATATTATTGATATGATATATTGATAGGAAATGGGAGCTTAATCAGATTATATAAATCCACAATAACCTTGGAAGTAATGGTATATTCTAGCAACACTAATGAAAATATATACCAAGTGGTGGCATTGTTTCGTCAGACAATAGCAATTTGAGGGAAACTATGTAGATGCTTGTTGTGATACATTTTGGCTTCTGTGAACAGGAATCAATGAATCCAGCAACTCCCCTTCTGTCTCCTTCTCTCTGTCTCTCATCCAGCAATGCCCCTTCTCTCTCCTCTCTCTCTTCACTCATCTCATGTATTTAGCAGGCACCCCTTTATTATTTGTTTCCTATTTGGCATCCATTCTTCTATCAATTTATCATGTATATGATTTCTAATCTGCTCTTTCTTTATTCTTTCATATATATGTCATTCATTTCTCTATTATCTATGGGTAGTATGTCCATGAGCAATGCTTTCTTCCTGACAGTTCTTTCTTTCTGTGTTATAAACCAATACATAAGAGTTTGTTTGTTTTCTATGACAGTATTACTCCAGGGATGTTAACTGTTTTAAGATTCTTATACTTTATAGTAGTGTTATGATTATTTAGGGCATTACTCACTGGCTTAGTGATTTCCTGAGGTTTATCCGTACACAGCACAGAAAAATAAAAAAAAAATGAAGAAAAATAAAACAAAAAAGTATCAAAAGAAATATTCATGGTCATGAAATTAAGGAAATTATGCGAAATATTTTATAATAACTAGGCCGTATTAGACCCTCAATACTCTTTTTTTTTTTTTTGATTTTTTGAGACAGGGTTTCTCCGTAGCTTTTGGTTGCTGTCCTGGAACTAGCTCTTGTAGACCAGGCTGGCCTCAAACTCACAGAGATCCGCCTGCCTCTGCCTCCCGAGTGCTGGGATTAAAGGCGTGTGCCACCACTGTCCAGCGACCCTCAATACTCTTAAGATGTATAAATAAAATTTAAAAGGCATTAGTTTAGAGAAAATGTGCCATAATGATTTATCATTGTTGACATGGTTATTATTTTTCCACACACTACTAAAACAGTTGAAAAAAATGGCTGACATTTAATGTCAGATCTCAAAATGCAAAACATGGCAAGAGCTCTAAAACTGGCCAGATATCTGAAAGGCACAAAGGATCTGCAAATTCTAGAGCATGTGTGTACAAGGCACAGATATTGTGGCTTGACTATTTGTAGAGAAGCAGGCAGTTGTACAGAGTTCTAAATCAATTTGATGGTAAAATCATGTGATCAAAAATTTTACAAGGAGTAAAACCTGTTGGTTTTTACACATAAAACCTAATTATATAACATTACTCCAGGATAAAATTTAGCACAAAAACTTTTCAATATTAAACCAAAATAATAACTTGTAGTACTAGGAGTGGCGGGGCTGCATCTCCAGCTCCCCGGCCACCTGGCTAGCTTATGCCCCGAAATAACAACACACAAATTGTATTCATTTAAACACTGCTTGGCCCATTAACTCTAGCCCTTACAGGCTAATTCTCATATCCCGATCAACCCATCTCTAATAAACTGTGTAGCTCCGGTCTTACCGGGAAGGATTCTAGCCTATGTCCATCCTGGGTCGGAGCTTCATCGCCTGTGCCTCAGAGAGCAGAGCTCTCACCTCTGTCTGGGAGAGGGGAGCATGGCGTCTCCGAGCTCACTTCCTCTTCCTCCCAGCATTCTGCTCTGTTTACTCCTCCCACCTATGTTTTAACCTATGAGGGCCAAGCAGTTTCTTTATTGCTTAACCAATGAAATCAACAGATTGATATATGACACTCCCACATCAATAACTGAAGTAGCCTAATGTGGCTTTTAGCATAATATTTCAACTGAATCACAGACATTTAGGTGATGAGGCACTATTAGACAGGTGTGGGGGATAGTCACCTTACGCTCAGTATCCCTGGTGCAGAGGTAAAGGTGTTGTCATATATTCAAGGCCTACTTGGTTTACATAGCAAATTCCAAATCAACTAAGGCTCCATTGTCTTAACAGAAGAGAATAAAATGGAATGCTCATGACATTCAGCCTAGCATTAATATCACACTCTAAGTATAAATGGTATCACAGAATGGAAGAAAATAATTTGGAAAGAGAATAACAAGGCTTGGAAAATACATATATTTTGAGTATCATAATAACATGTCTTACTTAACATAGAACAAATAGCAGGAATTTAAAAAATGCATCCTTTCCCATTAACTTCATGACTAAATCATTATCTGTCACATCATTTTGGTTTGCCATACAATCTATGTTATATGTTTGTGATTTTAATGTAGAAGTCAAATGCATCCACTTGTTCACGCACCAGATGACACATGGTAATAACTTTATATTTGTGTTTTGTGTCTCCTTTAATTGATAATAGAATAACAGTTAAAATTAAAAACAAAAATTCAGTTGAATGGATTATTATGAAATATATAAATATTAAAACTACTTAATTTGGATTAAGCCTTCCTGCCAAATGGAACTGGGAAAAATACTGACATATTTAGGTACATTATAATTTATGGCATTAAAATAGAGAAGGTTACATCCAAAAGAGGATATCTCAATAAATGTTTTTACCATCTTTAAAAAAATTACTGTAAAATGAGAATTTACAGAGAGTTATGAGTCCAAGATCCTTTGTCTTATATGCCACTTCTCGTGGTTCTGCTCATAATGAGATGAGGTACTACCAAATTTCCAAATGGGCCCTGTTTTTTGCCTGCAGGTCAATTTTCTCATAACTGGTGATATCATTGTGACTACAAATGCTTTATCATGTCCCCCTTTGAGTCCTCAAACAACATCCATAGAAGCAGTTAGGATAAGTTTCCAAATCCCTAAAGAAATGTGACAAATATGAGCATGGTGCTTTAATGTTTTTTAAATTCATTGCTTTAAAATTTAGTAGTACTTCTTAGGATTGAAACATTTGAGAGACGAACAGACTCTCTTTTCTGATATTACTTATTTTGCTCAAAATTAGAGAGATCAACAGAAACAGTTTTTGAATGCTACTGATTCCCTGGAATTGTACAATTTTGTTGAAACATGTTAACTACATATCTAGAGAAAAATGAATTCAGTAATAAACTGTTGTGGTAACCAAGATTTTACCATTGTCAGCTATTATTGCCTTTGTGAGGCTTTCCTTTGTGAGTGTGAAGATCATTCATGGATTACCTAAATTCATGGTAGATCCCCAGAAGCCAGAATGAGAAAGTAGAAGCCAGAGAGAGAAAAGCAGTGAAAAGTGAGTGACAAATGCTTGCAATGAAAGGGAGAGCCAAAAAGGAGGCATTTATGGTTTTGACCACTTCTCTTTTGATAGACAGGGAGTTTTAATTATATTATACTCTTTCTTTCCTATGAACCTTATGAACTACTAACAGCCCAGTTTATAGGAGAAGTTACTTGAAGCTGAGAGCACTTAAACAGATTACAGAAAGTTCCCTTGCTATTACTGGTGAAATCAGAGTCCATAATCCAAACAGAATCAACTGATAATCTACCTCATGGTTTGACAGCTACAATTCTTGTTGAATTTAGATGGGGCCTGTAGGCTGACAGTTTCTCTGTCTGGGAACTGTGAGAAATGAATGTTTCCTCGTCAACCTCAGAAACAATGAATTTCTGTATTGTGGAGGTGTGCAGTATGTTCATCCACATTTCAGCTTGAGAAGACGTGAGCTGAAATCTTCCCAGAAGGTGGAAGTACTAGGGATAGGAAACTCAGGGTAGAATCTATCAAGAGATAATGGAAGTATTAGGAGTGAAGAGAACAGTGCAGAATGTTTGCATTTGATTTTTTAATTAAGGTCAGAGGACCCGATTTTGGCAGAGCAGTGAATTTCTCAGGCATTTCCATAGTATAGAAAAGTTACAAAGGAGGAAGAAGAAGAAGAGGAGGAGAAGGGAGAAGAAGAGAAGATTGGGTTGTGAACTATGAATTACTACACAACATATCTGCCCCATAGTTTGTTCGTAATTTACCTTGCATGCTGAATTATGCAAGCACAGTTCCTTAAAAAGAATGCAACATCTCATACTTTGCAGATTTGAGATTCTTTTATTTATTTATGGTTTCTTGAGACAGATTTTCTCTTTTCTCTGTGTAGCTTTGGTGCTTGTCCAGAAACTAGCTCTTGTAGACCAGGCTGGCCTTGAACTTATAGAGATCTTCCTACCTCTCCCTCCCAAATTCTGGGACTAAGAGCATGCACCCCCCAATGCTGGGCGAGATTCTGTCTTCAGAACAAGAAGTGTTGGATCTAGACAAACATAATGGAAAACTTATTTTTCCATCTGGACAACCATAATGTCAGATAGGTTATGAAAAAAGATAATTTAAAAACAACAGATTAGGGGATCATTTCTAATAATAGGGCTTAATTTCTTATAGTAGAACTCAGAAGAGATAATTTGGATCCATCTAGGTGGAAGGTAAATCTTCCATATGAAATGAATCACCTGATATTAGTCAAACTCCTATTAGTCAGTAAAAACAATTGAGATTAGAGCAACACCAAGGAGGTTTACCTCTAAAAGCAAAGAGATATGGTGGATAAAGCCACTGACACCTTTGTCAGAAGTCCTTGCAGAGCAGGGTGAGGACTTCCAACACGTGGAATCGATTCTATAAGCAGAAGCCTGTGCCTGTAAACCAGGAAGACTTACAGTTAGTTGAACTGACGAATTTCATACAGTCCATCAAAGGAAAATGATTATGAAGGTGATTTAGAAAGACGCGCTATGGGTGTACGTGGGCAGAATACAACAGGAAACCAATGGAGAAGAAGGAAGGTGATGAGGGCTGAAGTTGAGAAAGTGGTACTGTGATATAGGACTCTCTAGCAGCAAGCACACTGCCTGAGGTTATTGAACAATATGTTAAGGTGATGGGATGGGGAAAATATTGTTTAGTGGAAGACAAACTTAAATAAGAAATTTAAATGGAAAGTAGGCTCCAAGAGGCATGGATAAAAAAAAAATATGAAGCGATGACTCTGCTTCAGAAATGGGGAAGAAAATCTCCCTGGTGAGAAAGTGGGAAGAAAAGATGCACCTATGAGCACTAAGTACTAAGAATCAAACCCGAGTCCTCTTGAAGAGGACCCAGTGCCCTTAACCATTTACCATCTCTCCAGCACTTTCTTACATTTCTTATCTTGATTATTTCTTTTGATAGTTGTATGATGCTGGATAATTATTTCCCAGTATGCCTTTTTTATAAAATGAAAATAAAGCAAAAATTGTGGAATTATTTAGAAATTAAACTTGCTAATGTGTAAAAGACTTTGAATTTCCTTGGCTTACAACAGTCAATACAAAAGGAATCACTTTTCTTATTGCTATTATTTTTTGGCATTCCTCCTTCCCAGAATGCATGTTACTACTTATATCAATAGGACCTCCTATTCACCTTGCCCTATGTTTCTATGTCCCCGAGTTGACTACTGATTTATTTACGAGGTACATAAGACCTTGCTGTAGTAGGGCAAGGAGGATGTATAACCTCTGTCCCACAGAGGTGTGTTGGAATAACTACGGCCCCAAGAGATGATGTCTTAGGATCAGCGTTTCATTTCATATGGGAAACAACTGCCTTAGTCGGACTAATTTAGCAGAGCCCTTGACTAACCTTCCTCATTCTTATTTACCCTGAAGGCCAGCACTGTAACACACCTGCAGCGACTTCCTCCAAGCTGTGTTCCTGTTTGCAGCATCTTTCCCCTTGGAGACTATGTGACCTGGAAGAAAGACACCTCTGCTTCTGCAGAGCAGCACTGGAAAGACTACTGATAGCAGTCTCACAAACACCACAGAAGGTCATAGGATACTGAAGGGCAGGATCCGCTGGGAACCACTGGAAAAGTCAGTTCATTAAACCACTTTCACAGTGTCTCCCCTTGCTATTAACTAGTGGATAGTAGAGATAATTTGTTCCTTCTAAAATACTATCATTATTTTATTCAAGTTATTTCAAATTAATGAATATCTAAACTCATAATAATCACATTGCCCTTAAAGCAGAAGGCTTGCTGCTCAGTAAAAATCCTAATATATTTTTTTAAAATCTGAATTTTGGTTGGAGGTTAAGTAAGGTGAATCATGTGAAGGTTTCCTTTTCTCCTAAACTTACAAGTGTTTGGAATCACATAATGCAGCTATTTGGTTGATTAGTATTCACATCTAATTTATCTTTGAGAACATAGGGAATGGTATCTGAAGTTGTTAAGTTATGGTTAGAAGAAAAATTAAATTTTCTATTTATTTATTAACATTAAAAAGGAAGGTTATTCAAAAGTAATTTGATTTAGATATTTCTCACTGTATTTATTGTTAAGCTTAAAATCTGGATGTTATTTTCCATTAAACATAGCTTATAAACAGCTTCATGTTCTCTTTTGAAACAGGATGAAGTTGAACATCTAGGTCCCGTGTCTTCTCAAATTAGAAGGTCCGTGCTTCATTGGGATTTCAGTGACTGTTTACGACAGACATACTTTTTGAAGGCAGGTGATTGACACAATCATATATTTAGAGGAAAACACCACTAAAATGAGTTAAAGTTGTAAATTATAGTCTGCTTTCCACTTTTATGAAACAACAAAACAATAAATTGTACCTCGAAAAAAGGCACATATCAAAACATATTTTTTTCAAATTCATATTCCATAATAATCATATCTTAGTAAAAAATGAAGGCTGATTTCTAATGTACCTAGTATCACTAAAGTAACTGAAACCCATATTAAAGTCTATTTTACTTGAGTTCAAAAATTATTAGAAATTTTAATTACTTAAATGAAAATATATTCAAATATACTTAAATACAACCAGCATTATCTGAAGATTCATATTAAATAGGATCTTTTATGAAAATTTAAAAAGTAGCTTTTTACTTAACATGTTAAAAGTATGTACTTCTGTCCTGGTATCATTTGTGACTAATGTAAGCAATGCATTACAAAATCTTAATAGCTAAAGTTTGTAACAACAAAAACATTTGTAAAATATTATTTTTAAATTGATGCACATTATTAACTGAGCCACAGTAATGATGTCAAATACATACATGTCCCACTTAATGAGAAATAGCAATTATAAGATGTAGGGAAATCACCTCCCACTGTGTGAAGGAACAATTTAGTACACAGTTTGGGAACACAATAACTGCCGGGCCTTGGTAACTAACCTAGAGACCTCTGGGTGCTGAGGTGGAAAAGATGAAGTCTGATTTTCACTTCCTCATATAAACAGAATGTCACCAGCACATCACATTCCACCCACAGTGAACCCCCGGCATGGCTAATGATTATAATCTTCACATTCAATCATGGGAACTCTGTGACAGACACACAGCTTAGCCAGAACTGACAGTTCAGACTGTCGCCACACCAGAGCGAGCTCCAAAGGTTCACTTATAAATGTGTATGTCCAGGCTGAAGTAAACTTCCCAAACAGAAGGAACTGGCCATAGCCATTTGATGTCATAAAATCACATGCAGATTTGTTTGATTTCTCCTAAAAATCACTTTCTCACTACTAATATTAAGCTAGCAGTCTAGAACATGTATCTGAATTGAAACTGTATTATTGTAAATGAATTATTCTTATGATCTCATGTAATTTCTTAGATTTTTAATTCACTTTTTCTATTCTTTTATTTTATTAAAAAGAGATTTTGTTCTCATGTGATATATCATGATTATGTTTTCCCTTCCTTCTACTCCACCAAGTGCCTCCCTGTATAACCTCCCATTCAGATTCATTCCCTTTCTGTCTCTCATTAGGAAACAGGTTTCTAAAGGAAAATGGTAAATAAAACATAATAGAACAAAATAAAAGTTAACACATCAAAGACAAAACAAGCAAAAGGAAAGAAAATTCCAAGAAAAGGCAAAGAAACACACATAGATACAGAGACTCACTCATTAAATACTTAGGAATTCCATAAAAGCACTGAGCTGGAAATCATGATTTATAAGGAAATAACAAGTAACATGAAAAAGAACACAAGAAAAATTGAAAAAAGTAAAATAAAACATAAAAATATAAGATAAAATTGAACAAAAAAGAAAAGCTATGAATGACATTATGAGACAATGAACCTCCAAAGATGACATTGAGTTCATGTTTTGTTGGTCATCTGCTGCTGGGCATGTAGTCTACCCTTAGACTAAATGGGTCTCATTGTGACTCACAGAGATTGTACCTACAATCAGGGAGCCTGTATGTGTATGGGCTAGTTCCTCTACATATATGTTGGGATTTTGTAGCTTGGTGTTCTTCTTTGACTCTTAACAGTGGATGTGTGGAGTGCCTTTAACTGTGATGTGGGGATTCCCCTCTGTATGCTGTGAATACAATTAGTTAATAAAGAAACTGTCTTGGGCCTGGGCATGGCAGAATAGAAGTAGGAGGGAAAACTAAACTGAATGCTGGGAGAAAGAAGGCCAAGTAGAAGATACCATGAAGCTGCCAAAGGGGGAAGATGTGAGCTGCCAGCTGGAACCTTGCCCATAGGCCATGAACCTCATGGTAAAATAAAAAATAATAGAAATTACTTTGACCCTCCAAAAAAAGACGGAAGCAGTTGGGAAAGAACTATGCCTAAATTCCCTAAATGATTGTTTATAAATGTTTATTTACATATAAAGGGGATATACTATAGAGATGAATACTTTGCATTGGCATGAATATTGGTCTATTGATACAAATTTTGGGTCAATTTTGTTATATGTATATTTCTGTTTTTGATTAAGGATATTGTGTTTGTACAGTTCATTGAAAATGTAATGTATAATTAAGAAATAAAGCTTAATATATAATCATTTATGATGGTCAAGCTTGTAGTCATGTTAGTTAGGTTTTCTAAATATATAGAGATATATTTCAGTTAAATAGATATTCTGCAAATCTTTCAGAGACCTTCAAAATAGGAATTTAAAATGTATTAAGAGCTTAAGATTTTTCATGTCAGTGAGACACATATGTCCCTGGCAACACCAATCTACTTCGAGAGGATGATGGGCATTGAAGAGGCTCTTGATGAAGTTGGTTAGCCATTTGGACAAGAAGCTGAGTTTTCCTGGAAAGCTAACTGTTATGCTGTATGAACTGGACATGCAGAACCCACAGAAATGATTGCTGAAGCTGCCTCAAGAAGGTGACACAATCATTCAGGGTTCCTGCTTCATAAAAAAGCAGTGTCCTGCCAGACATTGTGCAGGACACAGAAGAAAGTGACTGACAAACTGCCAAAATAAGTGAAATTGTCTTTGAAATTTTCTGCTTCGTAGAAAAGTCTTCCAGATATTATGGGCCAGTAGGCTGAAAATGGGTACCCACAATGTTACAGAAGAACTTTGGGTCAATGTCCAGGCAACAAGATGTCTCTGTCATTTCTAGAGTTTTGGAAGTTGCTTGCAGTGCACTTCCTGATGATTTAGGTAATATTATATCCTTCTGGAGTCTTTGATGATGTTGAAGAATAGACAGTTACAGTTTTCCTTAGTTATGATAAAAAATAAAGTAGACATAAATATTTTAACTGTAATTCTTGTTTGATACTTATTATGGTATATGTAATTTTTCTGTGTTAAAGTTAGAACCTTCCTTTTTTATTTAAACAGAAAAGAGGTAGGATTCCTCTCTGTATGCTGTGAATACTGTTGGTTAATAAGGAAGCTGTCTTGGACCTGTGCAGGGCAGAATAAAGGTAGGTGGGAAAACTAAACTGAATGCTAGGAGAAAAAAAAAAAGAAGTCAGGAGACACCATGGAGATGCCAGAGGAGAAAGATACAAGTCACCATCTGGAACCTTGCTTGTAGAACACAAACTTTGTGGTAAAATATAAAATAATAGAAATGAGTTGATCAAAGATATAAGAGCTAGCTAGCAACATACAATTAATTATTGGCCAAAAAATAATGCGAAGAATATAGTTTCTATGTGATTATTTTGGTAGTCTTGGTGGCTGGCAAATGAACAAGTGGCCTCCCCTAACCCACAACAGTTTTCCTCCTACTGGGTTTCCTCATCCAGCCTTGATATGAGGGCATGTGCCTAGTTTTACTTCACTTGTTATGCTGTGTTAGGTTAGCATCCCTGGCAGGCCTACATTTTTCTGAACTGAAACAGGGGAGGAGTGGATCTGAAGGAGTGGGGAGTTTCAGGGAGGGGTTGGGAGAAGTGGAGGGAGGAGAAACTGATGCAATTGGAACATAAAATATGAGAGAATTAAAAATAAAAGAATGGGTTATTTTCCTGTGAAACTCAGAGAAAATTAAAATTCATTGCAAGTAGTTATCAATTGGAGATTGCATCTGTGTTAGGGATGGGTGGACTTCTTTCAGTTCTCAGAATCCATCTAGTGCTGACTCATATAGATCCCGTTTTACTGCTTCAGTTTCTATGAGTTCATATATGCTTATATCTTATTGATGAAGAGGATCTTGCTTTTTTGGTGTCCTGTATCACTTTTGGGTATTGCACTCTTTTCCCCTCCTCTTCCACAGGGTTCCCTAATATCTGAGTGCTGCAAGATATTTGTTTACAGTGTGTGAAGATGTGTCATTGTAATTGTTTTAACAAAAAAATAAAAACTGAATGGTCATTAAATGCAGCACACAACACCTGACTGGCTCTATGTGCTACCATACAGTTCCCAATCTTTGGGCAAGGGGCTGGAGGCTGAAACATACAGAGACACACAGACAGAGAGACACGGACCTCTAGACACTGGTAAGAAGCCCCTCATTCAATAGTACCACGGAGTCTTGTATCCCCAACATGGTCTGATGAGCCAACAGGTGAAAACCTTATCCTCTGATCCTCAAGGCCAAGGAAACACGTGCTTGTGAAGCAGAGCTGGTAAACAACTTTGACACAGCTTTCAGTAACTTGGGTCAGAAGGAAAGTAAAGATCTCTAGCAGGGAAGAGCAGCTGGAGACCAGGACTCTGAATGGTCCCAACAAATAACTAGGCAGGAGAGAATATGTGGGACTTCCAAGGAGAGGTAGGTGGAGCAATGCCAGCAAGATGCAGAATAAGTCAGATAAACAGAATGGGAGCAAGGTAAAAGCCACAAGCCAGAATGTAGATTAATAAAACCAGGTTAATTTTAGTGATACAAGCCAGTTGGGAACAAGTCTAAGCTAAAGGAAAAGTTTTCATAATTAATAGTAAGTCTCCATGTCATATTGGAGGGGCTGATGGCCGCAAAACAACAGTTCGTTACACCTGTGTGGAGGGATCTGATGGTGATATTTCAGTTAGGGATGAATGTTTCAAGGTCTCTTACTCTCTACATTAATATCTGGTCATGGTTTTCAATATTTGTCTCCATCTGCTGCAGGAAAAAGTTTCTCTAGTATGACTGAGTAATACACAAATTTATGAGCATAGCAGGTTATCATTAGGAGCCATTTTATTGTTATGTTTATTTAGTAGAATACTAGCATTTGATTTTATTCTAAGTCCCTGGACTATCCAGTCTCAAGTACTTGGTCATCTGAACAGCATTGATTGTAGATAACATCTTGTAAAGTGGACCTTTTATCTAAACACATATTGGTGGGTTATTCCCACAAGCTTTGTGTCACCATTGCATTAGTGTGTCTCTTGGGGAAAAACATTACAGATCTAAAGGATGGGCTGGTGTTTACACTTTTTCTTTAACAGATTGTGGGTGTATTGGTGTTTACACTTCTTTTCTGTTTGCATGAAGAGTACCTTCCTCTACCACACTCATTAGCATACAGTAGTGAAGACACTATGTAGACAAGATCTCAACTTCACCATATTTAATGAGTTTGTGTAGGTGGTGTCTTTAGCAATAGGGCCTTGCCTTCATTTTGGGAAGAGGCATCTGTGGTCATGTCAACAGGCTGGGTACTTGGGATCTCCCATGAGACTCTTTGGGGCAATTCAATTATATGTAATATAATTCCAGTACTGAAGCTTCATGTGGTGACAAGAGATGTCCAGTGGAATTCTGCCTAACCCTTTATTTGACAATTTGTCATATGTATAATAAAAACGATCTTTCTATATAGGGAAGCTTTTATGATTCCACACTGCCTCTCAAATTGCCCTTAATTCTAGCTGTCTTTCCTCCTTTGCCCTTCCCATTCCATTCCCATTTGTTCCTCCAATTATAATCTCCCCTCCTCCAATTATAACTACCAAGTATATTTTACATTCCTAGGGATATCTATCTTCTCCAGTCCATGTTTAGCCCTCTACTTTATACATAACCACTCAATATTTATGGATTGTCACTAGTAATCATTGATTTAACAGATAATGTTCACATTTAAGTGAATACATACTATACTTGTCGAAACCTGAGAATTAATTTTTTAAAAGCTGAAAAATATCTCATCATGTAAATGTATGATTTTTTCCTTATTCATATATATGTTGAGGAATATCAAAGTTGTTTTTAATTCTTGAAAGTGATGATGCGATTGAGTAAATATCTCAGAGCTAGAAAGAAGGATTCTTTGGGTATATTCCCAAGAATGGGATAGCTGGATCTTGAAATAGATTGAGTCCCATCTTTCTAAAGAACCACCATATTGATATCCATAGTGGTTGTTTTTATGTTTGCAGACATACCAGCAAGAGATGCGTGTTCTCCTTACTCTACTTTCTTGCCAGCATTAATTGTCATTTTTTATTGATCTGGACATTCTGACAGGTGTAAGATGAATTAACAAAGTAGTATTGATTTGCATTTCCCTAATGGCAAAGAATATTAAACAGTTCTCTAAGTGTTTGTGTTTTTTTTTAATGTAATTGGCCCCCATAAATCTTATAAGGAGAGTCACTATTAGGAGGTAAAGCTTTGTTGGAGAGGGTATGGTTTAATTGGAGGAAGTATGCCACTGTGGAAGCAGGCTATGAGGTTTGCTATGCTCAAGCTACCACAAAATATCTCAGTTAGCTTCCTGTTCCCTGCAAGATGTAGGAGTCTCAACTCCTACTGCAGCACCATGTTTGTCTACATTACACTATGCTCCCTGTTATGATGATAATGAACTGAACCTCTGAAACTTTAAGTGAGCCACCCCAATTAAATATTTCTGTTAAAATTGATTTTGCATTCATGATGTCTTTTCACAGCAAAAAAAAAAAAGAAAGAAAAAAGAAAAAAAAAACTAAGACAGTGTTTTTCAGCCATTGGAGGAGAAACAATGAGGGATAGATGTGTTTTAAACATATCATATGCATGCACAAAATTCTCAAACAATAAAAATAAACTTAAAAGTAAAAAGATATTTATTCAAAAGAGATAAGTTTTTTTTTGTTTTGTTTCAGTTTTGTTATATGAAACAGGGTTTCTCTGGGTAGTATGGGATGTTCTGGTGCTCATTCTGTAGACCAGGCCATCTTTGGACTCAGAGATCTGCCTGCCTCTGTCTCTGAGTACTAGTATTAAAGGCATGTTCCAACACAGCCCAGTAAGCATTAAGATTTTATTTTTTTCAAAAAGAAGAATATTGAGAAATTAAAGTTATAGGAAAGATTAACTTTAATGAAAGTACATTAAAATATCTTGCATCAGTCAGTATTTCTTCCTTGGTTGGTTAGGCTTTGAACCTATTATTCCTTGTGATGACTTTTGTAGCTAATCATGCTTATGGGGAATTGTAATACATAATTACAATTCAAACCTATAAACCAAAATTGAGGTATATTTCCTTAGTGCAATTTGAACAGTTTATGATTTGGATTAAGTTTCTGAAAACAAAACGAAAGTGCTGAGTTGAACAGTATGGTTATCACACTGTGACTTGCAATAACATTGAATATTTTCCTAGTTACTCTGGAGGCCCCATGTCACTTCCTGTCCATATACCTCACTTATCTGTAGTTTTTTCTTGTACTTCTCAGATTCCCTCTCTTTTTTATTGATTTTATTGAGCTCTACATTTTTCTCTTTTTCCCTCCCTGCCTCTCTCCTCCCCTTCAACTCTCTCTCATGGTCCCCATGCACCCAATTTACTCAGGAGATCTTGTCTTTGTCAACATTTCATGTAGATTAGATCCATGTATGTCTCTCTTAGGGTCCTAATTGTTGTTTGGATTCTCTGGGATTGTGGTTTGTGGGCTGGTTTTCTTTGCTTTATGTTTTAAAAACACTGTGATTGAGTACATATGATACTAGTCTTTCTGGGTCTGGGTTACCTCACTCAATCTGATGTTTTCTAGCTTCATCTTGAATGCATTGACATGGGATACCACTTTCTAAATATAAGCCCAGTAGGATGGGCACTCAGGTTGGGAGAAGGGACTGAAGTGTTTTTATCCTGGCTCTCCTTCATAAGATCTTCATTGGAAATCTCATAAGAAGATTACATCAGACATGATGCACCACAAACTTTGGGGCTCCAGTGCCTGTTCTATTCAAGAGCTCTGGGCTCCTGGAATCACCCCCACAGCACTTCTCTCTGATAGGTGTGTAAAGAGGTAACGTTGTCAGATATTGTGTAGGATTCTCAGTGACATCAGCAGGGGTCATGATCAGAAATTAATATCTGCCTCAGAATCTTTCATTATGAAACCTTAACACTAACAGTTTGTCCCATCCAAAGCCCTCAAGATCGCTGTTCCTCGAGTCTTTCTTTGTATACTCACTGACCTCAACTGGACTGTCAGCCTGGGCATAAGCAACTGATTCTTTGAATTTTTCCCCTCAGGTTCTTTCTCAGGAATAGTGATGATGTCTTCTTCCCTGACTGTTATCTTTCAGGAAGCTCTCCATGATAAAACTTTTAGCAAACAACTTCTGATTTCTCAGAAGACAACTTGCTGTGACAGGAGTTTTGAATCATTAAGACAACTTTGTCATGTATGAACTTTAAGTATAATATTAAAATTATTAAGTTTTTCATTTTCAAGAAACAGATATCCAAGTATCCTTTTTGTGTTCAAGGGACAATTAGTGAACTTTGAACTTCTTGGGAAAACATTGCTTAAAGACATCTGGATATTACATGAAGAAGTGCACATACAAAGAAATACTCAGGGTGTTGGTATAAAAACGAGAAATTGTAAAATGACAAGAAATGTTAGTGATGATTCGGCGTGATTAAGCAAGAAGGAGTGAGAATGGAAAGTTTTAATCTCTTTCCAAGCTTTTATAACACATTGCTTGAGCTGTCAATGTTTTATTAGAGAGGAAAATAAATGAAAGTAAAACGATGGTGTACTTTAAGCGGGAGATGATGGAGTGATATCAAAGCAGGAGATTAGATGTGTTGTTTATTCTTACCTCATTGATTCTGGTCTGCAGACATTTAAACTGATGAAACAAACAAGCTAAGGATGAATGGGAGCTGAAGTCACTCTTTCAACTTTACAGCCATGGAAGCAGCCCAGAGTGCCTTAGAATCCTGAAACACCTGCCATCTATTCTGCTGCACAGAGAAGCAATAATGGGGAATAGACTGATAACTTTTCAGAATAACTGAGAAGTAAGGACTTATAATGAAGCCCAGAAGAAACAAAGACAAACATGAGATCAGAGTTCTACAATCAGTGTAGACTCATGATTTATGAGTATCAGGAAAAGCAAATGACAGCACACTCACAAACACTGACACACACACACACAAGCATACACATGTACACACAAACACATACACACATGCACTCACAAACATACACATACACATTCATCACAAACACACACACAGACACACACATGTGCACTCACATACATACACAAATGAAATCACACAATTTTAACGTAAATACGATAATATAGGAGTCAAATACATTGTTGATAGATTCTCATGTAACAAAGGCTTGCCTTGAACTTTCTACACTTCCAAGGATGACTTTGAACTTCTGATATTCTCATCTCTACTTCCCAAATGCTGGTATTGCAGGCATGTGCCTCTACAGCTGGTTTCTATTGTATTGGGGAACCAAACTTCTGGCTCTGTGTATGGTAGATAAGCACTCTATGAATTGAACTACACCTCCAGCAGAGTACCTATAAGAATACATGACCATGGTAACCCTTTAAAGGAAACATTTTAATTGAGGTGGCTTACTTACACTTTCAGAGGCTAACCCCATTATTATCAGGGTGATAGCGCATCGTGCAGGCAAATGTACTGGTAGCTGAAAGTCCTACATCTTATAGGCAACAAAAAGTCAACTGACATACTGAACAATATTCTGAGCATAGGAAACCTCAAACCCCATCCCCACAGTGGCATGCTTCCTCCAACAAGCCCATACCCACTCCAAAATGTCACATCTCCTAAGAGTGCAACTCTCTATGAGATTATGGGGGCCAATTACACTGAAACTATCATACCTATACAAGATCAAGTCAGTTAAAATTCCAACATAGATAGGAGAGACATTTCTGAAGCCTTACCCCAAAGCAGCTTATGACTGCTGAAAAAGAGATAGTCACTCTCTTTGGAGAACAGAACTCTTTATAGGTTGGGAGGCATTTAGTACACAGACACAGAGCCATGTGCATATGAGCAGCAATGTAAGGACGTAGGGCAACCAAAACATATAAGGGGTACACAAAGTTGGGAATGATAGGATAGGGTATTGCAAGACAGTATAGTGACAGGTGAATGTGATTAAAACTCTATGGATATATGGATTTTTAATTAAAAATTGTCTTTAAAAAACTTGATAGAAAAATTCTTGAGGAATCACATATATTCTAAAATGACCTCTGCTCTCCGCATGCACCCAGTCATACACGTGTGCACATCTATATATGCATTCATCAGCACATAGACACACATATTTTTGTTATGTTTAAAAATTGCTGTATTTCAGTTACTTTTAGTTATGTTCTCCTGCAAAAGCAAAGTTTTACCCCTGCTTTACTACAGCTGCCCTTAGACTGTGGGAAGCTGACCTTTACCTCTCAGTGTTCCCTGGCTACTTAAGCGACACAGCCCATATGCAGGTTCTGACTCAGGAAGACACAATTGAAACAGATGGATCCCATACCCAAGTCAGTCCTCCTTCCAATTGCCGTCTCTTTCCACATGCCTACTTCAGAGTTGGAGCTCATACAGCAAAGCAGGCTGACTAACATCCTTCGTTCTTCAGATATAAATATCGAAAAGAATCTAATGCATATATTCATTTGTAACAAAATCTAAAATATTTAAGTCAGATTTCTAAGGTCTCTTATATAAATTGTTTCTTTACATAACAGTTATGTTATCCTCCTGCAGATCTGATCCTGCACTGTAGAAGCAGCATTTTGTGCTTATTGTGGGATCTTGCACATAAGATTCTTTCAGAAGAAAACAAACTGTGTTTCTCTAGAATGGTTCTAACTTTCTTTCACTTGTGAAGGTGTCAGAGGTAATCTAAACAAATCAAAGGGTTCTTTTTTCGCTTTTCTTTTGAAAGTGAAACGCAGAAATTTAAAAATAAGGTTTCTGTCTTACAATTTTGTAAGAATGTATTTTTTTTTTTTTTTTGGTTTTTCGAGACAGGATTTCTCTGTGGTTTTGGAGCCTGTCCTGGAACTAGCTCTTGTAGACCAGGCTGGTCTCGAACTCACAGAGATCCGCCTGCCTCTGCCTCCCGAGTGCTGGGATTAAAGGCGTGCGCCACCACCGCCCGGCTGCATTTTCATTAATAAAAAAACTATGTCATTTTAAACTAATTGGCTGGTTTAAATTTCACATATTTTAGGTTTTCTTCACAAATCTGGTTGTCAGTGCAAAATAATTTCTTACAAATATAAATACTTTAAAAATAACATTTAAGAAGTTATTGGCACAAAATTAAAAAGTCATAAGATGTTCAAAACCTATAACAGATAGACTCTACCTTTACACTTATTTAAAACAGTCTCAAATGTGCAGAAAAATCCAAGTATAAGATAGGAACTGTGATTTGCCCTAAGCCATTTGAGACTTTTTATCCCAGACTCTAATCACCCTGATACTGAGGTACAAAATGTGTTCTGAGAATTCACAGAAATCCAGAAAACTGACTATGAAATGTCACCATCAGTCCCATCCTCAGACCCCATCTACAATGCAACAATTCGACAAAGTCCCAGAGATGTCTTTTGGACTAAAAAACTTTGAGAATAATTATATTAAGTTTTTTATTTTTATTTATTTATCTATCTATTTATTTTTGGTGTGGTGTGTCTGAGTCTATGTATGTTTGTGTGTGTGCACATACGTGTGAGCACACATACGTGTGCTTGTGGATGTGTGCAGATGTTTATGTGGGTGTATGTGGATTTCTGTGTACACTCATTCAGGGACCAAAGTGTGTTACCTGATAACTTCCTGGGTTGCTCTTCTCATTTTTTTTGAGACAGGGTTTGTCATTGAGCATAGAGCTCACTCTTTTGATAGGTAAGATAGCCAATGAGCTCCAATAAATATTCTGAATCTGTCTCATCAAATATGAGAATACAGTGTCCTATCCTCATATCTTGCTTTATAGTTGGTGCTGAGCTTCAAATCCATGCTTGTAAAGCAAGAATTTGCAGAATGAGT
The DNA here is from genome assembly GCF_037038515.1 of Microtus pennsylvanicus. Taxonomy (NCBI): domain Eukaryota; kingdom Metazoa; phylum Chordata; class Mammalia; order Rodentia; family Cricetidae; genus Microtus; species Microtus pennsylvanicus. Next base: position 54,664,162 of record NC_134587.1, on the reverse strand, counting down.
CGTCCTAGCAATCCTCATTTTCAGGTTTTATATAAAACTCTTCTAATGCTGTGTAACAGTCATATAGCTCTCCACACCTGTTAATAACCATCACTGGACAGCTTTGCATACGGACCTTCTCATTAGCCTTAGGTTGAGTTGAACTTGATCAGTGTGTCGAGATTCAAATGGAACACATCTATTATGAATTCATGCTGTGTTTTCACTACTTACCTCTAGCTGTGACCATAACAGTTTACTTTAAAAGATATATCTACTCATAATTTTACATGTAAGATTGTTTGTATGTACAATGTATGTGTGTGGTAACTGTGCCTACAAAGAGAATGTCAGATGTATTGTAACTGGAGTTACAGATACAGATGTTTTGGAACTGCCATGTAGAAGCTAGGAAATGAACTCAAGTGTTCTTAAAGGATCCTTCACATGCTCTTACACAATGAAACATCTCTTCAGTTTCCAAAAACATGGTTTTTATTTGTACATCTTAAAGGCTGTTTGTCTTAGTCAGTTTGTAGAGTGTTAGTAAGCTTTGCTACTAACTGGTTTCTTCTTCTAATTTAAAACTTTAATGAGAAATACTTTTAAATTATATAAATGCTTTGATCTTTATGAGATGTTTAATTATTTGGTTTGCTTCTAAAATCACATTAATAGACTGAAAGTATTTTTTAGAATTAATATTTATGTTAATATTTTCCCAGTTTATAAAATTGAGGCCCCATTAAGAAGGATAACCACTCTATTTTACATGTAAATAACATTCTCTATGTACTTTCTTGGTTTTTGTCAACATAATATATCTCAAATTAATCTAAGTCTCTCCCTGCATCGCTGTAAATAAGGAATTTGCTTCCTCTTACTAGAGACAGCATTTAAAAGACAATTTCTAAGAAAAATGTGTGCCCAGATAATGTTGAAGTCACTCATACTTTGCAGAGCCAGGGGCTGTATGCATCTGTTGTCATACATGTGTGTATGAATATACACATATATGTGAATATGAACACATGAGGATATAATACACAGTAAAAATCTCTCTTATTTTTCCATATTCATGAGTTGATTCAAGGATTAATGAACTGTCTTCCATTACATTTCAAAGGTAAACTTATTTCTTAAATGCTTATATTCATTTTAACCCATATACATATTTGGGTTCTCCAAAGCTAGAACCAATGGAAGGCTATCTCCAAATGGTTATACTGAATTTCATTATGATGTAATATGAGAAATTGACTCATGGGTTAACAGGAAAGATGGTGTAATTAGTTATATTCAAGTTGAAAGTTAAAGAACCGGGAAAGATGAAAATTTACCCCCTTGTCTATGAGCTGGGAAAATATTTACGACTTCAGAGCTTTAAAATAAAGTTTAGAAAAATTGTGTTGCATGCATTCACTCAAGTTGAGTCATTGTTTGTGGCACTGATACATAATTAAAAACTAAGTAACCTATGATTAATGTGGTTCATAACCAACAATGTGCTGTGAGATTTTCCGCAGTCTGCCTCAAGTCTCTCTGGTTGCCTTCTGTGTTCCTGTGTCATTTTGCCATCTATGTCCCTGTCTCTTACTCAGACATTTACATGAATTCTGTACCACAATCAAGGGACAAGGTTAGGATGCCTTCCTCCCCTTCTGAAAATCGATTGCCTGGTTCCTTCTTTCAGGGTTTCTTGCATAATATTGGGAGAGGAGAAGCAGAATATTAATAAAATTCTGAGAAATATTCTTAATAAATGTGAGACAGATTTCGTGCCCCGCTACTGTGGAAGGTAGTGAGAGATGTGCACCATGTTGCCGGATGCCTTCTTCCTTTCGATCTATCAAGACTGCTCTCACTCAAGCCAGTGTAATGAGATTCATTAGACTGAATAATTCTCAGGTTCAAATTCCCAAAGATTTTTCTATTAGTGACCCTTCATGATCAATTAACTAAGACATTTATCCTTTAATATTATTCTTTGTGTCATGTCTTGGCTTGTACCAACATAATTTTTCCTGAATCATCTGATTCTAAAATCAATCTTGCACAAATGCTCTCTTTGAAATTAACAAATGAAAAATATAATTGCTTATATTATAGCTGACCACAGGTGAAACTAAGAAGGAACAAGGACATAAATAAAGATTTATGGAAAACTCCAGCTTAAGCAGATGTGAGGTCCAAAGATAAAATCTTTTCTACTCCCAGACTGACAGTACACCAGGCAAAAGAGTGAGTAAACAAATCCAGGAAAGCAACCGAGGCCTGAAGTACACCTACAAGTCCTAAGGGAAGCTGCTTCAGCTGAGTTTAAACACAGCTTATTATCATTTGTTCCATCCTTTCCCAACAAGAAATCCTGCTTAAGGGAAAGCTTGCAAGTCATCAAACTGAGCGAGGCTTTTTGACCCACACACTCATAGCTCTTGTCTCCCCTTGTGCCTGGGTCATCAAGCTGTAGCCAAAAGCTTCTACATCTTTTCCAGGTTGCTAGGCAGAGGTTGCAATCATCCATACTACTTGGCTCTTCCTGGAAGTACATGGCACAGATTAAAACAAACAGATCATTTCTGTGTATTTTCTTCTCAGTTTTACACAGGTATTTTCCTCAATTAGATACACCTATAACCATCATCCCTTTCCTCTCTTCTTCCCCAATTCCCACCCCTGGCCAAGCAGAGGCATGGGAATATTTTAGATTCTCTGAAGTTTTCTCATAGGTCAACATTTAAGTATACAAATTTTCTTATGCTATCTCTAATCCAGTGGAAACAAATTGTGTTGTTTTATCTCCCTAATTATTATAAATGTATGATAATTTTCCATTCCAAAATACCTTTTATTTTCTACAAACAGAAGTTTCCTTGTTTGTCCTAGAATCAGTAAGGGTATGGGCTATCTGCTCTCAGCCAGTGCCACCCTTTACTTCTCCAGAATGAAAATGGTGTGACCTTTTACCTAAGCCCTAAGAACTGCACTGACTTACTGTCTCACTGTTTTTATCTTCGTCTTATCTTTTATTTCATCCACAATATTTGCTTGTCTGTTCATTTCCTGCCAGTGTCTCTCAGTTCATCTTGTGTAATAGAACATAATTTTTCCTAGTCTCATTTTAAAAATTAATCATTTTATTTTGTTGTCCATGCTGCTCCTTGCTTTTGAACAGCTGTTAGAAACAGAAGGGGAGAGGCAGCTTTACATATCTTAAAACAGAAATTTAACATGTTACCTTTCCACTAATTTTCAGGTTTTAAGGATAAAGTACACAATACAACAAGATTAACTCTGGATATTATTTCCCTAAATCCTCAAATTATTTTATAAAGAAGATGCATCTGTCTGTCCATATGTTACATTTTTACTTGAGTACCTGAGGTAGTATTTTATGAGCATAATAACCACTGATTATGTAGGACTAAATCAGAGAATTGGCAAACAAGTGGTAACTCTTACCCATTGAAATTAAAATTGGAGCTGACTGCCAGATTGATGGATACACACACACATTTACAAAGTTATATGGCACAATGTGGGATGAACCGCTATTTAAAAGGCATTTGTTGTGGTTCAGTGGCTGTGAACATGCAGGACTTCCTCTATGTTCACCAATCTTCTTATCACAAATATAAAAGAAAAGCAACCTACTTCATGAGGATGTCCATGAACTCAATTAAAAATCCTGTGGCTATTTTAGTAAAATAATCAGATAAGAAAATAGTAAATTTATTTTCACTGAGTTATTATATCAAATTATATAAAAAGACTGACATTTGGAAATTCTTTATTTCTTTTTTAATTATAATTCTCAACTTATCATTTTATTCTTGCTTTATTTGATTTTTCAATTGTTGTACAATAAGCTTTTTACTGAAGTGCCATTGCTTGTCCATCACTTAATGAACTAAGGAACATCATTACTTCAGAGAAAGACCAATTCTTTGTTTCTCTAGACAGATAAATGTATGTAGTTTTGCATAGTATAGTATTATAGTATTACTGAAACAATAATGAACACAAGACTAAATAAAAATTGGTGGCGTAAATTAGGCAAAAATAATATCAGAAAATTTATAGAAAAAATACTTTCCATAATTCTCATATTTTAAAAATATACTTGATTTGGGAATATTAACAAAATAATAAACAATTTAAAAAGTAAAGACAGCCTTGAGAACACAGAAAGTGAGACCAAGAAGTGGAAAGCTGATGTGTCATGAGCCAGTAGAAAAACATCCTGGTATCATTCTAGTAAAAAGGCAAGGCAATAAAATCACTCTTAATGACACATTTCCAGATTCTAAGGTCAGGTACAAACTTCAGCCCTCAGCAGAGAAGTTGCTTCTGGCCGAATATGAGCATTAACATAGAAAACCTAGACAATGTGGAAAAGGTGAGGGAATTTGGATCACTCAGTCCAAAAAGGATGTCTGTATCAACCCCTTCTCCCAAGACAGAATATGTACAATAGAAGAGGCAGAAAGATTCTAAGAGCTTTTGTGGGCTTTTTGTTTCTGTTCTTGTTTTGGCATGTTTTTTTTGTCTCATTGATTTATAGTTAGTTTTCATTTTAGTTTTTGTTTGTTTTAGAAAGAGGGAGAGGGAGGGAGGGAGAGAGAGAGAGAGAGAGAGAGAGAGAGAGAGAGAGAGAGAGAGAGAGAGAGAGAACGTAACGTTCTGTGGGTAGGGAGGCTGTTATGGTTAACAGACTGGAAATACACATGGGTGAGCAAGTATCTATGGATCTATGGGATAAGATGTTGAGTCCTTTGGGCATTTTCAGGGTCATATGGAAGACTTTTTTTATTATTTTGAGACAGTACACAATTCCTAGTAACACTTAGCTCAGACAGTGAAGAAAATGAGATTATTTTCTTTTAAACACCTTCATATTTAGCCACTTTTAAAAGGAGAAGGGAGTTTTCTATTTGTATTGAGTGATGTATTCTTTTTAACAGCCATTTGGAATTCATATTTAACTATGAAGCTTTTAGAATCTAATATTCCTGGAATATTTCTGAGAATTTTTTCTACTTAGAAAACACAACAAGAACAGTCATCACACACTCCTACTAAGAGTGAATGAAGGATTCTCAAATCCTAACAAATCTTGGAGATCTGGGTTAAATACTGTGTTGTGGTACTCTTTGAGTACATAGCACATTGGACTTAAATGTGTCCCACTGTCTGCATTTACTATTGTACTAAGTCGCATAAGTTCTATAATTTTTTGACAAATATTTTAATCTGGGTTCCTTCAAAGAACAAGAACAAACATTTACATAGAAATAAAAGGAACAGAAGTAAAGGTGATAAGATGAACAATTGCTGTCTTTGAACCTGGAATATAAAACTTTCTGGAACCTTCTGAGGTGTTACAGGAAATGGAGCCCTGAGTCAAGTGACAGATACATAGTAGAGGGATACTGTCCCTGTTCTGGCTCTGCCACCATTGGCCCACATTGTCCTAAGCTGCTGCTGGCTCTACCTGCTCTAGGTTAGTACTTTCTATAATAAATAGATGATATTTTCAATGTACTATAACATGGAGCAAAACATCTATGTTCCAAATTAGAGTGTTTGGAAAACAGATACTGTGGTGGGTGTAGTTTTAGTTACGAAGAATTTGTAGAGGGTTAACACCGCTGTGTCAGAAGTTAATCGATGATGAAGAGGGGAAAAAAGGAGATCACCAATTTGAATGCATAGAGTAGTTTCTGATATTCTAAAAGGGGTTTAACGTCAATGTTTTCTCTTTCACGAATCTCCTGTGAGAAGAAATAACCTTCGATATCCAGGAAAATGCAACTGAATAGTGATACACTGTCCAGCTACTGACCAGAGACCACCCAGAGGGAAATGCTACTTTGACTCAAGACGTGAAATAATCAGCAAACCAAGTCTGACAGCTTCTCGCACTCCTGACATCGAAGCCAGGCTTTGCTCCCAGAGTCTGTATCTGGAGCAATTCTGCAAGCTGGAAATGAATGATGCAGGGGAAGATTCTCCGAGATTACATCAGTGGAGCCTTAGACTGCAGCTGGAAGAAAGAATGTCTTGGGCTGTACTTCTCAGTTCCCTCTCAATTCTGTTTCTGCAAATAAAGGTAACTAGTTCATTCTTATATCAGTAAATTTTCCCAAGGATTTTTTTTTTCATTCTGGTAAGGACACTGTCGTGGACTCTACCCTGTTTGCCCTTCTACCCCAGTTTCCTCCTGGGAGACTACTGTACTTCAAAATGTTAAATTTCTTATTCACTGTCTCTCTCACTACGTTCTCCTCTTTCTATGTGTACATATGGGCATAAACATAGACATGCCACTGCGTTAGAATGGTGGTAGGGTTTCAATGTGCAGGAATGGTTTTTTTTTTCCACCCCAAGAGTTCTGAGTATCAAACTCGGCGCATCAGCCTTGGTCAGCAAGTGCCTTCTTGTCCTTAGTAATGTCCCTGGCTCACTCTTTATTTTGATACACGTGCATTTTATAATGGTTTAGAAGACCAGGAAAAACATTAATTGGAGCTTAGCTCACAGGATTTACATGAACAAGAGAATGGCATTTCTACACAGGAATGTCACAGTGACAAACATTGCTTCAGCAAAATCTCCTTAACAAAATAATAATATATTTTTTGGTTCTATGGATATTTCTCCTTGTGCCCCTTCCAACACATACAAGCAAACACATTTGCTGTTATTGCAACAAAAGTTGGCTATGGCAGCTGTTTCTTTGGAACTGTTAAGAATTGCTTTGTAATTCAATTCTTTACAAGTCCACTTCCTGTTTGGAAGCACAGACTTTCTGTTTTATGTGCATTTTTCAGGATATCCAAACAGCACTGAAAACTGATACAAATTCAATTTTATAAATACCTTTGGAAGGCACATGTACATACTTCTTTTATTACACAGATAATGACTATATCTTGACTTAACGTCCTACTTCTACAATGGGATTTGTTCTGAAATTAATTGAATTCTGTCCATCATCAAATGAAAGTCTTAGCTCATTTTGTTTATCAGATTGATATCAGATTTCTAAGCCATAGCAATTGGTATTTGTGCAAAGGTAATTTAAACCAACTTCCTTTTTGAGATGGACTTACTAAATCTAAAAAAAATAAAAGATTATTATGATTTGTAACTTTTACAAATCAATATCAGCGATTTATTTTGTCCACATGCCTTTAAAAATGGTGGTGAAACTAATCAAAAACAGTATGGCTTTAGGTCACAGAATCAAAATCCTTTTGGGACTGTACCTAAGGCAAATTCCACTGTTGGAGTTGAAAGGAAATTAGAGAAGCTTAGAGTGGATAAAATGTTTCAATTCAGGCATTTAAAAGAAACAAGACAATCTATTGAACATCTGTTCAATGTAATCACATTGGGGAATACAACATCTTGAAATGAAACTCCAAGAAAATAAAATCACAACTTTTCTAAAGTGTAGTTGGGAGTGTAAATTTTACTGCCGTTGAATGAATTCTGTTGGTAATTTTTCAGAAAACTTTTAAAAAAGAAAACCAAATTTCTACCCTATTGCAATGGTAGATAATAAACAGATGCACACACAAACATATTTAATCTGTAGTTGAATCTGCCTTCGAGTTTCTAGTGCCTATTTCCTGACTGGAATTCATTCTATTTGTTTTATCCTCCTCTATCTTGGCTCTCCTTGATGTCAGACAGAACAATGATGTGGACTCTTGGTGGTCTGGAGTACACAAGGCACCATTGATTCGACCAATTTATAATCTGACTCATGCAAGAAATATCAATAGAGGTGTGCTCTTTCTAGAGCTACTCTTGGTCACCTGATCCTAGGATCACATGACAATAGAAGGACTGTAGGGTGATAGCATCAGCTAGTTATTAGAGCTCCTCACCTTGGAGGCTCTTCTCAGCTCAGATGTAACACATACACAATGAAGACACAGAGCGTTAAAGGCACAAATTCTGTAAACCATCTGAGTTGATTAGAACCCAATTACTGGTGCTGCTTCTGATATGATTGTAATATTTTTTTAACTGATGGATTGAAAAGTTTCATTTCACACCCAAAGAAATCCATGTTCAGTGGTCCTATGGGACGTACTTTATGGATGCAAAGGAAGAGTTAGTCAAAATATGTAATCATTTTATGAGAGTTTAATGTCACTATTAAGAAAAATGGCAATTAAAAAGTGAAGATATTAGAAAAGTATGTTTTCAACATCATGCAAATATAAATTTTGTTATTTGGGTGATAAGTGGAATGTTGGGTTTGAACCCTATATTTTATACATACATACATGCATATACATATACATACATATATATATATATATATATCTGAAAGTTTATGTCAGAATCAAAACATTCTGTGTATGTATAAATCTATTGGGTATTATCTATCATAAGCTGTCTAAAAAGATTACAGTCAGGCAACACAGATTGTTCTATGCCTTCATCACCACTTTCAGTGTACCTTATTTAATGCAAATGCACCCTTGGTTTCCCTAAGATTTTGTATCTTGTAAACCTACCTAGTAAAAAGAACACACAGAGGTCCTGTGAATAGATAGATATTTTACTCTATTTAGCATGATATTACTTTGAAAATAATTCTCATTGTTGAGAAGATAACCTGTTAAAATAATATTGGAAATCAGAAAGTTGTAAATATAATGTACATTATTTCAAATTATCTGTATGAGAGATAACAAAATTCCAGAAGAAGTTGTAATTAATTTGAAGCCTAATGGAAGCTATAAAGTAGACAGTTTTGTGAAGAAACAGTTATAAGTTGATAAAAACATTTGATAGCAGTATCTTATTGCTTAGCTCAATAATGTCATGGTATTGACTGCTCCTTTTGTCAACTCCTTACTAGGTGATGATGGAGGGTTCTGGTGGCCACATATATGTATGATTTGTCTTCATTGTGGACCCTGATTAAAGCTTTGTACTGTATATATGCTATACCTTCCCTCAAGAGAAGCCCCATCTTCAGTAACCAAGTGAGCATAGCTAAGAGAAGAGAGAATGAGTGAACACTATGATAGTCTTAAAACAGATTGTCACAATTAGTAGACAATTCTTTTGCCTATATCAAACTGATCCAGAACGAAGGGCCAAGCTGGCACAAGTGTGAAGATGATCCATAATCATAGTAAAGAAAATTAATAACAGCACTTCTGGCAGACAGAATGTGTTATTTCCCATACTTAACACAAATAATATTCAAATAAGTACATGTTACAATCTTATTTAAAACAGGACAAGAACAAAGAACCCTATAGTCTCATCAGCTAATTCCAAATAGATTATTCTAAGCTTTCTCTCTATTAAAAGGAAAAACTCATGGAACAGGAATGGGGGCCAACCTCAAGGTGTGGAACACAGGAAGAAGAGAGTGATCTGGGCAGGACTTTGGCTTTTGGATACCTAAAAGTCACACTCCAACCTGGTCCATGCCGTAGAAAATCCTACAGCCAGTAGCCTTTAAGTTACCATCCCACAGGAGCGTGGCCTTTTATACTATTTATGCTAATGTAAAGCATGCATCCTGCCTCTTTTCCAGCTGTGGGATTCAGTTGCTGTTCTCTGTTCCAGCAGAGGTTTCTGATTTGTGAGTCTACCCCTAAACAAATAACCATCTATTATTCTCAATTCTGAGCTAGTGTGGGATTTCTTTTAAGTGTCCTTCTTTAGGTCCAGTCTCTCAAAGGCTATTGACTGAACTAGGTTCTTCATCACCTATTCCTTTTGTCTAAATAAGAGAGTTCTAAACCCAATACAAAACTATGTACACTAAGAGCAGATATCAAGTATAAAAATTATAAGAATTATAACCAGTATAAACAGTATTAAGCACAGAACATATGCTAAATGTTGTCATAATAATTCTAACCTAAGGAGTCTAAGCCTTGTATTAGAAATGACTTGGCTAGATCATAATAGGAAGGTAACTATGCTATTTAATCATCAAGTAGTATTATCTCCCTGAGAAGGGAGATAATATTACTTGAGTAGGCCAGAAGTGTAATCAAGCAGCTTCCAAAATGTGCAGTAGATGACAGAGACAACTGGATACCTGGGCAATCACACAAAGTCTCATTTGTAATGTTGAAGCAAAAAACTTAGGTTAAGTTCTAGAGTAACTGACAGACCATTTTCTGAGGCAGGAAAAATTTTAAGAACTGAGCCTGTCTTGGCAAGGTTTGGCAGTCTAAAAAGACTGCTTTTATCCTGCTTGTCCTATCTGTACATATTTTATCGGTGGTTAAGGTATGGACAGTTTCTTGCCCAAAGGCCAGCTTTGCCAAGAGAATAACAGAAAATTTGCAGACATTCAGTTGAAGCATTGCAGACAAGGTTAAAGAAAAGTCTTGGCCAAAGACAAATAGGGTTCGTTTCAACTGACTACATGTCCAGTCCGCAGTGACTAATCTCTCATGAATGTTTATGTAACTCTTGGGTGGGTAACAACATAGTTAAACCAGAACTCTGTTAAAATAACAAGGATAAACTCTAAGAAACTTAAGTGCTCTACAACTTTAACAAATAACTCCCTCTTCTCATCAGCAAAATCTTTCAAGATACACTGATAAAATTAATAAGGCCAGCATGAAACATAGGTAGATAATTTTCCTTGAAAAAAAAATAGTGCTGCTACTAAATTAGAAGAATGGAGTGCATGCATAAGTCAAAAAGAACAAAGGAGGAGTGGAAAATATTGACCATGATGAAAAAAGAAATAGCAAATAGAAAATATTTCGACAGAAAAAATGCAAAAGATTTAATGAACTATTGTATGAACATCTATAAACATGTTTCAAATGAAAGAACAAAAAACCTATTTTTCAGTTTAAATAAACTACATAAATCCTTAATTTCTATCACTCAAACTGACAGCAAAATCAAAAGACCAGTGAAGCCAGTAATCAAGGAGATACATGCTAAGTTTAACATTGTTGAAAGACAATCATCTGATGAAACAGGATTCATTGCAAAGGGGTACATGGTAAGAAAAATTAGGCAAATAAAATATCCCAGTTTAAAATGTAACCATGAACTCTAGGCCTGACTGCAATAGGTGGTTTAAGAAAGCAGCAGTCAGAAAGTGAACAAAGTTTTAAAGCAACACAAGGTGGCATTCGTTGCCATGAAAATAACTGGGAGGTCTTGAAGACCGGAGGTCTTTTATTAGTCAGATAGTAAGTTCAAAGCCATCTGAGATTCATGAGACCTCATGTTATAAACAAAACAAAATGAATCAGAGAACTTGAAAACTCACTTTTATAAACAATGTTACTCTACATTTTAGACAACACTTGCACTAGAAGTAAATTGAGGAATTGCAGAGGGTGTGAGTGTAACAAATAAATCCTGAGGTAAGGTAACAAAAGCAGAGTCTAATATTAAAAGAAAAGCAGAGACCTCTGAAGAGCACATGCTGGCCTATTCTCCCTGCTATGATGTGTATTAATACCTCCATGGACATTGGAATTTAAAGTTCTTAAACATGTGAATGTCCTTCGTTAAACACTAGTGAGACAATTTACAGTTGAGAACAGTGACTCCAAATTACAGCATGCATACACACACACACACATACAACACACACACACACATTTAAGTTTTGGATTCTATAATGGTCAGAAATTTATTTTGACATGTTTCTAGTATCCACTTGTGTGATATTTTTAGACTTCTTTTCTATAATTCGTTTAATCTTCTCTGCTTTTACTCAATTTTCTGGCTCTCAGAATGTGTAGAAGTTGGCACTGTCCTTGGGAACCTCGACAGAAAAATCTTAGAGTTTTTAATTATTTTTATTCTTATTTCCAAAGTTGCTGCTATACTGCCTCATATCAGAGAGTTTGGACTGCCATGTTTCAGTTGAGTTAATACCTAGGCAGCTATGGAAGTAAATTGAGAATAGTTTTCCTGGTAGTAATCGTTAAGTTTCATGGACTTTTAGCTTGGGTCAAACAAGTGATAAATTTGATAAATAGTTCAATAAATAAAAGTGACACTAATTAATGAGAATTGTTTCACCATGCCCATTAAAAGACAAAATAATAAAGGAGATGATTACAGCCATGCCTAAGGCTAAATGTTGTCAATGCAGCAGGCAACATAAAACAGATAGTTCTAGGTGAAGCTTTGGAAATATGGAATCTTGAATACTGAGTAGCCTGGAGCACACAGCAGTGGTCTGGGACCACAGAACTGGGAAAGGGGGCAACTGAATTCCTTTAACTTTCTCTTCAACCACATTAAAGTATATTTGACAAAAATCCTTGGTGTACAAATCACTGCATGGCACCATTTGAAATGTGTTCTTTGCAGAATGTAACATTGGGGTGGAATAATTAATAGATTTTTAAGCATAGTTTTCATTCAGCAGTATGCTGGGCACTAAGATCTGATGTTCGAGGTGAATGCTCCATGGAGTAAGTTAGAGTATTACCAAAGATTCTCTGAAAACTTCATCTTCCAGTTTAGTTCCATATAGATATTTTTGTCCTTTTTAAGTCATATTCATTGTGACTTACTCTTGTGCCTTTTATAAATTTTAATTTTCCAAGGCTCAGCTCCATCTTCACTCAACAGGAACACTTAGATTCTTCAGTGAGTATATCTACTTTCAGTCTCCAGTTAGTCTGGATCATCATTTTTTTAAAAATATGTGTGGCTTGAAAACTACAGTTCTAATAACGCTGTTTTTATCTCCAATATGTTCTGCAAACTGCGTGGTTTAATACTAATGCATTAATACATTCTTTCATTTGAATTGTCTTCAAATTAATTTTATGCATATCATGTCAATCTCTTGAACCTTGATGTTTAAGTTTCTGTCTGTTAAACAACCTGTCTTGGCAATATATTTGTTTATTAATTTTTTATGCTTAGAATCAATACAATTTCCAAAATAGACATTCAGCACTCTTGAGTGTTAATGACTAAAATGACCTATGGGACAATGATATGGCAAAAAAAAAGCACAGAATAGTTCCACAGTTTGCATTCTGAATTCAGTATGTTATCTTATTTCTATTGAAGTCTCCTGCAGTCCGTTCCTCCGTCAAATGTATATCCTTACATAGTATGCTAGCAAAATGATGTGAACTTCCGAGTCACTTCATTTCAATGACCATATTTTACTGACAGTCCGATAATTTCCCCCTCAGGCATTGACATCTTACCACAATTGCCACCTTTCAGCATTTTCAATTATCACTTCACTGATTGACACCTTTGAACATTTGTTCAACATGTTCAGTTCTTTTTTTTTTCCTGGATGACATAAGCACATTTCAAGCAAGTCAGGCAAGTCAATAAGGTGGACTGTTCAGAGACATCATTCTGGCAGGCAGCAATGAGACAAGCTGGGCAGAAAAAAAAGACAATGTGCTGGGATCTTATGTTCAGCAGTTGCAATGGTGGAAACCAGCCAATGAGAAATCCATGGTAGTTTTAGCAGAGAAACTGACAAGCAAAAGTCAGATGTTAGTGCAGAATATGTGACTGGCCATGTGTGCAAATCAGATAAATATGTGTGTGTGTTCACATATGTACATATGGTGTATATGTTCATAGGGTTTGCTGTACTTATGTGAGATATATATTCATAGATTGTGTGTGTGTGTGTGTTGAACTGCCATGTATGTGTGCATGTGTGTGTGGCTGGAAAGGGGAGATCCTTGCCATTGTGAGGCATCTGACCCATGATTTCCCACATTTGATGTTTATACTGAGGTCTGGTAGATCTTTAAAAATGACCTAAGCTACTAACACAGTTTAGAGAAAAGTAAGAATTCAGAGCCATTCCTATGAGCTAGTATTGTCCAGGAATATTTGTTTCCATTGTAAGATAGTATCTTTTCTAAGGCACCTTTTGATAGGTTTAGTAAAGAGCTGAATGGCCAATAGCTAGACAGGAAAGAATAGGCAAGATTTCCGGGTAAAGAGAGGAAGAAGAGGAGGAATCTAGCGAATGAATTTTACCAGCAGACTCAGAGCAAGTTGGAATTGAACTAAGAAAAAGTAAAGCCAAAATGGCAGAATATAGATAAATAAAAGCAGCTTAATTTGAGTTATAAGAGTTAGCTAGGAGCTAGCTATGTAAAAGCCTAAGCTAAGGTCCATCTTTCATAATTAACAACTCTATGAGCTGTTACTTGCATACTGAAAGTTCAAGAAAGTTCTACAAGAAAGCTGGTTACAAACTGCATCCAACCTCTAGGCATGTATTTCCACATATGGCTGGAGAAATCTTTACACAAAACAAACAAACAAAATAAGCATGGCTTGAAGTGCTTGCAGCTTGCAGAGCCACAGCTGCTATACAGCGAGCCCTTGAGCAATTGGAGCACTAAGTAGAAAGAGTACAGGCTCAGCAAGTTTCCAGAGTTGAGGCAGGTAAATGCTGCTCCTCCCCAGTGCCATGGGCATCACTAAGACTCAGCTCTCCCTGGAGCTGGATAGAACCAGCTGCCAGCACAGAGAGGAAGAGTGGGTTTAGGCTTTGACTCACATAGTCAGAGAAGTAAGTCTTAAGGCAGGCAGTAAATTGGTCCAGACGAAGAAAAGCTCAAAACAGGTACAGTTAAAAAATGGATATACACAGTCATAGAGAAAATAAATAATTTAAAATTAATGAAGTAAAATCTTTGAAGAAAAGGTAAATCAGTATAAAGAAAAGTCATGTCAAAAAGGGAAATACACAGGGTGCCAGGATTCTGTATGATACTTGACTGACTATGAGAATTTTAAATACTAATGTAAAAAAAATAGCTGTTCTGTAATGGTATTTTGTTTGTGTTTTTACAAATAAAGCTTACCCAAAGAGCAGAGTGCAGAGCTAAGCCACTAGAGGCCAGGCAGTGTTGGCACACACCTTTAATCCCAGGCAGGTGGATCTCTGTTAGTTCAAGACCACCTGTGCTAGGGAAATTGATAGTCTAAAAGAGAAACAGAAGTCTCACAACAGTAATCCTAGCACTTGGGATCACGTGCCTTTAATTACAGAACTAGGGAAGAGGAGACAGGAGTCATGTGGTTGGGTGGAGAGGGGAATATAAGGAGGGAGGAGACAGGAGCAAATTGCAGTTTGAGAGGCAGGTAGTCTAAGGCTGGAGTCTAGGCAGTCAGTCTGAGGGCGCAGTGAGACACGCGACAAGACAGGATCGCCCTTTATGTCTGAGCCTTGTTAGAGTTGAGAGCTCTAGTGACTGGCTGTTCCGCTTCTATGTACCTTAGCTTTCACCCCCAATAGCTGACTCTGAATTTTATTGATAAGACCAATTTGAATTCATGCTTCACTGCTGAGAGACATTTGATTATGGAAATTATTAAATTAAACCAACCTATATATTTTAAGAACGCCTTAACTTCAAAATGGAAGCTAGAAAATATGCTGCATTGGGGGAGAGGATACATCTTTGTTTCCACAGGAAACAAAGGGTTACGGTTCTCTTTAAAAGTAATGAAAATCAGAAAATCTTGGCTACAGACATTAAAAAAAAAGAAACCAAAAAGAGACTACAGGACAGGTACATACATATATGCTGATCCCTCATTTTGGAAAAAACTCGGAGACTGGATGAGACATGACAAATCTTGTTTGCTACAGAATCTTCATGTATTATTACATGCCATCCTTTCACACAGAGGGATTGGACTTATATTACAGTTTAATTATAATTTCCTAATGTACTTATAATGCTGAAAGATACCCTTCATCTGCTCCAAACATATGACAAAATTTATTTTTAGCTGACTTATGCAAACCACAATTTTCTTATTTCTGTTAATGCAAAGCAGATATATATGTTACCTTTAAAAGTTTGTGTACTTTCAAAACAAAAGATCAGACACCAGCGAAAATATGTAGGCCAGGTGCTCCAGATTCAATATGCCTCTGATGCATTCTCCTCAAAATTCTGCATCCTGAACTTCAAAGTTGTTTGCTTAGATGGTCCAGTCTCACAGACTACTCCATTCAGGACTGCAGAGAAGCTTTACACCTTCCAGTTCCACTGAGACTAAATGAAAAATAATATAGGTAGCTCTCTGAGTACTTGACCATTATCTTAATTTTCTCATAATTCCCTAAAGATGTCACTGCAACCAGACAATAGGATGCAATCTAGAGAACATGTCACCCTCATTCCCAAGAGGTGGGGTATTTGGTGGATTATGGTTGTTTCTCATCATTTGGGACATTGCTTGCAAATTTTTACTGGTCATGGTCAATGAGAAAACTGAGTAAAGGAGGTTAGATTCAGGCATCTCTTCCTGAAAAAAACAAGAGTGGGATACTGGAATAATAGAATAAAACGGTAAATTATTGAATATACTTCTAAGCTAAGAAGAAGTAACTACTAATCTCAAATATTTTACATTGTTATGGGGTTTTTATTATTAAAAATTGCTTAGGAAAATTTAGAAATGCGGGTTGGTAGCAAGTCATCTACAACAATTGAACTAGTAGTTATGTTTGGTATATTTTCAAAGTTAAACAAATGTATTTTAAAGCCAGGCAGTGGTAAGCTATCCATAACAAAGACTATATTTGAAACTCATACATCTATGTTCTATGAATTATGTGTAAAGCTGACATCTTGTGATATTCAAAAAATATCAGCAATAAAAATTTATAAAATCCAGAGTTAATTATTATAATTATAGACATAAAGACAGAGACAATTTTATCACTGAGTCACCAACAGGAACGCACACAGAAAAACTTGTTAAATATAATGTGAAAAGCTCTGGTATTTGAATGATACATACGTGAGTAGTTTGAAAACAGAAATATAGACCAACACACAAGAAAAAATATCTGACATTGTATGTGCTAATTACTATGTAATAAAATAATGCTTAAATTTATGGTAAAGCTGACAAAGTGGACACTTCTGCATTTCCATTACTACATAAAGTTCTAATACTCTAGCTATAAACTCTGGAGATTTCCAAACCATGGCTAATTTGCACCAGCTATAAACTCGTTCAAAACTGAGAGCCCGTGCTTTGTCACTAGAGACAAATCAGATATTTTTCAGATATGAAAAGTAAATGCCTTTGAATACTAATTAATGAAAATTTAGATAATGCAGTAAACAACAAAAAAAGATATTTCGAGTAGAGAAAGATGTCTGCTTACATATATTCAAACATTCAAGCCAGTAAATTTCTGCTTTGGAGAAATACAATATTAAAACCTACATAGCAGGAAAAATTAATTACCTTGGTACAATCACCAAAGGGAATTCCCTTTGTAATAATAAGTTGCTTTTAGTTTGAATTAGTTTTGAATTAACCCAATTACATATCACCATTCAAGTGTGATATTAAATTTAGAAAGTTAAATGGTGTGAAAATAGTTTTAAAAGAATATGTTGGTAACAATAAAAGATGTAAAAATGTTCATGCTAGAAAATATTATTTATATATTAACTTAGTTATAATATATCTCTTAAATCTACATTAAAAATAGATTTTTCTTAATTCCGTTATTAATAGGGTTTATCAATAATTTAGAATATTATGATAATAAAGTAACTATAGTTCATTTTTAAATCCCTGGGCAAATATTTATGTAATTTGAGAAAAAAATGAGAGATGCTTTTCAATGGACAATAAACACTTTCAATTTTAAACTTTGTAATGTAATATAAGAAAACAGAAGCTCATAATACATTGTTAACATACATTTTCTTTGGATGTTCTTGTGTGTATGCCAGCATATTATTCTTTGTGTGTTCACTGAGTATGTCTGTGTGTGCAAGCAAATGGAGCCCATACCAACCTAAGGTGTCTGTGTAACTCCTCAGGAGTGCTCCATGTTTAAATGATCAATTTATTTACTTACTGTTCTGACCAGTGAATCCCAGGAATCATCTAATTTCTGTAATCTCAGCACTGGGATTGCAAGGGTACACGGACATACTTCTAACTATGGGAAATCAAGTCTGATCCTCATGTATACAAGGAAAGTACTATACTGACCAGTATCTTACCAGTGTCTTCCTAAAATTTTGCTGAAAAATAGTTTGAATTTTATGCTTTTTATCTAATTCCACATTGTAATACATTGTCAGATGACAGGGAAAGATAAGTTTGGAATATATTTGGTAAGTAAAAATCAGTCTTACAGAGGATGAAAAATGGAATTTCTTACTAAAACAGACACATGGCCCTTCATCCCACCTAAATTCAAATGCTTGACTACCTTCATATCTATACCCTTCGTAATAAAAGAGAAGAAACGTTAAGTAAGAATTACATTTTGAAATGAGATAAAATGTGAATAAAATCTATGTTCAGTATCTCAGGACATTTTAAAACAATAGACTTACAAAATGATGTGAGATACTGTATCTTACTTCTGATTAAACTGGACATGAAGTGTCCTGTCAGGCTAAAGCCACAGATGTTAATCATATCCTATGACATGGTGCTCATATTTTGGTGAGTAAATAAATACTTAAATAGTAGTTTTAATTATATCTCTTTTTAATAAATTAGAACAAATTTAACAACATTTACATAAAAGAGAATTTGATTTAGAATTGAAACCTAATGAGCCTAGAAGACTCCATTTGTTGCAGATTTATTAGGATAGAACTTTATAAATTGAAATTATTAATTTGTGAAAATAACAAAGAAACATTTTTTGGAATGTGTATTTTAATTAGTCTTATTAGAGTATGTGTATTTAATATATAAGAATTTAATTGAAATATTTTAGAGTATACTGAAAATTAACTATTTTATAATTAAGAAACTCTTACTTATTAGTATTCTAAAAGTTCCCATGTATAATTCTTTACACAATTAATTCTAAAAAATACCAACTATAAATTATCCTATAGAAACAAGGTTGTAGGTTACAGCCTTCTGTCTTCTGGGCACTGGTGTGGAATATCTAAATATTAATCTTTCATTATTTTAAAAAATATACTTCTGTAGGAAAGGTTTTCCCTTAATATTAAAATTGAAAATCTCAGGAATAATTCATTAAAATTTCTAAAGCAGTGTTATATTTGAATCTAATATGAGTTTGGTGAGTGTCTGGCCTTGATTGTTTGTATATTCTATATATGTTTTTATTAAATCACAAATAAATACACATAAATAATTAAATTATGCTAAGAATAAGCAAGAGTAAAACAGTAGAAAATAAAAATTGTTATGTACTATTTTGTTAAATTTTGCACTAAAACAAAAATTATATTATGAAAGAAATATTTTTTAAAATGAGCAATAATTAATAAAGTATAATATCAATACTCACTAATGTTTCTTGTCCATTTCAAGTCAGATTTTGAATATTTTTATTACAAGTGTTTAAGTTTCTTCTATTTAAGGCTCAGCCATTTTGTGAGATGTTATAGTATTATCTTTCCAACCACTGGTTTCAATTTCACCTTAATTACTTCTTTGGATGATTGGAAGACTTTTGGTTTGACATAATGGCTTTTTCACAAGGATAAAAAACAGATTTATTTTATTCACAAAACAATTGTGAGTGGCAGAAATGTGAGGTGATTGGTCATATTATGTCTTCTGTCAGGATGAATAAGAGCAAGAAAGATAGAAAGAAAGCTACTGAGTCCACTAAAGGTGTGTAGATTTTTTTCGCTAATTTTTTCCTCTATGATTTTATTTATGAGAAGCAAACAAAATTAGTTGTTCATCCACTCTTAGATTGCAAAATATTTGTAAATTTCCACGAATTTTGCTTTATTTTTATTTTTTCTTTTATTAAAAAATGGATTTTTCAATATGATATAGTATTATTATAGGCTTTCTCTCCCAATCTTCCCTAGTTCACTTCCACCTCCCCCACATCCAGATCAGTACATTTCTTCCTTCCTTTAGAAATCAAGCTGGCATATAAGGAATAATTATATATAATATAATATAATATAATATAATATAATATAATATAATATAATATAATATAATAGTAACATAAAACAAAAACAAATTGGAAGTGGAAAAAATAAAAAAAAGATCAAAATAAAAACAACAACACATATAGATGTAGCAACATACAAACTCATTCACAAAAATTTTCCTCAAACACTAGAAGCCATAATATATACTTGAAGGACCTGAATGGTCAAAAAATGCCTTGATACAATATTAAGAGGCAACACCCAAAGAAGCCATGGATGTTATTTTGTTTTGGCTATCTACTGCACATAATAACAGAGATTACAGCAGAATCCATGAGGCCTGAATAAGTCTGAACCAATTTACTGTCTAGAGTTCAAAGTAGACACACCTCCACCGCTTACCCAGACACTATCCTATAAAATTTATTCTAATAATTTTGCAGCTTTAAATTTTACACTTCAACACTTAATTCATTTATATTTCAATATTTAATTAATTTTGCATTGACTTTTGTAAATGATGAATGATAACTAGGTAATTTCACGCTGACAGGTAGATACCAAGTTTTATTAAAAATGCTGCCCTACAAGGTGTTCTAGGCACCTTTGAGGAAAACTCAATTAACTTTGCATGTATAAAATCATGCCTGGGATTTCCATTCTGTCCCACTGGTTGACTCACTTTATAAAACTACCATGCTTTCTTGAAGACTACTTATTTTAGCATAGTAAAACATCATACACAATCAAATATAATAAATATATCTATATAGTACATTACTTTTAGCTCTATTTCTGTCTAATGTTTGTCATGGCAGCTTTGTGAAATTCTATTCATTTGTAAAATCACTGTATATGTGTTTCCTGCATGTCAGTATGTTCATTAGCATTGGATTCTTTGAGGTAATATTAATATCCCTTATTTCACAGTTAAAAATATGTTTCAGAGATAAATGTTCCTTTATAAATACTATGTGCTCACTGACTGTGTTGCTGGAGCTGGTGTATAATATTCACTGTGTTCATTCAGTGATAAGTGGTAAGCATGCTCAATACTTTCTAAAATATTAGCTGAAATTTCCAACCCTGCTATCTCTAGAACTCTTATCCTGAAGGTATGTTGGATTTTGTCAAAGGACCTCTTGGTGTCTATTAAAATGATCATGCAGTTTTTATCTCTATTTTTATGGTTTGTTACATAATTTCCTTAAATATTTTAAAATATTACTGAATATCTGGGATAAAGTCAACTTGTATAATCTGTTTGGTATATATCTGTGTTTGGTTTACTAGTATTTTTGAGTGTTTTCTATCTACATTCATGCAAATAATTACCTGTAGTGCTCTGATAGTTTTGTTTTGTTTCTTGTACAGAAACAAAATGGACAACTATTTTTAAATTACCATTTTTCAGCTCAGACAGTAGCTTATTATCTTCCTTTCTTCTTTTATAGTTATTTTCCAGGAATACTTTCCTTCACTATGTGATAGGTAGGTGTCTAAAGAAAAAGCAAGAACTTATGCTAGAATTCTCACACATCCAATAGGGCATTAAAAAACTGTTTTGAATAAAAGTTGTGCAATTAGTCTTATCCTGTAAGTTTCATCTCCCATGAATATTATAATGAGAAAAATGCATAATTTTATCTCTCTTATTCCAGTGTTCCACAACCTTATCATAAGCTTGAAAAAATTGTTTAGAGGGTTTAAAATCTCCCGTTAAGATTGTTGGATTTGTTTTGTTCAGCTTGAAGATAAAAGATAACAGAATCTCATTTTCCTTTGTCAAACTAAAAAACATTATAAAATAATTACAGACTTGCTTCTTCTATTGACTTAATTATACCCTCTAAGGGTATATACTTTGATTAATATGAATATATGAAAGCATGTTTTTATTTAAGTATCATATGATTATTATGAACTTTTATTAGATTGTTAACTAAAAAGAGCTCAGGAAAATATATTCTTATTAAATATTGTAAGCCTAAACAGTGAAAATAGTTCTATACATAATTGCAAATAAGAATCATAAGTCTTTGTGTTAAAGTGGTCTAATTGGCTCATTGTGAGGAAGTTGCTTAGGAAGCCATGTGTGATTCTTCTTTCTTTCTTATGAACAATAAATATGTGCCTTTGCGTTGTCATCAAACAGCCGCCCAGGCAGCTAGAAGTAGCAGCAGTTTCTGTGCCATTCAAGCAGTATGACAACTTGACGAAAGCCATGCTTCTTCCCAAGTTATTGTCTGATCTGGCCCCAATCTGTAACAGTCAGTACGGATTTCTGTGCTGGATTTGAGACTGAGTAGCTTTAGCTTATGGGACATATGGTCTGAGAGAAAATGGGTAGATCCTGGAACAATAACTAACCCTAAAAGGTTGGGTGTTCAGAAATATATATAGTCTTGCATTGTGAAAGATGGAAAATAGGTACATTCCTGTCAAGAAAAAAAAACAGAAAAAAGTGAGATCTGGAAAACCATCTGGGCATTTCTCCTAGATTTTTCTCACAGACTCTCTAGAAATACCTATTTTACTTAGAAATTTATATTTTATTTCTTTTTTAAGTTTATTAGATTTTTAAAATGTACTAATCCAAGTTCGCACTCCCTTCCCTCCTCCAATTCCCTCCACACACCCTCCCACACCACCCACATCCAATACTCAGAGAGTGTAAGGCACATTGCTTTGTCGAAGGTCCAAGGCCATCCCTACTCTTTCTAGGTTGAGCAAGTTATCCATCCAAAGAGAATAGGATCCCCAAAAGCCAGGACATGCAGGAGGACTAAATCCTGGTGCCACTGCCAGTGGCCCGTCAGTCTGCCCCAGCCTTGCAACTGCCAACCACATTCAGAGGGACAAGTTTGGTTCTATGCTTGTTCCTTCCCAGTCCAGTTTAAGTTGGTGAGCTCCCATTAACTCAGGTAGACTGCTTCAGTGGGTGTAACCATCATGGTTTTGACCTATTTGCTCATATTCTCCTTTTCCCATTCTTCAACTGGACTTTGGGAGCTCAGTCCAGTGCTCCAATGTGGGTATCTGTCTCTGTTTCCATCCATTGATGGATGACGGTTCTATGGTGATATTTAAGATATTCATCAGTCTGACTACAAGGCAAGTCAAGATCAGGCCCCCTTTCCTCTATTGCTTAGGGTCTTAGCTCGGGTCATCCCATTTGATTTCTTATATGCCATACTTCTGTATAGATTCTCCTCTTCTTCATCTAGACAACTTTAAAGGTTAACATAAATAAATGATTACATTAAATAAATTCTGCTGCATACAAAAATGAGTGTTTAAGAATTAGTAGAGTGAGCCACAGTTGGGAACTTGTCAGGCAAGATATACTTATTAGTACTACGGTGGCATGACTGTTAGGCATAGCCCAACAACAACACAACAACAGCAAACTCCTGTTTTCTCCTTAGATTTGAGGTCCCTGTCACTGACACTCATACCTAATTCTGAAAAGCAGGACAAGGTCCCACAGCTGGGAAGGTGATATGCCTTGGCACAAACTTGATACTAATTTCTTACATAATGAAATTGTTTAGACTGACATCTCAATAATTATTTTATCCTCACAGGTTAGTGCCTGTGTGTGTCTTATGCAGGGAATGGTGGCTGAAGAGGAAGTCTCTGGCTGGTCATTGTTCTCAGACAAAGGGATGGGGGCTTGGTTTGCTTTACCTTGTAGAGCTATAGCAACTACTTCCGAGACTCAGGAAATGGCAGAAGAGGGCATGTAAATTATGTAAGAGCCAGAGGATTAGGAAATGTGTAGCAAAAATATGTCTCTGGATCCTGATATAATTTCTGTATTTGTGAAACCATGTACCTCTGTTTCTTTACATATGAGAAGTACAAGATCAGACCTCTTAGCATAGATGAAAAATGGACCCATGAAGGCTGATACTTTGCTAGAAACTTTTTGGTGTTTAAAGTTGTTAGAGAAAGGATGCTGTTTTCTTCAGTGGCATACCTACATATAAGGTGCCCTTATTTCACAAAATTCCTTCCAATCCAAACAAGAGAAACCACAATTAAATTCATTGGGCCATACAAAAATAGAAAGCATGATATCAATAGACTTGTTGAGAAGATGGGTCCCAGGTAGAGAAAGAGAGGATGAGAAATGGAGTTACGAAGAGAGGATGAAAATAACTACAATTTATTATAAAAATATATGAAACTATAATGACATTAAGTTTTAAAAATATAAAGTATAACATATGTAAATGTAACTGAGAGATATATTGTATTATACATAGCAAAAGCATGCCATGTTATTGTTGAAGAATAAATAATCCTAATAAAAATTGATGAGATACCAATAGACAATTTTCATATCAGGACACAAAAATGCAAATAGTAAGAAGTCCTATTAATTCATAACTAAAATTGCATGTGCAGAAGTACCTTTACATCTAAGAATCACAGAAATTAAATAAGGTGAAAATATAATGGTATTTTGTACCATTTTGGAATGAGGCTTTCATACATTATCTGTGGTTATACAGAAAGGGCCAATTTCAGGAAAGTAATATGGTGAAATATGATGCTCAAATAGTTCCATTACTTAAGATACTAGTAAATCAGATTTTCAAACAATTGAGAGAAGGCCCAGCTGTTACTCTTAGCTATTTCCATTCTCAGTGTATAGATTCTGCTCCCACAACTGTTTCCAGCTCACAGCCTGATAGCATGGAGGACAGAGCTGGAAATTACTATTATGATACTTTGCTTCATCATCACCTTGAGGAAACTTAAAATCTCCTGAGAAGAAAGCCACAGTGAGGGGCTGTCTACATCAGGTTGCTCTGTGATAATGGCCGCAAGAATTGTCTTGACTGATTCAATTAATTTGGGGTGGTCCAGTCCGGAAATGAGTGACACAGCTCTTTGGATTTGAGTTCAGAGGGCACAAAATGAGTAAGAGAGGCAGCTGAGAAATTAGCATGCATTTCTTAACTTCTATGTGATCTTGACTATGAATGTAATGTGATCAGTGGTTTCATGATCATCCTGCTTTCATTCCCCTCACTTATTGGGCTGTAATCTGAAATTTTGAACTCAAAATACCTTCCCAAGTTTCTTTTCATAAAGATATCTTATTGTAGCTACAGACATGCAACTGGGCAGCTTGCGGTTTCCTGTCTTCAAAAGTGAGTGACGAGTGTAACCTACCATGTGTCATGAATCCAAGCATCATGGGACTCAGGACTTGAATAACTCCTTGAATGCTGAGGTTATTTCTGTTCACTAGATCAAAGGAAACTCCTGAAGGGCTTTGTTTTATAAGGAATCACTTACTTATATTTTATTGTTAGACTTCCTTTGATAGCAGCCATGAAAGAACTAGTATAAATTTACTGCTATCAAAAAAACATTTTATTTTCTATTAACTATACTGTAAAAGTCCATTTAAATGCAAAGAACAGATGTGTCTCATTTCTTATTGCTAGTAAGTAAATGTAATTATTATATTCATTACCAAAGAATGATTTGAGATGACCTTCAAAGAAAAAAATATACAGTAAAATAAACATCATGAAAGTGAAAAGCAGATCCAAAAGGAAAAACAATTTAAAAAAATATTTAATTCCAACTTCACATGGATGATCCACGTATTGATATTTGGAAAAGTTAATGGGAGGGGTTCTGGGGAAATATGGAGTGGCAGGTAGAAGACCAGTTATACGTCATGTAAAGCACTAACTGGGAGAAACTGTAAGAAAGTAATGAAGTAGCCTGAGGCACAAAAACACCTGAGGCAGTACGATTTCCGAGAGCAGAAAGCGCTGTGATGTGGGTCTAGCCAACTGTCGGCAATATCTGAGTGCTGCCAACCTACAGCTATGGGTGATTACAAGAGCTGGACACCCAGGCTGAACCCACAGAGGCCTGCTGCTAAGATAAAATCATAAGACAGCATTATTTTTGTAAATATCTGAAGAATTACAGACATATAGTTACCTTTCTCTAGAAACCTCATAAACTCTGGGACTTCATACAACTAAGATTGAACACTTTCATTAACAATCCCAGAACACAAAGATGAGCTATTTTTTCAACTTTCTGCCGTGAAAATAAGATTTCTTTCAGAAGGGTCACACAGAATCTAGTGAAACCTTACTTCTACCCCAAAAGATGTTAAATCAAATAAAAAGGTAAATATGAATATATTCCCTAAAAATGGTAGAGATATAAACACGTAAGAGTTTGGAGCTGGATCAATAAAAGATTTCTATGAAAGTTTGTGTAAATATCAAAGAGCTGGTAATAGTCAGTATATAACTGAACAGACAAAACCCAGTAATAAATTTCATTGGTTATGTGCAGAAATGTACAACCTGGATTTAATAAAATTACTCCAAAGTTCCTGTTTTTCCCCTGTTTTCCAAGAAACCAAGATAACCATGAACCAAGAACTTTCGGAGTCAGTATAAGGTCATGAATCATTACCAAGTTGCCATGGAGAGATGTGGTAGGAGTCATGTTTTGTATTTCATGAAAACTATTGCTAAAGTTCAGCATGGAAACTTTGGAAGCATTAAACATTTCAGAAGTGGGTGATTCTTTGCGGACCATTTAAAGGCAATGGGACAATTAGACATGAGACTTGGTTTTCCAACTGCTATAAATGAGTAATCACTTTATTTCCACGACTTTGTTTCTTAACACCTAAAAGCATCACATACTCTGCTCCCAAGAAAAATAAAAATAACAATCTTCATTCTACAGCAGCAACCTGTGGCTATGTGAACTCAGAGGTGCCTTTGATCGGCAAGTATCTTTGTTCCCTTAGCAACAAAGAAATTAAAAATAATATGTTTTTAACTTCCTAGACCTCTTTTCTTACATTGGTGGCTTCATTTTGTTTTTGTTTTTCGAGACAGGATTTCTCTGTTGCATTATAGCCTGTCTCGAAAAACAAAAACACTGTTGCTGTTACCATCCCTACTAGGTGGGTGGGCCTATGCCATATAAAAGATGAAGCTTATCACTATATTTATGCATATATAATATATATAATACATGTACTTATACATTATAAATATTTAAATATAATCTGATGAGAAAAATACTTAAAAATATATTTCTTTAAAAGAAAGGAGGTTGCTATACATGAATTTTGGAACAAGTTCATAAGCAGAACATCTGTGTTGTTTCTGCTTAAGGCTCCCTTAGTTGAGTTCCTTCTTTGATTTCGTGTGATGGTGAACTACAACCTATAAGATAATTTCCTCTCCAAGTTACTTTTGGTCAATATTCCAAAACATAATCTAGCAATATACTGTTTTAGTTTTGATAGCTTACATGTTGTAATTTTTATGTGATTCGTGTTATCATTTCTAGAATCACGTAGAAACAGGCAATCTTGAGGCAGTTCTTATCTTCTGACAGTGCGAATAAATACGACTGGACTTTTATACACTAGTGGCACAGGATGACCCTATGATATTGTGGATCGAAAACTTTCTGCAATTCTAGTAGTTATTGGCTAATACTTTCAGATAATAATCTTCCTTTCAGCAATTTGTGACTATACTTAAAGCTAATTTTAGTGCATCAAGTGTTTGATGCCTTGCATTTATCCTCATTATCTTGTTCTCCCAGCAATTATTTGTGTTTTTGTCTCCATGTTCTGTATGTGAATTATCTTTCAAATTTTGTACTCAATACACTTTCAAAGGCCTTTCTTGATTTCCCACATTCTCTTTTGCTAGCACAAGTCTCTTATCTGAGTCCCTCCCATTAAAAGCTTTATTCTTTCAGAAAATAAATTGCAGTGTTTGTTCTTATTGTTCTTTAAGCTACTTTCTTACTCATCTCAGGTATTATGGAAAGTAGTTTTTCTACTCCTTTCTTTTTTTTTTTATTTAGGATTTGTAGTGGATCAATATTTAAGCACAGAAAACTTGCAAAGCTCAAAGTAAATCTTATATATTTTCTTTCACCTGCATTCAACATTTTGTTTTTTCTTTTTAATTTAATGATGATGATGATAATGATGATGATGATTATGATGATGATAATAATAATAATATCCTCCCCTGATTACATTATAGCTTAATAATTAATCTTCTTCTTTTAGGTTAGACTGATCAAGTCTTCCTGTCATATGACCACTGGGTTCTGGTGTTACCATGTTGCTTTTTAGGTTGTTGAAAGATTTCTGCATTGTTGCCTACCCATCTCTTCCTTCAATTGGTTGTGTTAGTGTTTATGTCTCTTGATCCAATCGTTGCAGTTGTTGTTTGTGTCTTTGGGAGCTGTTCTTGGTCTGTTCTGTACTGTTGCTGTCTATGTCTCAGGAAGTCACTGAGGTCTCCCTTGGCCTGCTCCCTTTTTCTGCTCTCTGGATCCACTCGGTACAGTCACAGCCTGTGCTTCAGAGTTCCTCTCTTTGTCCTCTCTCTGTAATTGCAGCTCGTGTCAGAGTTCCTCTGAAGTCGTGGCAGATGAGAGGGTTTGGGGACAGAGTTGGACTTGTAGTTTACCGGGATAAGACGGGGGTGTTGGGGCATCCTCTCACAAGAAACTTGCCT
Source organism: Microtus pennsylvanicus (assembly GCF_037038515.1). Lineage (NCBI taxonomy): Eukaryota > Metazoa > Chordata > Mammalia > Rodentia > Cricetidae > Microtus > Microtus pennsylvanicus. Next base: position 54,635,721 of record NC_134587.1, on the reverse strand, counting down.
GCTGGTTCTAATTTAATAATTCATGATTGTGCTAGTTTAAATGGAAATGTCCCTATTAAGCCCTGGGATTTGAATACTTCTTTTCTTCAAGAGGCAATTTTGGGGGAAGCTTAAACGGTGTGACCTTGCCAGAGGAAGAATGTCACTGGGGACAGGCTCTGAAAATTTAAAAACTTTATCATTTTAACTTCCCTCTTTGTTGTTGAGATGTGAGTCGTTGGCCAACTCTTACTACCAGCCCCATTTATTATATATGCCTGATGATTCCCTGATATTTTGATGAACTCATGACCATTTTGAAATATAAACTCCAAATAACCCTTCTTTCTATGAGTTTCCTTGGTCATGCTGTGTTCTCATAGTAGTAGAAAATTTGATACATATATCAAACTGGCTTCCTCAGAATATAAGATTTTCTTTGTGAATCATATCACAAGAAGTTTGGAGGATAATTACAAGTATATTTAAAAACAATATTTGTTTATAGTATATTTTGATATATATAGTTATATGTCAGATAACATGTGAACAAATTTTGCATATTCTAGACTGTATTTCCTATCATTAGATATTTTCAATCTTGTACCATATCTATAACAATCAATTTACATTAGCATTAGTTGTGAAGATAATTGGTATTCATTCAGATGTCCTTAGTTTTAAGTGACAATTCTTTTTCAGTCCCAAGATTGTACCTAGGGTGTCACATTAAATTTACTATTTTCATAATAATTTAATGTTTTATTTTGGTACTTCCATTTCTGAAGTTTTGCAATCTCCATGTATTTGTTTTAAAATAGTGCATAAAAAGTAATTCATAGCTTTTTTTCTCTGAAGAAAAATATGTAGGTCAAATTCATCCTTTTTCCTTATTGCATATTTGACATGAAGAATTTGTAAAATGACTATCAGAAATTCTGTATGCAAAGAGCCTACACTCCAAAAAATGTACAGATATATTGGGTAACACTTTAGATTCCACATATGAGCGATATCATATGTTTCTGATGTTTGGGCTTTGTTTTTTTCACTTAAGAGTGTCATCACGAGTTCCATTTGCTTTGCCACAGATGGCCATTGTTTCATTGTAGTCTTCTCTTTTCTTTCTCTTTTGCAGCTCCCAAATAAGTACAGGAGACTTATTCTTACTTTTGAATGTCTTGCCTTAGCTTGGTTTGTTTCTAGTCAGCTTTTCTAACTGAAATTATACCATTTCTCTTTAACAACATTTTGCCTCTGGGCTTTTTACCTTCCTTTTTATGTTGTTTTGTTTTGCGTTTTGGGGTTTATTTTTTGTTTTTTCAATACAGGTTTCTCTGTAACAGCTTTCGAGCCTGCCCTGAAACAATTAGCTCTTTTAGACCAGTCTGGCATGGAACTCACAAAGATCTCCCTGCCTTTACCACCTGAGTGGTGGGTTTAAAAGCATTAACCACCACCACCTGGCTTCTTCACCTTCCTTTATTCTGTATATCTTTCTTTCATTCTTACTCTGTGACTGTGTCATTGGGTGACTGGCCCCGTCATTCTCTCCCTTCCTTTTTTCACTCTTCAGTTTGATCTCTAGGTTTCTTCTCCTATTTATTCTCTCTGACCACCAGTCCCAACTATTTTCTCTTTTGCCTAGCTAGTGACTGTTCAGCTCTTTCTTAGACCAATTAAGTGTTTTAGGCAAGCTTTACAGAGTTAAACAAATGCAACATTAAAGCAATGCAACACGTCTTTGCATCATTAAGCAAATATTCCACAGCATAAACAAATGTAGCACTTCTTAAACTAACATTCCACAACACTTCATAATTTTATACCTGAATATTTATTACATTTTGTGCCTTTGTTACATCTTGTTTATTCATGCACCATTTGATGGACATTTTCCATTTCTTGCTTTACATGCAAAGTGCAGCATACTGAATTATTTTTCAGGGGTTTGTAAACAGCGGTGGGTTGCCGGATCATAGAGTTGTATGTTATTTTCTGGGGAGCCCCTGATTACTTTTCTTATTGCTAATTTAAACATGTACAGTGTTCAAGTGATTCCTACTCTTCACCAAGGAGCTATTCTCTTATTACTTTTATTTTTGGTAACCTGAATTCTAAGAGAAGGGAGATGAAATCACTGTATTTTGACTTTCACTTTTCTGTTGGATTTCGTATCCATAAAACAAACTATAGTTCTTAATAAACTATATGTCTTAGCAGTTCCTTTACATTTGGTAATTGCATTGTTATGTATGTTACAGTTGGGATAAAAACACCTTTATGAGGCAGGTGATGGGAGTTTATTTTCTCATGAGCTGCTTCCTAATGATTTAATGTTAAAATTTGTGTCATATTTTGTCACCATGACCTCTGACATAATATACTACATACTTGTTATGAATAGATTTGGAATCCTTACATAAAATAATGATTATATTGTTCATTATGTTGCCATTAACTTGAGAAATCATAATGAATTTTATGGCCAGGAGTTTCATCTCCTTATAATGTCCATAGGTAGAAATAATAAAGATGAATTTAGAAGAAATTGAGTGCAGAGTACAACTGGAGAAAATAGACAATAAATGTTTTAGAAAAAAAGAGTAATTTTGTACACATCTATACACATAATATATATAAATAACACCTGCTTTTATATTTCAAATGTTACATTTTCAAACAATGTGCATTTATGTTTGGAACAAAATAAATACAAATTTCAAACAAATGTTACTTGCTTCGCTGATTAAATATGTATTTGTACATTCCAATAGTTTGATCCAACTTTTTCAGTGATAAATAGAATTTTTGCAGATATTATCAGGAAAGTATAAACATCTCAGAAAACAAGGAAATGATCTATGTAACTCGCTGAGATTATAAAAAACTGGAGTAGTATAGCATTATTAAATAGTGTATTTGTCCTTTCATAGAGATAGGTTATTAATAGAAATTTTTGCGATATGATTAAGGGGAGTGCAGCTGGGAAAACATATGCTATTCTGAACCTTAGTTAAATGTGTGATATCACAGAGGTGACCAGGAAAAAGGATGGAAAGAACAAAAGTGAACCATTAGTGGAAAAATAAAGGTAGTAGGACAGGATAAGCAACATGAGGAGAGATGAGTGGTTAGGATCAAGCAGAGACATATTTCAGCCATGATTATAGAAATGTCGTAAGTAGAATGGCTACTGAAGATAGTATTGAGCTAAATAAAAGTAAGCATTACATTCTGAGCAAAAAACCTCCACACATATGGGAAGATTTCATCGAGGATCAATCGAGAGAGAATCCCTGGTGTTTACCAGGGCTATATTTAAAACTGTGGCTCACACATATGCAGGTTCAGGCTGAAGCAGGATTATTTGAGGTATCGAAAGGGACTGAGATGGAAATTCACGAGTAGTTAAATAACCAGGTTTATAGTCAACTGTGTATTCTCCACTCTAGCCATGCAGTCCTCATCAGGCAGGATCATCACGACCCATTAATCTCTTTCAAGTGCTAAGTATCTGAACATACACATATCAGCCACACTGAATAATCTTAACTGGTTATAAATGTAAATGTATAGTTATGCATGTGTGTAGCAATAATAATTAAAGAATAAGAGACCTTGAATTTGAGAAGGAATGAGGAAGATTATTAGAAAGGAGATGAGAAGAATACAGGGAAAGATGACATAAATATAGGACTCACATACAAAATTTTCAATGTCAAAAATAAACATAATACTAGTTAGGCACCTGAACACAATTCAGAAGGAAGGATTGGTTCACAGCCTCTGCTTCAGGCAGATTGTCAGGAACCAGAAACTGATGGTTCAACCACACAAAGATAGAACCCAACAACACTGACATTTAAAAAAAGAAAAGAAAATGAATAAGAAGAAAAGAAAAGAGAAGGAAGCCATTGAATTGATTGCTAGTGATATTCTGTTATACTTATAGATCAGTACCTAGCCCTCATATTCGGAGTGGCTTCCCAGTGAGCTGATGGAAGCACAATCAAACATTAGGAAGAACTCTGGGTTGCTTCTTTCATTCTAACATGATGTAAGGATGTGTTATTGCATCTTTCTATGCCCTGTTCTGTTGATATCCCAGGGAAATCTGCTTTTTCCTGAAGGGAAATAAAGGAGCTGTGGATCTGGAATAGCAGGGATAGGGAAAAGGAAATGGAGTGAGGTGTTTAGGGGGTGATCAGGATGTATGAAAATAAATTTTATAAATTTAAAAAATAATTTTTTAAAAACCCTTTTTTATATTGTAGACACTTTAAAACATCTTGATTGGAGCTTACATGTTCGTGGAATATCTGTGAGGATCCACAGGCTCAGGAACAATATCTCCAGAGTAAGAGGAGAATTATAATTTAACGATAAGTTTAATCAGTCTTTATCTTTTTTCTTTTCAATAATATTAACTATTTCCTCAAATAGTTCTTTGCAAGCACACAACCATGAGAAAATGCAGAATAAAATCACATCCCCATCCCCAATGTAGAGTTTCTTAAATCACAAATTAATTAGCTATGACAAAAATGATGTAATTTTAAATCAATTTTGATATCAGCAGATTAATTGTAAGTAATATAACGGCATAGAGTGAAATTGATATATCACATTTCATATGTAAAATGACTTTATCACTACTGTAGAAGACAGCAAATTTGTCTTATAGATGGCTGCTGAGCCAACACAGATGAGAAAGAGCTGTATTAAAATACATCATACACACACACACACACACACACACACACACACACACACATCATTACAATAAGATTCCTCTTCCAACAGTTCAGCCATAACTTCAACTGTCAGGGTAGACACATAAAATAACTCTAACTAATAAATGAGAAAGAATGCTGTGTAGAATTACTTCAAGATATAAGGTCAATCGGGGCCTAATCACCCATTTCTATTACTTAATTGCATTTGATAAAAACCTCTAAAGGAAATAAGCATAAAATATAATAAAAATAAGAATTTTAAAAGTCTTTGAATTAAAAAAATAGAACAAGAATTATTTTTATATATTAGTAAAACCTATGTTCTCTCTCTTTATCTGTTTTTGAAAACACTTTTTTATAAGTTCAGTTTTTGTAAAGGAAATCAGTTTTCTGCAGAGCTACTGCTCCTGGGAGGCTACTTATGCCTCTGTAGGTGACCCTGCACCTTGGAGAGTCTGATAGTACTAAGTGAAATAAAACACTTTCAGAAAGAGTCCGTGAATTTGGAGAGGAGGGATTGATAGGAGACAGAAAATAATTAGGAGAAAGCTATAGTGAGACGTTATATGTATTCATGAAATTACAAACAATAAAAACTATATCTTTTCTATATGCTTATTGAACAGACACAATACAGAATTGGAGTCAAATAACCCAGCCATCATTTAACATAATTATTTTTTAATGATGAGAAACTGTCATTCTGACCTTTGAGCAGACATCCTCAAGACTATGAGATTTTATTTATCATCCATTTGTTGTATATTAAATGTCTGTAATTCTCCTGCCTCTTTTAAGTCTCTCTTCCCCATTATTCACCATTTATACATGAACAAGCAAAATCCCCTTGACAGTGAAGAAAATTCAATCATGAATTATAGGGTATTTGCAAATATAAAGGTTTACACATTATATTAATGAAATTATTTACAGAATTTAAACACTTAATGTCCTTGAGTCAGTAAGGTGATGATGATATTTCATGGTCGGTTTTGATATTTGTTAACAATTTTCATCAATATTATCAAATATACTTTCTATCTGTACTTAGGGATTCCCAAACTATAATAAAGTTGCCATCCTTTAAATGTATTTTAGATCTATTTATTTCATTTTTATTTGTTATCTTCCCTATATGCATGAACTATTACATTCTAGGTGACCACAGAGGTCAAAAGGAGGTTTTAAATCTCTGAAACTGGAGTTACAGGTGGTCATGATCCACCCTGTTGGTACTAAGAGAAAAACAAGGGTTTTCTCTAATAACAGCCAGTGTCCTTGGATTTTCGAGACAGGATTTCTCCGTAGCTTTTTGGTTCCTGTCCTGGCACTAGCTCTTGTAGACCAGGCTGGCCTCGAACTCACAGAGATCCACCTGCCTCTGCCTCCCGAGTGCTGGGATTAAAGGCGTGTGCCACCACCGCCCGGCCAACAGCCAGTGTTCTTAACTCCAAAGCCAACTCTTTCTCCATTTACATGGCCATCCTTCAAATTTCATTATTATCAAATGCATTTTTTTCTGAGCTGTAAGACTCTCTGGCTATAGAATCTTTCTTTGTTATTCTATTTTGCTCTGTTAGTCTAATAAATTTTAAGAAATACTTTTTACATGCCAGATGTAGTTTTCCAACAAAATATGCTCCTGAGATAGCAATACTATAGACAAAATAGTTCCATAGTTATGTCAGAAATATATACCTATGATCTTAGCAAATAGAACTAAATATCACTTAAAATGTTTTAATTGTTCTAGAGGTATCATTTTTTTCTCTACTGAAAAATTGTAACAGGTTAAATGTGAACTTTTACTCTGGCCTGTTATAAAAATTTGAGGACAAACATTAATGCAAGAACAACTGAACCTAAATATGCCATCGTTGTTAATTTTGATCTTAAAATGTGCAAAACAGCATTTATTAACTTTCCTCTGTCACATATTAAACATTAAAATTATTATTGTACCTTTCCTTTTCTGAAGGACAAGAACTAAAAGCGATTTTTTTGAAAAGTTAATGTTGTACATGTGACCAAAAGAACCTTTAGAAAAGTTTCCCCTTCTAAGATAGATGCAGATTAGGTGCTTGCTATTCTGAAAATCACCAGGAGGAGGACAAGACTGGAAATTGCATTACTGAAGGCATATCGATCACACTTTAAGCTAAGAAATATTTATATCAGAAAGTGCTCCTCGCACTATGACTCATATTTTCACAGTTTTGTTTGCTTATTTTTGGTGGAAGCTGGTACACAAAGTGTCAGAATCATGCTTTTTCATGAGCTTCCCTTTCTTATGCCAACATTATCCACATTATCATTTTACTTTTCAGGCCTGATTAGTCACGACATAGGTCAAGCAAATGAGAATGAGACTTTGGTTATTACAGGACGGAATGCTACACGCTTGCAATCTTTCTCCACACGTAACCACAAATCTAGAACTGATGTTTAAAGACAGAGTTTCTTGTCTTCCCAAGTCTGAAACTGGCCCAATTACGTCTGCATGATTCCTAGTCCTTGTTTTGTCTGAACTAACACACCAGGGAGTCTCCTAATTTCTGAGAGAATATTTATTTGAGTATATGAGAAAAAGAAAAGTGTAGTAAATAACAAAGGACACAACAAATTCTTAAAATATATTCTAAAACTACCCAAATGTGGTGGTATATGTCTTTAATCCAAGCATGCAGGATATGGAGGGAGGATATATGGTCCACACATTTTGATCCAGGTAAATCAGGGCTATAAAACAAAAGCTACTTTAAAAAGTATTTTATGTCCTAACTGTAGGTACTAAATATTTAAAGATTTAGCTCATAACTCTATGGGGAAAGCTTCTTCTTAAGCATAAAATAGAATGCTAGGTGATCTCAGCAGACATTGTTATCATGAAGTTGAGGGAGACCATTTATTGTGCATGCACTCAACTGTGCTCCCTTGGCTTCCTACAGGCGTTATACTGGTAGAATTAATTTCTATCGATAGGAACCCCAGGAAGTTTCTCTTATGCTACAGGAGTACAAAGAATTCATCCCATTACAATACCCCCTGAAGAAAGCAATGAGCCATTAGGAGATGTAATTCATATAATATTTAAAGTTGCTATGCAGAATGATAAATCAGGTTTAGGATAGTCAGAACAAACTGTTTTTCAGAAAACCCATTACAAGACACACTTAAAATCAATCCTATTAGTAAAACTCTCCTTTGTAGAAAACAGTTGATAAAATAACAAAATATCACCATGTAACTAAAGTTGAATTTCTTTTCTTTTTTTTTTGAGTTCACGATAAATTAATCCCTATACCCACATTATATTCTTTTTAATTTTCTATTTTTTCATTTATTTTACATCATGACTTCATTTTTGCCTCTCTCCTCTCCTCCTGCCCCCCCCCCCCTGTTTTCCCTCTGTCCTTTCCATCCAATGTCCTCCTCTGTTTGTTCAGAAAGGACAGGCTGCTAGTGGTTGACAACAAAGCTTAACATAAAAAGTTGGGGTAGGACTAAGCGCCCTACTTTGTATTAAGGCTGACCAAGGCAGCCCAGGATGGAGAATAAGTTCCCCAAATCAGCTCAAGTATCATCCTGATCCCACCGCTAGGAGTCCTACAAATAGAACAAGCTACATAATTAATTACATAAATAATTGTCACATATTTCTTAACATGTCATGTGTGTGTAATTCTGACATAAGATTGGGTTGTAAAGAAACCTCAGTGTTTAAGAGTATTTGCTATTCTTGTAGAGAACCTGGGTCAGTATTCAGAACCCACATACAGGTTTACCACCATCTGTAACTCCAGTTTCAGGAGATTCCAGACTCTCTTGTGATTGCCGTGAGCACCAGAAATGCTTGTGGTGCACAGAAATGCATTCAGGAAAAAAAAACAAATAACCAAATTAAAACAAATAAATTTCAGTAAAAAAATAATAAATATAAGTAGATATATATTATGGAAATTAAGCTTCACAACTCCAGTTTTTATCTGGCCTGCTGGTGCATGCCTGCAATACTAGTCCAAACGATAGAGGCAAGAGACTATCGAGAAGTTCTAGTCTAACCTAGGCTACATAGTAAGTTCTAAGTCCTTCTTTATCCCAGCATTCAGTTCCGTCTTCCCCGCCTACCTAAGCTCTGCCCTATCAACAGGCCAAGGCTGTTCCTTTATTATTTAATGGTAATTACAGCACACAGAGGGGACCCCCACATCAGCAGACAGCTGTCTTTGTTCTATCTAACTGCAGTTTTTCTTCTCTGTGCATATGGTTGCCCCTCTTTAGTGTTCTTCTTATAAAAAGCGAGATGTACTGGCTTTGAGTATAAGTCTAAAAGCTATTTATCCAAATCCAGTCCCATTCTGGGATGCTAAGTGTTAAGACTCCTCCACACGACTTTGAAAGTATTTGTCTCGGATGATAACATCTTTCTATAAGCAAGAACTAAGGCACTGAAAGAAATGCCAGGGATCCTCGAGGGTTTAGAGCTTCTCAGAATGAATACTTGTTCTCCATATGCATCCAAGACACAATTTCGCTTGGAAAATAAGGTTTGCAAACTGTGAGAAGCACCCCCTCAATGAAATATGAGAGGATTATAGTGTCCTTATTGATTCAACCTAGAGGGAGATGTGACAAACTGTCATAGCTAAAATGTAGAGACACAACTGAGAACATATTTCAGAGAAAAGAAATTGTTTTCATAGGATTCTAGCATCATATCTAGACTCAATGAAAACCCGGATAAATCCCTAAACTCTAGTATTATCATTTGATATTAATCCTATGAAATGAACTCTAAGCTTATAAAACATTATTGCACATATTGCTGAATCAGGCAATATACACAATAAATTGTGGCATTCCTTATAGTCTGAAAATAGCTCTTACTACTTTGCTGATCTTTCCAAAGTGATACTTACTTAGAAAGTGATAAATAAGAATTGATAATGAATTTACTTTTATGTACACAGATGTACACAAACACAGACGATTTCATTTGATGATTTTTTTCTTTTTATTCAGCTGCACACAGCAAGCCAAAAAGTTTAAATCTGTTTCTATTATCCAGAGTTCTTTGTAAACAAATGAACCAAATGCCTTTCTCTAAAATTTGATGATGCTACCATACAGGATAGGTTTTTAGTAAGCAAAACATTTATTATAGATACATAAATTCACACAACCTGCAAATGCCAGTTTCTTTTGAGAGCGAGAATACTATATAATACTAATTAAAGATGATAAGACAGTGTGGTTTGCTCATACAAAAGTGTCTCACAGTATTGTTACTAACCAAACACTGATAAAGTGGGTCAAACAATCATAAAGGTCCACAATCATCTGAGTGTTACAACTGGGAATGGATTTACTTTTGGAACAGGTTTCATAGTTAACTGAGCATGTTACAAAAGAGATTTATTAAAATATTCCACTTATTGAGCTCTAAAAGAGACACACATCAAAAGTGCACTGCTATTCCATCTCACTGCAGTCAGAATATCTGTCATAAAGAACAGACCCCAGTGATGACAGGACTGCAGAAAGGAGTCACTCTACACTGTAAAACACTAGTGAGAAAGTGATTTAACTACAGTTCTCTGAGAATCAGTATAAATTGCCCTAGAAACACTCATTAAGAGCACCTGTATAATCTAGATGTCCAATTATGGACATATAACTGAAAATCATCATACAATTTGATAATGGAGATGCATGTGTTGCCTATTCTGATTGTATCACCATTCACAAAAGAAATTATCGACACTGCAAATATAACCTGACCAGCTACTCATGCTTATACAGCCAAGTCATCCTACACATCATGAATTGCATCCTCAAATCATACACCAAAATAAAACTCCCTTTCCATACGTTTTTTATCAGGTATTTTATTATAGCAGTGATACAATTAACAAATAAAATAAATTAGAATTGCGAAGTTGAAATGCTTTTGTAAACGGCATGTGGTTTATAAGCCTTTAAATATGGTTTGTGTGTTTAATTAGAAAAAGTTTGGACTTATGGGCTACAGAATTCTTAGAATGCTCTATCTAGAGCTTAACAGGTTATTCAGATAGGAACTCAAAGAACAGGGGACCAAAAGCAATACAGAGTAAAGACTGTAATCTTGAAATTTCAGAGAAAACAAAGAATCCACAGGGAATTCAATTATTAGTAATTTATGTTTCTTTCTTACTAAAAAATGTTTGTGGACTGAAGATAAGAGTGAGCAATTAAGAGCTTGTGTTTCTCTCCCAGATGACCCAGGTTCAAATCCCATCACTCATATTGACTTGCTCACAACCACTTACAACTCAAGCACTAGCAATCCAACGACCTCTCTTGGTGTCTATAATTACTTGTATGCATTTACCTATATTCCTACTTTCTACAAACATCCATGTAATTAATGATAAAAATAAATATATATTTTAAAATTTGTGGTACTTTCTGTGTATGCATTAAAATTTAATTGAGCAGTAAAGGACAATTTATTTGATAGAAAAAATATAGGTAGCAAAACATTTGTGATATATCCTGGCTTCTAATCATGACTCCTAGTCAGTTTTACAGTGAAAGACAGCAGAAATATTTGAAAAATGTCCACTTTGATTAGAAAAAGAAGCATGTGGAGTTCATAATCGCAATCAAAATGAGTGAATAAAAAGAAAGCAATTGTAGTTGTTAGAAAGAAGAGAATCATTAAAAGTAAATCTTGCACTCTTTACCAAGATAGAAAAAAGGTTGAGGATAAGAGCTCACCCATCAAAGTCTCTAAAAGTTGTCAAATTTAATTCATTTGAAAGGAGAAGAAAGGAATACCTCTGATTTTTTTTTCTTGTCACAAAGACCCACCAAGGAAAGTCTACTCTAAACCCATGTATCTTCTTGTTCAGAGTCTACTACACATGTAGTAGAAATGAATTCTCCATCTTGAGCTCCAGCATAACTTGGAAACAACATTTACATGATGCTGGTTTTAAAAATATGAGGGGTAAAACGGACATAGGTCATGGGAACTTGAGGGGTAAAATGGACAAAGGTCGTGGAGACTTGAGGGTTATAATGGACATAGGTCACGGAGACTTGAGGGGTATAATGTTACCAGTTCTATCATTGTTCAAAGTTCTAAGTATCAAATCTTTATTGAGATAAAAATATTAAAATTAATAAGCCAAAATAGAAAAAGACTATTGAACACCAGCACTAATCTTTCTGCTTTCTAGCTACAGATTTTAAGTCCCTAACAGCTTGCTGATAATTCCACCTCCTTTTTTCTCAGGCATGAAGGACTGTTTCCTCAAATAATGAGTACAAATAAATCCTTCCTTACTTATGTTGCTTCTTCATGTTTGTTGTCAATGATGAGAAAAATAAGTCACACATGAAATCTCTATCCTAAGATAATTCAGAAAAGCCACCTACGGTTGTGGTTGTGAACTTGTTCTATCTTTTCGCTTATTTAAATTTCATCTATGATATTATCTACTTTTCACAATTTCTAATCTCAATAATAGGAGAACAAGTGGAGGTCATCTGTTCCTTATATAAATTAATCTATTTACAGAAGAAAACTGAGAGAAGGTGAATATTGCAAGATCCACAGAGGATGGGAAATGCCAAGGCAACAGTTTTTTGGGGACACATCAGGACTAATACATATAGAACTCAAGGTGATTATGCAGAATGCACAAGGCTTGCATAGGTTCAACCCAGACTGGGTCTCAGCACTAAGAGGAGGAGGTAGACATGAGGTCCCATCCATAACAAAGAAGTCATTTGCAATGTATTAACAATGGTTGGAAATTCAGTTTTATTAAACATAATGTTGTTGGGTGTATCTACCACACTTCAGGGCAAAATATATGCCCAGGAGTAGTTAGCCAACACACACACACACACAAACCAAAAAAAAAAAAAAAACTCAACTTTTTTGTTGTTGTTTTGTCTTTATTTTTATAAGCTTTTTGTTACATTTTTGTTTTGATTCAACATTTCTGTCTTATTTGGTTTTGATAAGGTTGGGTTCATAAAGGAAGTAGAGAGGATCTAGGAAGAGTTGAGGGTAAGAATTAACATGATCAAAATATATAGTAAGAAAAAATAATAGAAAAGAAAATTCTAGTATTACATTAAATAAGAATTGTACTGAAATTTATAGTATTACTTAATATAATGTTTTTTATTCTTTCCTCAGAAAAAAATGGTTTGAAAAAAATTCAACTCAGTGTGTATTTGACTGTGTGAATTTTAAGCATAAAACTATGTAAGTTAGGGAATCAAAACTGAAATTCTCTCTGAGATGTGCAATAGTATCTGTCTCCTGGAATAGCCCAAAGAAAAGTTATGAAAATTCACTATCAATCTTTCTTGTAAGTGATTAACTATGGTGGAATATTGGAATATGATATTGTCTTACATGATATAAAATAATTTCATTTTTTACTTTTTATTCCTGGTATGTATATGTACTTCAAAGTTTTTATAGAAACAGAAAAAAATGACAAAATTTAATTGAATACATTCATAAACACTCAGAAAGTCAAAACTGTAAAATAGCTCCAGAGAATTAAAAAATAGATTTTGGTTGATATATAGGAATAGGTAGGAAATGTTTTAGTGGAAGTAGAAAGCAATATATATTACTTTCTGTAATCTCCCGGACCATGACTCTTCTTCCTGCTATTGTAAGATAGTAATCTTTCACTCTGCATCACAATATAAATAAAGCAGATGAGAAAGAGCTTGCTGAGATAATTCCCTGTGCATAAATACAAGTCTAATGAAGCAGTTCTCTGATGTTGACTCTCAGGAGAATCATTGATGGATATTGTCTTGGAGAAGTAAAAGGTTGGAAGAAAATATTCTTAAACAGAAAAAACATACATATATAACATGGCCCAAATCATATAGAATATAGGACACATGTTTTATAAATAAGATCAGAAGCAAGAAAGGTGTACCATTTCAGCCAATCTATTAGACATTATTTTGTTGGAAATTCTAATGAATAGATGAAAGAGATAGAGAATAAAAGGTTCTGATGTGATATAAATGTTGGCGATTTTTCTGGGTTTATAGTTTAAAATTCCAACTTCCAAGATGAGAAAACAAGGGCATAGTATTTTATGGGAGGGGTGCATTGGTCCTGTGTTCACGAAAGCACTTCCATTAACCAATTGACATATGCCTTTTAAGTAAATTTTAAAATTAGACTGAAAGCAATCTCTGCTTGGTTATGGCTTGACTTCTTCTGTAGAAATTTAATTATTTCAAAACAGGTGGTACTTTCAGAAATCCAGTTTTATTTAACAGTGTATTTGTTAGTATGTGCTTTTTGCTTAAGTTGTTTTAGACTATGATTTAAGGAGCAGAATATTATTCCCCTTTATTGTGTGTGTTATATTCTCCATCATTACTTCTCTTTGCATATCTCAATATCATAACAGCTGCTGCAAAAAGATATCTCAAATGAAGTGATCACTCACATTTTCTAACTGGAGTATCAGATCTCAGGCATTTTACTGATGTTCATGTTGATTATTAAAACCAGATAAGTTTAGCCTGTAAGGGACTATTCTTAAAATATGTGCCAAAAATAAGTTTATTTCCTAATTGGCACTAAATGTGTTCTGATTTATAGCATGATATTGCTGAAGTAGAAAATGCCTTTGCACAGAAATATCTTTGCCTTAGAAATGAAGGACAGTTTTTTTCCTTTTTTAGCCAAAAATTATGAACTTAGCATCCAAGTCATTGCTGTGATATACATATATACATATTGTTACTATATGCACCCATTACTGAACTCACAAAGAAAACTCCACATATTTTAGAGACAGAAAGAGAAATGAAGAAAGAGAGGAGGGAAGCATGGTCTCAATACATAACCTTGACTTGCTGGGGTCCCTCTATGTAGATCAGGTATCAAGGTGTCTTTCTTTATTCCCCTGCCTCATTGGTAATGATCTATGGTAAGATTTAGAAAGAAAATATCTTCCATCACAACATAACTTTTCTTCTTAGAATTCTAAACTGAAAACTTAGACAGGGCTGGTGTATTTTAGATAACCAATGTATGATAAATATTGCCCTACGTGCCATTTCCTAACATTTTACCTTAGGGTATGTTTGAGATAAATGGAGAACTAAACTATAAAATAGGAGCACAGATGTCTAGGAAATAATAGACCATATTCAAAAAGCAAATAATGAGAAGCAAGGAGGACAGCTGTGCATGGATTTGAAAAGCAATCATTCCAATCTTTAGAAAGATGAAGACCATAGCGATGAAAGCTTTTAGAAAGAAACTTGAATTATTTTAGCGTACTTGATATGTTTAATAAATGCTAAAAATTGAATATTTTGTTAGTTAAGAGAATAAAGCAAATGGAATTTCTCAAGCAAACCACAAAAATCAAATATGATAATAATACATTTTTTTGCATGTGTGTTGAACAAAGTTTACATGGCATTACATAAATATCTATATAGCATAGATTATATTAAAATATACTATATATATACTATATATGTATCACTTTATGATAGAGAGCCTAGCATGATTCCTTACCAAAGTAATTAAGTAAATTTCTTGAGTATAACATTAGCAGAAAGCAGAAAGTGAGCTTGTAGAATAAAAGCCTGACTACAAAGAATACAAAGATATGTGTGTGTTTTTTCTTTTATATTTGTGCATTATTTTTTGCATGAATTTAGCCAAATGCTCCTTTAACATTTAAAGTCAATGGAAAACTTGACAAAATTAGAGTCATCTGTTATATGTACCTCTGGAACAGTATCCATGCCTGTGGAGGGTGGGGGTGTGTGTCATGATTTGGCTAATTGAGGCAGTAAGATCTGGCTACTGTGAACTGTAATTTTCCCTGGCTGGATGTAAGAATGTATAAATTCAGAAATAGGTACAACTGAGTGGCAGCCTGCATTAATCTTCCTCAGCTTCCTGGTTGATTAGAAGGTTAGAAGAAACACAAAGCTGACCCGATATCTGTAAGTTAGACAATGGGAACAAAGGATGTAGTAGAAAAAGTGTGAAATCCGAATGGAGGTCATAGAAATACAAGGAGGATGAAAGAATCCAGGAAGACATTTCTTGTTTTAGCCAACCTTGAGTTAAAGTGTGCTAATTCATGTAACAGGGCATATGATTATTATAAGAAGGGAAAGAATGGACCAAATATATGAGTATGGAATTGCTTACATCTTTGTTCCTAAAAATAAAACTTTTTTGAGCATGCTACTAAGGACTGTCATAGCTGCTGAATCTTTCATCATGTAGGGTGACGTTAATATGTCAAAGTGCTGGCAGCATGACTTCTACATCATATTAGGGACAGGTGACGTATTAATCACAGTCAATGAAAGTACAGAAACTAATTAGCCCAATATCCTTGACAAGGACTAGTGATATAGAGCAGAGTTGAAAGTAACCTGGAAATTTCTTTGCATTTTTTTCCTGCCTCTCTGTTGGGGAATATTATTTTAAGCTGTGTTTCTTTTGCTTGTGCTGTACTTGTTTAACTCTGTGAAGCAATGATTCTTTGCCTGTCTAAAACACCTGATGGTCTAATAAAGAGCTGAACGGCCAATAGCGAGGCAAGAGAAAGTATTGGCAGGTGGAGAGTATGAACAGAAGGAGAAGTAAGAAAAAGGGGAAGCATACAAGAGAAGAAGGAGAGGACATCAGAGGCCAGCCACAGAGAAAAAAGCAAAGAATGGTGTATGGAAGTAAAGGAAGATAAAAGGTCAAGGATAAAGGTAGTCAGGATAATATAAATTAAGGAAAGCTGGCTAGAATCGAGCCAAGGCAAAGCCATGCATTCATAACTATGAATAAGCCTCCGTGTGTCATTTATTTGGGAGCTGGGTGGTGGGCCCCTCAAAAGCCAAAAGACTAAAAGATCACATAAAACCTCACCCTGAATATGAGAAGGTGTTATTACTTCTTGTGTAGAAATTGGGCTTAGAGTGAACTGAAAATTCATTTTTAACAAGATAAAACCAGGATGAGTTAGGGGTAAATTTAAAGTTCACTCTTATCTAATATAAATATTATATATTTATATATTATAAATCAGATACTTTTAGACTAAATGATGTATAGAAAAGTATATATATGTGTGTGTGTATGCTTTTATATATATAACTAGACTGCATCACATGTGTGTGATATTTTTCAAAATTGTTTGCATAAATCTTAGCTAAAGTTGAGATATGTTGCCTTTCCTCTAAGTTCACAGCACTTGAAAGATTGCATGGTTAATAGAAATATAAAAAAGATTTCACAGATCTCATTCACCTTTTTGACTCATATGCAGATTAAAAGTTGATCAAGGGAAATACATCCAAATTTAATGAATGATTACAGTGCAAATCCAATCTTTCTTTTGTAAACAGCTAAACTCCTAAGCCACCCGAGGTAGATGGGAACACAGATCAGATGGAATCAGTGTTGGTTTAGCTTACTGGCTATGGAAACGACATTGAATATTTGAAAAGGGTTAACTCAGTTTCAATGAAAATATATTTTAATGAGGGCCAGCAGGCAATCCTAGAATGCACATGAAACTGGGAGGATCACTCAGACTTACCTTCAGTCTAATGCTTATTTGCTGGTTTGTAATAGTCCCTGTAGGCAGGCCAATTGTTTTCCCCAGATAGAACAAACTTCATGCTCATTTTAAAAAGTCAATGGGAAAATTGAGTGAAGTTAAGTATAATGTATCTGAGAGTTTTAGGATCTTCTTGTGCAGCATAATAAATCATCCAAGAAACAAAGAATATCCATTTAAAATTCCAGCAAAGCGTGTATGAATACATTGATTATCTTATACATTATGGGAGCATAAGTAAAATAAACTAATGAGTTTAAAAAGTTGAATTAAAAATTAACAGTCTGCCTATGAATTACCATCACCACTCTATCTTGTTTACTAGACAGTGGGATTTCAGAAACTTAAAAGCAGGTAGAAAGGAGGCCAAACTTGAAGGAGCACTTAGCACTGGAGCAATTCTTCCTCCATTAATAGGACAAATACAAAACTGCCGTGCTTATAACACAGCTGCTGCATTTTGCATGCTGACAAGGGGGCAGGCCCCTCTTGAGACAGCAAAGGAGCTAATCTGCCATAAAATTCATTTGTACATTTTATCATCCATTAGATGATGGAGACAGGGTTTTACCTAACAGTATTGTTAGTGTTGAGTGTTATAAAAACGAATGTCTCAACTAGCTCCTAGAACCATACTGATATTATGAAATGAAAACTGTACCATTCAGAAAGTCACTAGCAAATTTGGTACTTCTTAACTCTGTAAGTACAATTGTAAAGTATACAACAACACAGAAAAAAAAAAGAAAAGAAAAGCTCTAACTTACATTGCCATTGTCTGGAAAAAATCATGGCTGACACCTATGTAGAAATGTTTCAGATAACAATGATAATACTGCTATCAAATTAAGCTCAAAGCATCATTTACAAAGACTGTTAAGAATGTCCTGTCTGCTAAAGATAGTCCTCTTTTTTTTTTTTCTTGGATCAGAGATGGGTAAGAAAGTGCAATCCAGGTTCACTGACCCTTGAGCAGCAGCACATTGAGATAAGGTGGTGAAGTGGTGCATAGAATGGTGTAGAATCTTCCAGACATAGCACTACAGATAACTGTAATGGCTGAAATTTATTTTCTTTTCCATTGACAATATATAGAATTACCAAACCAGCTTCTGGGATCCTGGGCTGAATAAAAGGGGAAATCTAGCCAAGCACTTGCATTCACTCTTCTCTGCTTTCTAATTGTAGACACAATGAGGTCAGCTGCCTCACACTCACATTGCCATGTCTTCCCCTCCCACAAGGGACTGTAACCCCTAAAACTGTGAGCCAAACTTGGTTCCTCCAAAAAGAAAAAAAAGAGTCATAATCACTTACCTATAACCAACTTTACTAGCCCAGATGGTTTGATATATCCATACCTCATTATCAGAAGAAATTTTTTAGTTAGTGTTTAAGTTTTTCTGATTAAAAACTTAAAATAAGTTTCTGATTATGTATATTATGTTGGTGCACATTTCAATCATTGAGCTTGAAAGATCATATTTTCTCTTTATGTAAACCTTTTCTAATGTTAACTAAAAAAAGCATTCTATAACTCAAGTGATGACTTTTGGTAAACACTTTCCTCTCTTTACGAGTTTCTGTTCTTTTCCTTCTCTTCCTACTAAATGATCATTTCACATTCCATAGTTCTGGACACTTTTTAGAAGCACAGATAAGAACAAAATTATAAGTTACTTGCATCAGATAATGTTACACAAGTGTGACTAAAGTATCTAAATCACTAAAAATTAAAAGGCATAGTTTATATTTATCATATCCTACCTTTTATAGATTGTAACTTTAAAGATTTGTTATTATTCTATTTATGTGTAGATATGAATATGTGTCATATCTATGCAGGTGACAATGAGGCCAGAGGAGGGTGCAGGCTACCGAGTAGCTTGCTACAGACAGTTTTGACATGCTTGACTTGCGTGCCATGAACTGAAAGGGCGTCCTCTGGAAGAGCAGAGAGTCAAAACCACCGAGATAACTCCATCCCTGAATCAGTCTTTAAACCAAATGGTAATTTCATAATGAGTACTTGATCTTAAGTATTTTTAATATGTATCAATATTTGTTTGTTTCCCTTCTTTCTTCAATGTTTGATTTTAAAAGTACATAAAATGTAAATCAAGTCCACAGACTGGGTATAGAGTTTCCATTTGCATATGAAGTATTATTTATCTCAGATGTGTTTATATATGTAACCACACAGCTCCCTAATAAGAAAATAAAAAAGCAAGAACTTGAATTTATTACACTTTAAATTAAGTGATGATTTTTATAATTAAGTAAAAATTATTATTTTTTACCATTCTTACTCAAATTTTATCCCTCATATGATAATTAACCTGTTTGAAGTAGCAGTTTTGATAACTGGTATTATTCAGTCCACAGACTACAAGAATAGGAACAACTGAATTCTTCTATTTAATATAAGCATCATGCTCAAAGGAATCAGCTCCAGCTCTGTCACCATTTCCATTCCCCATTTAAAGTGATCAGTTGTTAATGTAGAACATTTAGTATGTTATCCGCTGTAAAGAGGGCAAACTCCAACAGCTTTTATAGCCAGGGAAGCTAACAAGACCATTAAGAATAAATGCTAACATATTTGCTTTTCCACCTACTCTACAACCAGGTGTTTTTTTCTTACTTTGCCTAAGGTTTTCAAAATTAAGGAATTATAAATTCTGACAGGAAAACAGAGAAAGCAACAACTAAATTAAAGTTTGTGGCTCCAATGACACTACTGACATATGCATGCATTTAGCATGAAGGGAAACTGGCTAGCTGTATATTTTCCAAACTAGTTTTATATTGGCAATTCCTATATATTAGAGAGTATGTCTTTATTAGATAGTTTTATGTGTTAATAACTAAGGGATAATGGTGATAAAATGTTCAAAGCACTGGATTCCATACCATGAATGTGTCTAAAACACAACATAGAGTTTGTCTATTATGAAATCTTCACTCTGTAGTATAAGCACTTCTTTCTAATGATAATCATTATTGCAAGTAATAGACTTTGGTATTGAAAGAGTTTGTACATTTGAACAAGTAATTTGCATGTATTTTATTCCATAAAAGAATAGCATTTGTAATATATTGTACTTTTTCTTTACTTAATACTACTTTTACTTCGTCGTCATTTCTTTGTATCAAATATTAATACAGAAATCTTGTATCCATCAAATATGCTTCCCATATTTCTCAACTGTTGGTGGTAGCCAGTGGCATCAACATAAATTGGGGATAGTAAGGAGGAAATAGGAAATTAGTTACTTCTGAGCAGATAAGCAGTCTGGTTAAACTTCTGTAGGTGTGGTTAAGAATGTTACAACAGAAAGCCAGTTACTCCACACAATTCTGAACAGAGATTGTTAGAGAAAAAAGAAAGGCCCTATAGTGATTTATTCAAGGCCCTGTCGCAATCTCCTTCCTCTATTTAGGATCTACACCCATGTTGAGAAGTCATCAATGGATTAATTTCCTGATTAAGGGAGCACTCCTATGATTCAGCCATCTCCCAATAGCTGCACCATCTTATCACCAAGGCTTAGCATCCTAGCGTTCGGAGGCGAGTATAGTTCATTTCCAAACCATAACAAACAATTTTTATGTCCCCATGGCTTCCATTGAAAATCAGTTCCCAGTATCAGCTATGAAGAGAGTGGAAACCCCTCCTGACTAAAGTGTCTGGACACCAGGACTGTGAGAAATGATAAGGATTAGATAATGTTACAAAAGTGGAGACTTCTTGTTTGAAAGCCTATGACTTCCTTAGCTGGAGAGGCAGAAACTTATGAAACACACACCAAATACTATTTTTTCTTAACGTATGATTTACTTCCTACAAATCTGCTAGCAAAATCTCTCTGACATTGGCCAATAAGAGATATTAGTCCCTAACGTTGGAAAGCCATGGGGCCATTAGTCAAAACAAATTTTCTTAGGCTCTTTTTTTTTTCCTAGCAAGAAATATACTGACAAGTTAATCCAAATTTGACTAACTACCTAATATTTGTTAAGAGTTGTAATTGAAGCCTAATGCTTCTTCTGATGTTTCCTCTAAAAAGCTGCTTTGATCTTAATATATAAATATATAATATAATATCTAAGGGCCAGCATAATATTGCTAAAATCAAAATTTAAATTATAAATATTAGGCATGTATTCTTACTTATAATGATTACACGAGAGTGGGGATGTTAAAACATATGATTTATTATGATGATTGGAAAGCTATTAAGAAAAGCAAAGGGTAGGATAAAAGAACTCCATGTATAAATCAAACTAATCCAGCAATACTAGGATATACATATATGTAACTTTATCTTGTCTTATAATTTTCTTTGTATGAAGAGATATTTTTTTCATAAATATCCCTCTTTGGAATTCTGTTCTTTATTCAGTTACCTTATAAGTTTTTATCCTTGAAGCACTGATGCAATAATTAGGATTGTTTATTTCTATACTCAATTATTAGCAATAGTTTATCGGTGATAGGGACTCAGCTGAAACTTATCAATATTTTGCTAGATGTCACTAGACTGAGACATACGTAGGCTGAAAAACAGAACCCACCTCAGTAAGACTTGGGTGCCTTTGCTTTGCCTGGAGTTGGTCTTTATGCAATGAGTAAAAAGGGGTGTTGAGTTTGAAAGTTATTAATATATTTTATTAGGGACAAAAACCTCAAAGTAAAGAAGCTGGATAAGTCTTTCAACATTCTGATGCATATTTGCAAGATAAGGGTTTTATTAATTTTCTTGAGTCCATCTGAACTTCTGGTCTAACATGTGATGTGCAAACCTAGGTTGTATTCCTAGAACAGTAAAGATCAGAATCACAACATAAAGAGAAATTCATCAAAAGTGAGAAAGGCATTGTAGATACCCAAATTCAAAGAGCCTGTTAGAGTACCCTAGAGTGTGGGAGCAAGGGAGGAGTCATTTTGAATAGGTGTCCATAAATGTATCTTTTCTTTGGTATATTAGTGTCCTACTATTATTTTCCTATTTTAAAATGTGTTTTTGAAGAGACAAAAATTTAGTTTATTTAAACACTTGCTGTGGTAAGTATGTTTCATTTGGTTTTAGGAAATTATGTCACTACCTTCCTTCTCTGTTTGATGTCAGCTAATCATATTGTTACTAAGAGGGGTCAGGCGTTGGTATAGCAGGTGTTGGCGGCTTCAATATTTAAGTCTTTTGAGTAGAAGCCTGTGAGGAAAGGTGTTCCTATTAGGGCAAGACTACCAATAATTAGGCATGAGGATGTAAATGGTATGGCTTTTGCTAGGCCACCTATTTTCTAATGTCTTGTTCATCATTTAGGCTGTGGATAATAGATCTGTTGCATATGAATAGTATAGCCTTAAAGAATGCGTGTGTGCAAATGTGTAGGAAAGTTAGGTAAGGTTGGTTAATACCTAGTGTGACTGTTATCAGGCCTAATTGGCTTGATGTTGAAAATGCTACATTTTTTTAAATGTCGTTTTGGGTAAGCACACAGATTGCTGTAAATAGGGTTGTAATTGCACCTAAGCATAGTATAGCTGGTAAGATAGTACTATTATTAGAGATAAGGGGGTGGAATTGGATTAGCAGAAAGACTCCTGCTACAACTATAGTGCTTGAGTGAAGGAGTGCAGATACAGGGGTTGGTCCTTCTATGGCCAATGGGAGTCATGGATGTAGGCTGAACTGTGCTAATTTACCTGTAGCTGCAATAAGGAGGCCTATAAGGGGGATGATATTTTGGGTTATCTATCATGAAAATTTGTTAGAGTTCTCATGAGTTAGTCTTTGTGTAGAATCAGGCTATTGCTAGGATAAATCCAATATCACCAATATGATTATATAGTGAGGCTTGTAGGGCTGCTGTGTTTGCATCGGCTCGGCCGTACCATAAGCCAATTAGTAGGAAGGATTTAATCCCCCCGTCTTCCCAACCAATGAAAAGTTGAAATAGATTATTAGAGAAGGTTAGAATGGCTATAGTAATCAGGAATAGTAGTAAGTATTTGATAAATCGATCTAGGTATGGGTCTGAGTGCATATATCATATGGATAATTCTATAATTGATCATGTGACGAATAGGGCTACTGTCAGGAAAATAATTGAGAAGAAGTCAAATTTTAGGCTTAAAGATAATTTTATGGATCCGATGGTGATTCAATGTCAGTTGGTAATTATTAGTTTTGTATTAGAATTGAAAAAGGACGACAAAGGAATAATGCTAATAAAGAATGCGTATTAATAGTTGGGGAAATTAATGTGTTTTGTTATATTGGTGAATGAGATGATCATTGGGAAAACTAAAAGCATGAGAATGAGGAAAATAGAGGATGTGATCATGTTTATTACTTTAATTTGGAGTTGTACCAAGTTTTTGGTTCCTAAGAACAACGGATTACTTCTATCCTATAAAAGTAAGAAAGCCGTATGTTTAAATACGGTGGCGTGAGTTAGGAGGTCTTGCATGCTTTCTTGGTAAATAAGGAGTTTTATATCCTATCTTCAGATGCACGGATATAACGCAGAAGTGTAATGTTTTTATTGCATTACATGTTGGTTAAGATCTGGAGCGCATCCTTCTACTCTTGCAATTTCCCAACATCTATCATACTGCCCTGGGCAAATGACCCACTTGAAATATAACGTTACCTTGTCCTTCATTTGATCTCATCGCATATATTGTATGTACTCATTTTCCCCATAAAAATGGCCAATTCCTGGGAGGAGACTCCTGCCTTGTCTCTAAGAACATGTAAGGTAAAGTTTCCATATATTAGACACATAATAAACTTTTGAATGAGTTCTCTTTGACTTTTCGTTGTAGATAATTGGGTGTCCATTCTTCCCCAATTTCTGCTCTTTAGAATCTGACATCTCACAGGCTTTGTTACATCAGGTGCTCTTTTGTGTATTTGTTTGCTCTGTACCCGCCAGATAACATTTACATGTTCTTTAAGTTCTTTAGAATAAGAGAGGGCTTTATGTTAAGATCATTGCAAACACAGAGTCATTAAAATTGAAATATAGTTAATGTAAGTTTATATTTTCAGTTAAGGAATAACTCTTTTTTTTTTTCTAGTTTCAAATTCCTAAGGCCTCCTCCTTTCCATTCCTGCAACTATAAACCTGCTAACGCTCTAATTTTGATTTGTTTAAAGGGGGGGAAAGAGGGTGAAGAGTTCAGGCTGTCATTTTTATATGCCACAAATAACATAACTCTGCCTCTTTTTCTGCACATGCCAAGGTATGAAAGCCTCTCAGATTCCTGACAGAACTGTCATTGTTTACCGTCAGCGCTGTCGTATTTGCGAGCCCTGTTACTCCCCTGCAGCAGTGGCTGGCGCCCTGCCTGGAGCTGACTTGCAGATGGGAAGCCTCGCCCATCCTGAGATAATTCCTGGGGAAAGTGTGCTCCCTAGCGTTAAGAACGGCCGTAACTGCTGGACTCCTCTAGCCTGACAGGAAATGGGTCGCTCTCTTGAGCTCTATCCTGCTTAACACTTAGTCCAGGTTTTGTGCAAGTCTTCAGCATCCTGAGGCCAGTGCACCAGGGTAGACACCCCAAAGGACAAGGGCACCAAATATCACTTCCCACAACTTACCTGAATAGAAATTACTTTGTCTTTAAGCAGATTGGTATCTTTATAAAAACATTAACCCCACTTCTGATGCCGCAGCTGAACCCTACTTTTTCTTTTAAAAATATTTGCACCGAAAAGAGACAAAAGTTTATCCTCTTTGTTTACATTTTCATATAAAAACCAATGCTTTTGTTGCATTGAAATTTATGGTGCATAATTGCATTTATCTAATAAGGAAAGGATAAATGAATATATTACTTATTTAAAGGCAAAACTGAAGTATACAATTCTTTTTTAAACTAACAGCTACATAATAAATGTATTTTGAAGGAAAGATTGTATTTTATTAAAATAGCAATAAAAATATCTCTTTTTTTGTTTGGTTTTGATTTCGATTTTGGCTTTGGTTTTTCGAGACATGGTGTCTTTGTGTAACAGCCCTGGCTGTCCAGGAACTAGCTTTTCTAGACCTGGTTGGCTTCGAACTCACAGAGATCTGTCTGTCTCTGCCTCCGAAGGCTGGAATTAAAGACATGAAACACCACTACCTGGCAGAAAATGTCTTCTAATGGAAAATTTTTCTTTCATTTTTTTTTTTAAGAAAAAAGCAATTCCTGAGTTTTGGAAAGCTTCATTACAAGAAATAAAGTGAAATTACTTGTTCAACTTTGAAAACCTCGTATATGTACTGTATTTACAGAGGGAAGTTCCAGCTGAGCACTTCTGAACTTTACTTCTACACTTTAATACCTCACATTTAATATATTAAGTAAAAGTCCAATCAGTCTTAATTAAAATGATAGGAATGGTGTAATCATGAATGGTCAATCATTGATAAGTTACTGTAATGAGTCAATATTCAGAAGTACTTTAGAAAGTCTATTTTCTCAAAACATACACTTTAGTGTGTATAGTATCATCAGGAATCCTTAATATTTTAGATAGCAAAATGCTGAAATGTATTAAATTACGAATAGCAATGAAGGAAGTAAAATTTCCTGACTCTTTCAACCAATCCTGTTTTCTTTATTCACTTCTTTTACTGTATTCTTTTTGTTTACTGTTTGCTTGTTTGTTTTTAACAAATGAATGCATTCATTTGTTTTTAATTTATCTACAAAATAAAATATAATTAGATACAGCAAAAATCTTCTGACCAAGTCTGGACAAGGCAGTCCAATGGAAGAAAAGGAATCCCAATAGCAGGCACAAGAGTCATAGGCCCATTCATTCACACAATCAGGAGTCCCATAAAATTCCTAAGGTGAAAGCCATCATACATGCAGAGGTCCTGGTATAGATCCATGAAGGCCCTGTGCTTCCTGCTTCACTCTCAGTGAGTTCATACTTAGTTGATTCAGAGGTACTTGTTCCTCGGGCTCTTCTTGCATGTGGTTCCCTGAGCTCTGAAGGGGGGAATTTGATGAAGGCATCCCATTTAGAGCTATGTATTCTATCGACTCTCACTCCCTGGCTGTGGGTCTCTGCATCTGTCCCAATCTGCTCCAGAAAGGAGCTTCTTTGATGATGACTGAATAAGGAAGACATTGATCTCTAAGTGCAGCAGAAATCATTTTGTTTTTTAGACAAATAATGTCTAGTTTTATGGTGGTTTCTTTTGTGTGCTTTTATGAATAAAGCTTACTTGATGATCAGAGTGCAGAGCTAGCTACTAGTTAGCAATAGATGCTAGGCAGTAGTGACACAAACCTTTAATCCCACTATTTGGGAGGCAGCGGCAGATAGATCTCTGAGTTCAAGGCCACCCTGGGCTACAAAGGTTTGATTCAGTCTAAAAGAGAAACAAAGCCAGGAGGTGATAGCATATGCGTTTATTCCTGTCACTAGGAAGGAGAAGACTGGAAGGGATACCACTGGCAAAGAGAGGAATATAAAGCAGGAAGAGACAGGAGCTCAAGACAATCAGTCTGAGGATTCCTAGAGACAGTATTGCCCATTCAGTCTGAGGATTCAATCAAGATAAAAATTAGTGGCTGGCTGCTCTGCTTCTCTGATTGTCCAGCATTTACCCCTATGTCTGACTCGGGTTTGTTTATCTATCTATCTATCTATCTATCTATCTATCTATCTATCTATCTATCTATCTATCTTTTTACATTCCATTCACAGTTTTCACTCCCAGTCCTCCTCCTCCCACCCCACCCCTTATGCACTCCTCCCAATGGGTAAGAGCTTCTATAGGAAGTCAACAAATTCTCGCATATTAATTTGGGACAGGGCCAAGTCCCTCCTCCCTGCATTAACTGAGCATGGCATACGACCAAAGGGAATGGGCTCCAACAAGCTAGCTCATGCACCTGGGATATATCCTGGTCCTACTGCCAGGTGCCTTACAGATAGTCCAGGTTTCACCACTGTTGCCCGTATATGGAGGGCCAAGTTTGCTCCCATGGAGTCTCCACAGCTGTCAGTCTAGAGCTCATGATTTTCTATGAGCTTGGTTCAACTGTCTCAGTAGACTTCTCCATTATTATCTTGACCCCCCTCTTTGCTCATATTTTTCCTCCTCCCTCTCTTTGATTGCATTCCTGGAGCTCGGCTTGGTACTTGGAAATGGATCTCTGCATCTGGCTATATCAGTTGCTGGATGAAGTCTCTATTGTGATAGTTGGGTTATTCACCAAACTGATTACCAGAGAAGGCCAATTCAGGTTCCCTCTTTATTATTGCTAAGAGTTTTAGGGAAATTCCCACGAATCCACAAGGATGACCACAGCGAAGACTCCTGATTTGGGATTTTTGTTATTAAGACCAATGAGAAATTGCGGTAGAAGTTTTACCCTAGGTCTCTGGAAAATCTAGTACCTAGTCCTTGATCACTTTTACTCAGTTATAGATCATAATAGCAGCTAGGATAGTAGGACTTCTAGACGTATTTATCCACTGTCTTCTATGTGCTGGAGAAGATGGAATTACCAAACCCACCCAGATCAGCTCTCCTTTCAACAGAGAACAGCCTATGACTCAGGTATATCAGAGTAAGCAGAAAGATTCACTGTAACCTTACTCCTCCTCCAATCCCACTAAGAGTGGGAAGAGATGGAAGGTGGAAACAAGAAAGAAGAGGTAACTCCATCCTGCCAGCAGAAGGTCAACGTCCTCATGCTAGAATGTAAATATCACACAAGTATTTTCCTCTTCCAATATTGGGAAAAAATTCAAATCTGCAACAAAGACTTTTACTTATTAAATAGCTTAGACTGAATGAATTAGTTTGTTAACTATGAGATCTGGTTCTAGTCTGACAGCCTTCATAAATTCTAGGAAAATTTAAATTACATACTTTAGTACTTAAAAGGAATTAGATTTGTGTTTACTGCTTTCAACTTCATTTGTAAAATGTGAATTATCTGATTTTTAGGTTTATAACCTTTAAACAAATGTAGTGAAACTAGTATTATAATTTGCATTGAATATCAACAAGTGCACATGAAAATAGCATATGATGTTCTTTATAGCTCTTCAATATTCCAACTTACTTGCATTATATTTTAGCTACCAATAGTAAGTCCCATGAAAATCTGCACAGTAATGTCCAAATTTTATACACAGTTCTCTGTGAAATCCATATGTTACCAAGGGAAATTTCTGCCAAAATTGAGACTGAAACTGTTTAAACATTTCCTGTTGAGGAAGGATAAGACAGCTCTCAGAATAGGCAATTGTCCTTGCCTGCTGACACAGATCAATTGGCCCCAGCTGTGAGGAAGATTCAGGGTGCAGATTATGAACAAGGCTGAACGTGTCAGTTTCCAAATTTGAGATGATTTAAAACTTGGAAGGATAAGTAATATAACAGTTGATGACAAAATTGAGATTCAGGTTATCTGAAAATACTTGAATGCTGGATGAATACCAAGGATATGGAATTTGATAAAGATGAATCTCAAGTCACTCTTTGGATTTAAATTGAAAAAAAGGAATGCAAAGCAGTGAACAAGACAGACAGCAGTTCATGGTTACTGCATCTGACTTGGCTATAAGTCAATAATCACCAATGGTGCCAAGAGGATGCTGAAAGGAAAAGCATATGAAATATTAAGAAAAGTCAAATATACAGAATTGTGAAATGTATAGCTTTTTGGAAGGTATAGTACAAATATCTGAAATACTGATCTTGATATACAAACAGGAAGTAGATAGACATAGATAACATTTTATAGGAAATATGATGAAAGCTTTAAATATTAACAGGAAAAAATAGTTTATGGAGGCATAAAGATATACCTTTGTTCCAATAGGTTTTATATCTGTTTAATTGAAATTAGATGTCATCATCACCCCTGTTTTGAATTAGAGTAACCATGTAAGAACCCACAAGACCTCAGACCCCAGACCTATAAACATGGAGGAATATATTTGCCCCTTAAGGCTTGTGAGATTGACAGGACAGAGACAGCTAACAGACCTCAAAGCATTCTTGAGATCCTCACCAGGCCCCTCCCCTTGCAGAGCTTATGTAGGAGGTAGAAGTTTGATTGGAAGTGGAGCTTTGTGGTTATGATTCAACATATAAGTTTCCAGTTGATACGTTTTATGGATCATGTGGGACTCTTCAACTGTACAGTTTCCCATAAGTTGACAACTGGACTTCCTTGTGCTGTGACTGCCTTTGAATCACCCATGTTCCTGTAAGTAACCCCAGTGAACTCAATGTTGAGTCATTCCTGAGTTGAATTTCCATAGAATCCTCCCTTTAGTTAATCATTGCTTAACTAGATTGGATAGTCTACTGACAGAAAGCAAAGAGAAATACTTCCAAGAACGGAACGGAAAATTAGGAACAAAAGAGTTTGTAGAACTTGCCACGAAGTAAACACAACTTTGAGAATCAAAATAATTAAAAAAGCAAATAAAGAATTATACACAATAGTTATTAAAGATGCACAAACTTTCCAATAAAGAAATGGCCTAACAGTGATAGAAAGTACAAGGAATCAGCTGAAACAATGTCCCCAGTGCTTAGTGGTTACTTCAGCATCACCCATGCTACTTCTAAGATGCTGTGTATAAACATTTCAGGTTTCATTGAACGTTGGTTCTAGATGTGATCTGTTGTGATTTATGTTTGTTCTTCCATTTTACACACACACACACACACATACACATTCACAATGGAGTAACCTTGACATATATGTGGAAGTTAGAGGCTGATTTGCAGGAGGATTTCTTTCACAATGTATGTCCTGGGCATCAAACTCAGGTCACCAGGCTGCCTGTCGTTTCTACCTGAGCCATCTCATGGACCTCCATCTCTTTAAATATCTTGGGAAGGACACTGAACATGCATAAAATAAGTAGTTCTCCAGTCCATAATTTGTAAGAATGGGAAATTTCAGAATAGCTAAGATTAATTAATTTAATCCTAGTAATATTTATCATAAAATATGAAACATAGAAAGTGGGATTTTTGTGGATTATCTGACAATCATATTTACATCTTAGCAGTGCTATATTTCACTTCATCTAGAAATTTCCTAGACTTTCCTTTTCCTTTAAGAAAGACAAGAAGAGTAAGATTATTAAAATTTTGGGCTGTTATTGATCTAAACTCACGAACCCACATTCATTAAAACCTCGCCTATGGTGTTTTCTCAAAGTTTTCTTTCTCGCTTTAATTTCTAGTGTTTTGTGAGAACAAAGTTTGCTGTATTCAAGAAAAAAGGATACTGAGTAAGACACTCAGAACTGGGTCATTAGGTGATGCAGTTGATAGACAAGTAATAAGGGTTTGAGTAAGTTCCAAGAACCCACACACAAAATGGAAATGGATTTGTAGTAAGGTTTTATAATACCACTGCTTCTATTCTGTTGTGAAGGCAATGATAGGAGAATCACTGAAAGATTGTAAGTCAACCACACTGACATACACAGTTGTAAACAACAAAGAAACCTGTCTCAAACATTGGACAGTAATGATAGACACCCAAGGTTGCCTGACTGCCACACACAGGCCATGACAAACAGGCATATATATTCACCCACATAATCAAACACACACTTACATATTACAGATGCTCATAGATGTTTTAAGCTACTGGGTACACATCCCCTGAGATAAAATACACTAAATACTTTTGGTAAAATGTCCCCAGGCAGAATTGAGTGAGTCAATGGTGAAATCCAGACAGACAAACAGTATGTTGATACATACAGGTTAAAATGCATTAACAATTTTTACTGTTAATAGACAACTGTGTCTAAAGAATTAGACCATTTCTTTGTTTATCCTAACGGACCATGAGGTTGTCTCAAACCACGGATGGGTGTGTCTTCAGTCAGCTGGGTTTTGGACGTGCTGCAAGTGCCTCAGGTGAAAAGGGCTGGGTTGTGCATCATTTATGAACTGATTACCATACACCCTAAATCCACTTCTGCAGCCTTCAGGCTATCTGGGTGTTACCTTATTTGTGCCTTATTTAAATGCACCAACTTCCTCTTCCTCGGGCTTGATTTCACCATCATGCATAAAAAGTGTTCAATGAAATAAAACAGGATATTAAGGTAATAAACAATAATAAGATGTTGATGGAAAAATCTTCAGAGTAAACAAGTGTACCTGATTTTCTTAATGGCAAAGAAGATATTTTATGTAAGTGAGGAATCTTTTCTGATGCCCTGTCAGAAACATGTCAGTCAAGTAAGAATCTTAGTTTAAGAATATTTTCTAAATAAAGTAATTCATTACTAGCATTAAAAAGAGTAAACTGATCAATAGTATATTGAGAAATCAACGTACATAAATTGATAAAATTACCAAAAACCTTGCTTTGTTGAGAACTTCATAATTCAACTTGAACTCAATATTATTAAAGAATAGAAACAAAATGCTTTTTGAGTTTTTGAGTATTTATTCTCTTGAGTTCTTGTTTTTATTGGTTTTTTTCTTTTCCAATTTTTGTTATTATTTTCTAAGACACTTCACCTTATTTGTAATATTGATATAGCAGACTATCTAGAGCATACTCATTAATGCAGCCAATATGATAACTGTTTTAAAGAAAGGTTATAGATATTTACACAAGTTTCCTTTTTAAGGTAAAAGAACTCCTTTTTAAAGGTATTTTTGCGTAGACTACAAGGAAATGTGTTTCATTGGAACACTTTCATATATATGAATCCAAACCTTTTTCTTTCTTTCTTTCCTTCCTTTCTTCCTTCCTTTCTTTCCTTCTTTCTTTCTTTCTTTCTTTCTTTCTTTCTTTCTTTCTTTCTTTCTTTCTTTCTTTCTTTCTTGTTTGCTTGCTTTGACTCGAGACAGGGTATCACAAAGTAGAACAAGCTGGTGTGGAACTCATGGAGTTCTATGTGCCTCTTCCTTAGAGTTCTGGGATTGTTTAATATCACTCCAGGCTAAACTTTGTTCCTATCTCCCTCACTTTTTCTTCCTCCTGCTGGTTATCTCTCTTCCTACCATAGTTCTCCATTCTGCTTCTCTTTTCTCTCTCCCTTTTCACTATCTGTTTATACCATATGTCTTCAAGAACTTCACATTAAATATATTAAGAAAACTTTTGTGAGAAATATCTTTAGTTTAGTTTCCTACATTGTGTAAGTCTCTTTTTCTCCCTTTATTCCTTCAAGGACATTCCAGTTTATTTGAAAATATCAATGTGTCCAGGCAACATGTTACACATCCTCCGAGATATGCTAAAGGCCATTGATATTTATGTGACCCAGTTTTGTCTAAGGGAATATAATAGTGGACCACTATGAGAAAGAGGTAGACATTTGAAAGGAGATGAAGATACTTCAGGAATCCCTGCTATCAGTGCAAGCACTAAATTTTAAGTTACAGAAATAGACATTGGTTTGCTTAAGGCAGAACAATTTCTGTGGTACACATTCAACCATAATATGTTCCTGAAATATGTAAGGTGTGTATTTTTCTAAATAATACCCTCACTGTGGATTGTTATACAAAATATTATTGACTACCTGACTCTAACAATAAAAATTTATTTTCTCAAAACTCCAGCTGCTAGGAATAAAAGTTCAAGATGAGGGATCTTTATACATCTTTTATTTGACTACCTTCCTTTGATTTATAGGCTTCTGTAATCTTGCTATATGGTCATTGGCCTCCTTGCTTATCTGGAAAAAGAACCTATCTCAGGTTTTTCTGCCTCATTTTCAAGAACTTGTTTAACTAATTGCCTCCCAATAACCCCTCATGCAAGTCCTATAACATCAGAACCATGGTTTCACCATATGGTATTTGTAGATGTCAGGGCAAAAACCTCAAGTTAAAATTATGCTAAATGTCTATAATGCCCACAGTCAAATTTCTCAAGACATATTGATGAGCAAACTTACTCTGACACTCTTTCATGTCCTATTAATTTATACTTATTAGTCACAATTAAACACATGATTTACTAGCTCAAGTTCATTGAACATTCAATTGATATCACAAATTCTTTCTTCTGCCTGAATAATAATCTCCAACTCTGAATCATTTATATTCTGTTTATGAGACTCTCAGATAAATCGGTGTCTCTTCCTTGCTTGACTTTTCTAAGGAGGAACAAACAGATTGCCAAAATTAGGCTCAAAAAGCAGGTAAAGCTCCAAAAGAATATGCCATGCACAGAAGACTTCAAGCTCTATTATCCAATTGTGTGGAGTACTAAGAATAAGGATCACAGGTGAGTTTCCATAGACACTAGATGTTGGGAGCAGTGAGACCCCAGATCCTGAATTTCTTGTACTCCTCTGATCTGAGTGCCTACAGCTGCTCTGAGCACGAGACCTTCAGGAGTTCCTGATGGCAGGAGAGTGGTTTCTGGTGGATTTGGCTGGGGTGTGGCTATCTCTATATAATCTGCCCCTGAACACAATAGAGGGGGCATTCTTGGGGAATTCAAAGATGACCCGTGTTGCTGTCTCTCTGTCTGTGTGTGTCTGTATTTTAACCTCCAGCCCCTTGCTCGAAGCTCGGTAACTGGGTGCCAGCAAACAGAGCGCAGACACGGGGGCGCAGTGCGAGGCAACTAGAAGAAGATGTGGACTCCCTATACTCTTAGCACACTGAGGGAGATTATCCTATCAGCACTTCCTGAAGGATATGGCTAGTTCAATGTGAATTCTACGAAAGTAAATAATTTGCCACTGTTCTGACTAAAAATCCTAATATTCCCTTCAATAATGACATATATTTAAGCTTTTAAAATTTATTGTTGCTTTTATTTATGTGAATGTTTACATATGCCATGAATGTGTGCTTGTGCCCTGGGGCCAAAAGAGTGTGTTGGCTTCCTGGAAGAGTAGTGAGGACAAGAACTCAGAGTTTTCTTGAAGAGCAGCGGGTGCTCATAATTGACCAGCCATCTCTCCAGCCCCATATATTTCAAAAATGAAGAGTCTCCTGAAAGTCATGAAATCTAAGTATGATGAAGTTTGCTGCATTTGGGGTCTCTCAATTAAACTGTGAGCACTATTTTTATGTGGAGTTCTATGAATTGATTTGGGCTTCATGTAACATCAGTGGAACCCACTGTTCCTTTCCCAAGTTGTCCTCTAACATGAAGCCCATAATACTGCTCCTTTTTCTTCTACTTAGTGATATCACCAACAGAATAGCAAGATAGTACAGCTACTCTGTATTGTTATTATCATGTATTAAATTCATTCATTTTATATCTCAACCTGCTTCCCCTCCCTCCTTTCTTTCTATTCCCTCTCCCACCTCCCCTTTGTACACCCCCATCCATTCATCCTCTGTTTCTGTTCAGAAAGGGGCAGCCCTTCCAAAGGCGTCAACAAAGCATGGCATATCAAGCTGAGTTAGGACTAAGCTCCTCCCTTATTAAGGCTGAACAAAGGAACCCAGTATGAGGAATAGGTTCCCCAAAGCTAGACCAAGTGTTAGGGACAGCCTTTGATGCCACTGGTAGAGCTCCCCCAGATAGACCAAGCTACACAATTCTCACATATATGTAGATAGATGGCCTAGGTTGGTCCCATGAAGGCTCCCTGGTCGTTTGCCCAGACTCTGTGAACTCTTTGCCCTAGGTTAATTGTTTCTGTGGGTTCCCTTCTGACGTCCCTGACTCCTCTGACTCCTACAATCTTTCCTCCTTCTCGTCAGCAGGAGCTTGGCCCAATGCATGGCTGTAGGTCTCTGCATCTGTTTTCATCAGTTACTGAATGAAAGCTCTCTGATGACACTTTCAATAGTCGTCAATTAATGATATAACAGACTAGACATCATTATATTGACACTTTCGTTCTCCTGTTGTGTTTGGTTCTATCCTAGATATCTGGAACATTCAGACTCTGACTAGGCACTGACCTAAGATTAAGGAGCATGTTGTTAGGAAGGCTGGTCAGTAAATCTCAAGGATACATTTAGCTATACCTCTACAAAACTAGAATTACAAGTCTGTGCCATCATGTTCATCTTTTTTTTTTAAATTTTACTCTAGCCACCATGCTTTTGATGCAAGTATTTTATCAAGTGAACCATCATCCAAGTATCAGATAAGGACTTAGTAATAAAGATTTCATAAAGCAATTAATGCACATAAAATTTCCAAGTGTTCACTAAAATGACAATTATAATATGCAAAAATATATGTTCTCCTCTCAGAATATATCCTGACCCCAGTTTGCCTCCATTCATTCCTTTGGCTCTTCAACCTACTTTTCCCTTCAGAAAATAGGAGGACTCCCAGGGATATAAGTTACAGGACAGTGAAGACCAAGTTTCAAAAAATGGACGAGTGACATGAAAGGTCGCATCTGGCCTCCCTGCATGCATGTTTGCCCACACACATATGCATTTTCATCTTATGAACCTGTGTATTTTCTTCTGTCGATGCACTATTAACCTACATGAGTCTCTTCTAAACAACATAATGCTACACTAAATATTGTTTTTCAAAGTTTGCCTAGAATGGATATTTTAGGCAGTTTCAATGTCATAATATTATGCCCCCAGTATCATGTGCTTTGGTTGCCATTCTTCATGCACTAATTGAGTTTTAATAAACACATAGGATAGAATAGTAGATTTCATAAAGTAGGGTTATTATATAGAATTGAACAATCCAATCATGTCATCTCTCCCTTCCTATTTCTAATTAAAACAAAAACAACAAATCACATGGTTTCCTGACAATGTGGTCAAGAAAAATAAATTAATAGAAAAATAGCCACCACCAAATAAAAGGTTTTATGTTCCTAGAATAGCCATTTATTCTATACACAACAAAAGGTTGAGGCAAAATCTCCCTCGGGTTCTGCAGAAAAAAATTACTTCTTTAATATCAGGTAACAGGAAATACTATTTTCACCATGAACTAAAGTGACCTTTGACCTAATCTACAAAGATATAGTATGCCACAGTCTCAGCTATGACTGAGGTACCATTTTTGAACACATTAATAAGAAGGACAATGAAGCCGGGCAGTGGTGTGTGGTGGCACACACCTTTAATCCCAGCTCTTGGGAGGCCAAGGTAGGAGGATCTCTGTGAATCCGAGGCCAGTCTGGTTTACAAGAGCTACTTCCAGAACAGCTAGGGCTGTTACATAGAGAATCCCTGTCTCAAAAACCAATATATGTATGTATGTATGTATATATATATATATATATATATATATATATATATATATATATATACATATATATATATGATAATATGGGTTCTGTGTTCAACTACTAACAATTGGGAGATTAAGCAGAATTTGGAGCTACCTATTAAAATCATCTTCTCACAAGTTCAAATGCTTTCACGAGTCAGTAAAACCACATATCTCACATAACTCACAATCTTACTATGAGAGATATCACTTAGTCTAATATGGGGCCAAGGAATATTCTATTCTTTGATTGAAAAAAAGTCTTCCAAAAAGAACTACTCTAGCCTTTCCCTTTTGTCTAAATTTCTCTTCCATTATGCAGGCAAAGGGGACTACCCTTTTAACTTATAATAATGTATCCATTTAACCTCAGTCCTGGTCCACCTCATTATCACCCAGAGTCTATATCATTACCTGAAATTGTATCTTATATTCATTTTCTCGTTTATTACAGGGGTTGTTAGTACATCCAGTTGAAGAAGTCTGATAAAAATGTGTCTTTTACTGAACACTTTTACAATCTCAGCAAACAGATTAGTGACATATACTCAGCAGTTGTTTGTTTTTTTAACACTTTATTCTTTCGGGGCCTTTCTCCCAGCTCCCAAATTAATACTCAGAGGCTTATTTTTCCTTACAAATACACAGCCTTAAGTTGGCTTATTTCTAGCCAGCTTGTTTTTAACTTATATCACCCTATCAACTCTATATATTTGGGATTTTACCTTTTTCTATTTTTCTATACCTTTATTTTTTACTCCATGCCTGGCTATGTATCTGGGTGGTAACTGTGGTAAATGAATAAATACATGAAATAATTAATGAGGAATCTCAGACATATATTAATTATAACAATAATAACAATACAGGGATGGAGACATAGTTCAGCTGTTAAGAGTGTTGCTGATCTTGCTAAAGACTAGATATCCTTTCCCAGAACCCAATAATGTGGCTTACAATTGCCTGTAATTCTACCACTCAGAGTCAACACCTAAGTCGGACCTCTGTTGGAACCCACAAACACACAGCAATACTTACATAGACCCACACACATACACACACATAAAATTACATCTTTAAAAAAGTTTTCATTATACCTACATAAACTGGATATGCTGAGAGAGCAACAGAAAGTAAGATCACTGAAGCAAATATTATTCTTTACTACATTTTATTAAATGTACTGGAGCTAAGCAAAACAGAAAGTGGAAATGGTGCCATAGGCAAAATCACACAGTCTATTTGGCCTGAGGGATGTGGCCTGAGAATGCTCTCTCATCTGTTCATTTTAAGACAATATCCTCAAACTTTTCTCTCTACCCATGGGACTCTTTAAAAGTTCAGAAATATTTTAGGGTTTCATTGTGTTTTGAAGGTGGTTTTGAGGTTTCCTTCTTTCTTGTATTCAACGTGTTTTATATCCAATCTGGAACCAGATCTTAAGTTATTTCAATACCCCTAGGGTTTTAAATGGAAACAAGTTTGGCTAATTTTGACAGCTAACCATTAAATAGTTCAGGCATGGAAACTTAGGCACTGTTCTTTTCATCTGAATATCTGTGACTTATTAAAGCCCCCCCTCAGTGTGTTTATAAGCCTACTCTACCATAAAAGTAGCAAATTGTCTAAAAGATACCATCCCAATAACATTTGTTTCCTCCTCAATTGGTATAAATAATTTTGAATATTAATTTAAGAAATTAAGTGCATTTACTTAAAAATGATTGAATTTAAACAAATCAGTATTATATTATAGACAATTTCAATGAAGTCAAGGATGAATGTTTATTTGAATTTCACAAAAGGTGAAATTCAACAATTATTATAGAGGAAAGTATTTAACCTTACTTGACCCAAAGTCCTAAAAGTAATCCTAGCTAATACACACTGAATTGACGACTTGTAGAAATAATTACCCATCAGCCTGCTTCTTCTCAGTGACCATCGCAGGGGTATTAATTTGATAAGCTAGTATGAAAAATCAAGACAGCTGTGTCATGAAGAATCTTATTAAGCCATCCTGTTATGCCAATATATCTACTTTTATCTGTCTGCATCACAGTTTGCTAGTATATGACCCAAGAAAAGAAACAGAGGAACCAAAATTTATGTCGCCCTAAATCTTGAATGTATCAAGATTTTCCGAAATGCTCTGAAACCAGGAATAATAAAAATTTCATCTCAGTACATGAATGTGGAAAGAAACTAGGATATACCATAGCAAAGTATTAGCAAATTCAATTTCAACAATAGCTGTGAAAGCTCTCCCTAGAGTATTTAGGATGGGCATAAAACTAGGTTAAATGGTATGTATTTAGTCACTTACATAAAACTATTTAAATTCTAAGGTTACAGAGATGGAGTGGATGAATGAACACAAGGGTTTAGGATGCTGCTGGGGCCATGAAGAGGTGTCAAGAAAGTTATGCTCTGTGTCTTGACTGCAACAATCATACAAGAATCTGCATTAACAATGAAGAGAAGTTCAGACTCAACATATGTCTTTTACAATGACAAAATCTATAACATATTCAACATACAGCCTAAAGTTAATTTCTGGGTGACTGTCCAAGCAATAAGATATCCTTGTCAATTCTAATATTTTAGAAGTTGCTTAAAATGCTCCTCCTGTTTACTTAGGTAATATTATATTCTTCTGGGGTCTTCAAAGAGTTGAAGACAGATAAATATATTTATAATTTTGATAAAAGTTAAATTATATATAAATAGTGTATCTGTAATTCTTTCTTGATACCAGTTTTGCATATGTAATTTATTATGTTAAGGTTAAAATCTCCCTTTTTATTTATATAGAAAAGGGGAGATGATGTGGAATGCCCTTCTGTATATGTGTTACTTTTATTGGTTAAGAAATAAAGCCAATTTGATCTATAGCAGGGCAGAATATAACTAAAGTAGAAGAGATATGTAGAGTAGGTGGAGTCAGAGAGACACCATGTAGCTGCTAAACACGTATAATAGTGTCTGAGGAGTGTTTATTACAGAGAGGACCACCTTTCTTTTATTGACATAGACTGCTCGAATGTTTCTGGCCACCCAGACCAGAATAATCACATATGTAGTGAAATATCATTTCATTGATTTATATGTGAAATGGAATTATTACTATTATTATATGCATTTAATAGATATAAAATCATAACTTTTTCTTATACCTTGATTAGGGTAATGACTTCATGAGTGTCCAATTTCATCAAGCTGCAAACAGTAAGTACATACAGCTTCTTTACATGAGTAGTCAGCAAAGAATTTAACGATCTTTTGATTAGAACTGAGACTATACATACAAGGTATTTATTTAATATTTGTAAAGTCTTTGGCTCATTTGCCAACTCTATACACACACACTCATAAAAAGTATGTTTTGATTATCCTGTTATGCTAGGAAAATGCCATTTCTAGGAATTTCTATTAACCAAATGGTGGCTATAAAATGTAATTACTTTATCCGGTGTGGTACTTCTAAATATCACAGCTACTAGAATTATTTTTTGTGTTTAAAAGATATTTTCAATTTAGATAAAATAGCACTAAGTAAAATTTGTGAACCTGTTTTAGGAGCTACACACTTTATATGAATCTTAATTGAAAATCTATTACATTTTAACCCAGTTCTAAATTAACAGT
This sequence comes from Microtus pennsylvanicus, assembly GCF_037038515.1. Lineage (NCBI taxonomy): Eukaryota > Metazoa > Chordata > Mammalia > Rodentia > Cricetidae > Microtus > Microtus pennsylvanicus. The sequence continues at coordinate 54,595,522 of NC_134587.1, read as the reverse complement.
GTCCAGAATACTGTATAAAACTGATATAGAATAAACATCTAGGATGTACTGTGTAGGTATCATTTTGAATATTCAGTTACAGGCTTGAAGAGAGTCTAATTTTTAATTCCTTGTTTCTATTTTATTATTTTAAGACTCTCCCAAAATAGTTGATTCATTTGCCTGATGTTTCACAAGGCCTGTTTTCTTTACTTTTATTATACATTTATTTTTGAAAGTCAAGTTATATATGGATTCATTTGCTATCATTTCACACTTGTATAATGTGTCTTCATGGTGACTTCTTATTCACTTATAAGTATAAAATCATGGTAAGATTAAGTATACAAGACATATTCCTCAACACAATAAAGACAGTTCACATCAAATACACAGCCAACATCAACCTAAATGGAGAAAAAGTCAATGTAACTCCACAAAAGTCAGGAACAAGACAAGGTTTTGCATTTTCTCCATATAAATTCTATATAGTACTTGAAGTCTTAGAGCATTAAGACAACTGGAGACAATAAAGGAAGAAATAAAAATATGGATATTTGCAGATGATATAATAATATACATGAAACACCCAAAAAATCCATCAGGAAACTCCTACAGATGGTAAATACTTTCAGCAAAGTAGCTGGATACAAATCTAAACCCCCAAATCAGCAGCTTTCCTATATGCAAATAAAAAATTGACTGAGAAAAATCAGGAAAGCATTAAATAACATAAAATATATTAGGGTAGCTTTAACCAAGCATGTGAAGACTTCTATGATCACAACTTTAAGTCTTCGAAGAAAGCAAATGCAGATGGTATAAGTAGGCAGAAAGACCTTTGATGCTCATGGATCAGTAAGATTCACATAGTAAAAATGACTGTCCTAATAAAAGCTATCTACAAATTCAATGCAATCCCCATTAAAATTTCAACCAATTCTTCATACACCATTCACAGTTGTGAATGGCAATTCTCTACTTCATGTATAAACACACAGAAAACAAACACATAAAACAAACAAATAACAATAAAAGAAAACAAAAGAACAGGATAGTTGGCACAATCCTGTACAATGAAAGAGCTGTTGAATGATCTTAAGAGGTAAGGTATAGAAGAAGGGACTGGGGATCTCACTGGGAGGAGTGAATAGAATTGATTGTGTGTGAGGATTGGGGGGAGAAGTGGGGACTCGAACAGGAGAGTCAAGTGGAAAGGGAAAGGGATTTTGGGGAGAGATAGCTAGAATTAAGGGACATTTGAAGGGCAGTATAGAAACCTAATAAGGAGGAACCTTCCTAAAATATATGAAGGCAATGCATGCCACCAAATGAAGCTTTTGGTACTAAGACAGGGTTATATCCATCTGAATCTTATGCCAAAGGGGTTCCATGGAAATCCACAAACAATATAAGCTGTTTCCAGGACAATAGTTGTCAAGGCAAACTGACCAGAGGCCCCATTGCTGAGACAATACCCACACAACTCATTGAACATGGAGAGTTGAGCTGGTGCCTGCATAGATCCTTCACCCCTATATTTTAGGGTTTTTCATAGAGGAAGGAGATCTGCAGTTATTGATCTACAATGCTGTCCTAGCTGCAAAATATTCTAGGGCAATGGTGACACAAAGCTTGTGAGAGTAATCAATCAATGTCTGTTCATGAGAAGAAAAATTTTTGTACCATCAAGGAAATTCAACTATAAAATTTTTAAACTTCAAGAATATCTCAAAATAACTAGTAATTAAGCAATACATCTCCAATAAGCCATGAGATAATGGAGAAACATGAAATGATCAAATAGGATTTGGTAAACAATAAACATAATATGCTATTTTCTTTTTATTTTGTTAATATTTATAAAAAAACTATCTTTTCTCATTTTACATGCCAAATCCATCTCCCACTCCCTCTTGTTCTCTTGTTCCCTCCACCTTTCCCCCCTAACCCTACCCTCCATCCATTCCTCAGAGAGGGCATGCTATTTTGTAAGGTAATACTCTAACAGACTCAAATAAAATATTCAAAACTTACTTTTAACTAAGTTATATGAGGAAGTTTTAAAATATTACAAAATAAAATGGTTTTGAAATAAGTGAGTGTTCATATTTATAGGTCATGTATTCATCATCAGTATATCTATAATCTATCTAGTTTATCATGTATCTATCTATATACATATATATTAAGATGGAAAATAAACACATGCAAAGACACTATCATCAGTTGATATCAGAAAAAACAAACTATAACCACAGCAATCCAATTTTAAATACTGACTGTACTAAGATTTGTTGAGGATCAGGAGGTAGAGGAGTCACCTAGAGATCATGGATTATAATTTTCAGCTTATTCTTCCTCCATCTATCACTACCTCATCTCCACCCCATTCATTTTGAAAGTTTAAACACGTACATATCTTTTTAAAGCCATATGCATACACATTCATAAAAGTCTTCCTTTGTACTAGATACAAACCATTAAGCCCCTAACCATTATTAGTAAAAGTAAGTGAATTGTATATACCATCACAATAAAATACTACTCATTTGTTTAGAAAGCTATAAATAACTGACACATATTTCAACAGGAATGATATTTAAGGTTAACAGGACAGTTAATGATGATAGATAAGAAAACGATCCCTAGTTGAATCATTCCTATAGTTATATGGAGCACAGATTAGTGTGAGAGAAGAAAAGTCAATCAGGAATGGATTGGAAAGAGTTACAGGAGAGAATGATCAGAAGCAGAAGTTAAATGAAAATTTTGGTGTTAGGAGTGATATGCTCATAATTTTAATCATGATAAATGGCTTCATGTGAATACTTATATCAAAATATAGAAGGATGTACTATAAATATTTGTCATTTACAGGATATCAATTATTTTAAAAATGAAACTGTTTTTATGAGCTATGCACAACTGACTGCATGAATGCAGCACCTTAAGTAAAGCCGTTAGAAAATGAAGTACTGTGAAATTCATACATGAATGTAGTGCTTCAAACCAGACTCTATTCTGCCTATGTTAGGCACCTGTTTTTGGGAAGGTGGTGTGCTGCTTATGCGTTGTCAGTTTTCTCCCCTGTCAGAAAACTTAGTGATATTTACCTTATAGTCAGTGACTGCTGGTTGCACACAAGAAGTACAGAATATACATAGATTCAGAGTAAATCTAGCCTCACTCATCAATTCATTTCAAATTGTAATCACCCTGCTTCAGATTGAGTTAGAAGAATTACAGTACTCCATCAACTGGGAAATTTTTTTTAAATTTACACTATAATAAAATTTGCTTACAAATTTAAACAATAGAGATTCTTTCTAACTGGCTGGAATATCATAAACTGTAACTTGAAAAATTCCTCTACATGAGTAAAAAAAAAATGAGATAAAAAAATAATCTCTTCAAAGTCCAACCAGGCATCAACAGTAGTCTTAATATGCTGGCCCTGTGTTAACATTTATACATCATATTGTGCACCATACAGAGTAGGAAGTTATATATCCATCTTCATGAACAAATGACAGTGCCTCTTTTGGCTTTCTATTTTAATTTGATTACTAATTTTCAATGCATTCCCAGTAGGAATAATTTGTCAGAATGTGGCTAATTTAAGGATCGTTGATGCTTTTATTCAGTGTATGCTCTGAGAATAAAATTCCTGGAAACTGAATTGCCAGCCTCTTAAAGAAATGGCAAGACAGATGGCCAGTTGTTGCATAAGGCTGGAGTTGAATATTTCAGCAACCCACTTCTAGCTAAGAGTAAGCATCTGGTCAGGATGCGCGAGGCATGGAGTGGACCACTTGGCTGCTCTGAGCTAGGGCGGCTTTATCTGAGGCAGCATGCAATGTAACTATAGTGCAGGAAGAGCAGTTCACACAGAAATTGAAGAAAGAGGCAAGCTGATGTAAATTAGAAGCAGACATTGAATAGATTTTTGAAAAGCTAAACAAGAATTCTGCAGTTTTTGCTTATAGCATGATGTTTATTTCATGACATCTCTCTATTCATCCTATATATCCTGTATCATATAAGGACATAGATTGTGTGATTCACATGTTTGACCCATGAAGCTGTTGTAATTGCTTTAGCAGATTTATTTATTGTTTCCCACATAAATGTTGCTTTAATGTCAAGCATTTCATTTACATATTTCCTAGAGAAAAATAAGAACATCTCTGTTGTTGTTAACAATATTTAACAGATAATATATTATGCTTCTTTTAAAAATTATATATAACTATCAGTTGATTTATCCAAATGTTGGATTAAAGTTTACTGTGAAGAAAAATGTCTGCCCTATTTTAAAGATCCATCTTGCAATCACTTTACACAGAGTGCTTAGTATGCTCACTACGCTAAGATATCAAACTGGGAAATGGCACTGATTACTGTATAAGAGTGTTAGATCTAGAGATTTCTGGGTACAGAAAGATACACAGAACTTTTATCTGACATGATAGTGGCTTCTATAATGGGGATTTGTATGTCATTCTGTGGAAGAATGTGATGGAAACTTAATTGATTCTGGAATGGATGGTGAGAAAGAAGGCTTCCCGAGAGAGTTATGATGCAATTACAATGTGGTCCTCAAAATTTAGCTGCTAGAAGCTTAATCTCTAGTGTAACACTTTTGGTTTAGATCCTATAAACTTCTCCCATCTTCATTAATGATTAGTGCTTCTGTAAAAATGCTCATAGTTTAGTTGTTTACTTTTGCTCTTCTCTGTGAGGACAGTTGGCTCCTTCCCTGTGAAGGAAGCAACATTTTGATGGCACTGCTGAGACAGCAATGGGGACAAACTAACACACTGATGGTGCACCTGTCTTGGAATTCCCAACCTCTCGAGTTGTGAATAATAAACTTCCATCATTTCCTTTATCATTTCATAATTATCTCTGTTGTTCTGTGAGAGGAACACCAAGAGATGGAGAAAGGTTGCCATATCAGCTGACAGCGATTAGCCAGAAGAAGGAATAAAAGTAAGGGAGAAGACAGAGGAAGAAATGCTAGACAGAGCTAAGCCCTCGAAGGAAGGTGGGTGTCATAAGGCTGTGGACAGCAGTAGAGATTAAGTTTTGTGAGGCTGAGATAAACTCATAACAGGCTAGAGTGATCATTCCACAAATAAGAGTGCTTTCTATTCATTCAAAGACTGGAATTTGTTTCCCAACACCCACCATGGCTGGCTCACAACTAGTAACTTGAGGTCCATGATGTCTCCTCTTCTGCTCACTGAAGGTACCCACATGTATGTGTACATACTAGTACACAGAGACATAAACATATCCACCGATAAATGATAAAATAATCCTGCGGGCAGTTAATACGGGCTTCCCATTTGGGATCAAATTCTGAATGATAGCAGCAGATATAATCTCTCCAAGAGAATTTAGAAAAAAAAATAGAAACAGCCTAAGGAGCAGGCCAAAAATAATAAAGAGATTAAGAGTGTCGAGCAAATAAAAATATGAACAAAATGAATATAAATAGCTGAAAGTGAAGATATGGAAAAGTGCTCTTGAGTCAGGGTGGATTATAGCATAATAAAAACTATAAAAGAAAAGATAAAAAAGAAACCCGATGCTGATTCTGTTATCATGGTCAACTAGAATTCTGTGAACTAAAGTGCTCTGAAAAAGCCATACGCATACAAAGAACCTAAGACTGTCTTTATTGCAGAGAGCTGAAACATTGTGACAAGAGACAGCATCTTAGATTGTCTTTAGCCTCCTTTATGGTCATTTATGTATTAGAGATGAGATCTCTTTTGAGGCAAAATAATTGAGATGTATTTTTATATACAGTCATTGCTCCCACCAACCCGAAAGCCTTCAGAACAACACACCTACTTTGTGTATGTAACCTACCTATTAGATGTCCCCACAGGTGTATTTGCTTAAATGCATCTTTTATCTCATTCTGTGTCTAAACAGTTGTGTGACAATTTTCCTAGCATAATGTCATTCAGGATGGGTCAAGTGAGTAAGACCATGAGCAGGGTCATAAAGAATGATATGACATAAACATTTTAATTCATTTTACTGAGGCCTATGCAATTGCAATGCTTGCAGGTGCATTGGCCTTTCTCATTAGAGGTAAGAAGTAGATTGTGATAAATCACTTATGTGTGCTTCTGAATGGTTAGTGCTACTGAGGCCAAGGGAGAATAATTTTACCTCCATTATTGTAATAATTAGAAAGCATGATTCTTTTAGATATGTTCTTGCTCTTTCACGTTTTTGGATCAAGATGTTACATTTATCTTGGCATTTAAGAAAGAAAAAGACAATTATTTTGGAATTTTAGAGGATAGTTGGCATTAATTTAATCCAAAAGTAGACTCATGATTGGCCCTAACGTTTCCTTCATTGCAAAACAAAATAATAATTCATGAGCAAAGGTATAAAGTGTGTGAAGGATTTAATTTAGAGCTGCACTGCCCTGCCTTCATCTATACCCACCTTGTTATTGGTGGTCTCAACAATCTTTTCATGAGAACAAACATAAAAATGGCACATCAATGGAATTCACAAAGACCAGTCAAATTCTGGGGAGGACTAAGGTCATCATCTTTTTATTTTAGGAACCACTAGGCACACGAAGAAGCCATTTTCCAAATGGAACCAACATGAGTCCAAAGAATAGTAATGGTAAATTTCCTGTGTTATCACCCACTGATATTTTACTGGGTAAGCCACTTAACACAACATAAGTTCAGAATATTCTTCCCTTTAGAGTGGTCACAATAATACTTCCCTTTGAAGACATTTTCCCATGATGTGATCATCACTCTATTTGATAGTTCACATTGACATCATTTATTGTTTCACCAAACATTTAATTCCAGGACAGTTACCCTAATCCTACAAGAAAAAAATAAGTTTCACAAAGAATAAATGGGTTGACTGTAGTACTCCCTTCACTGTGGCTAGCAGCCATGGCTTGGAACACGTTATTTTCTCACGTTTTATCAAAAGCAAACACCTCCATGACCAGCTTTCCATAAGCTATCTGCCTGAGCTCCAAGCAACAGCAGCCTTAGCTGTCTTACAGTCTCACTCAAATCTGATAGTGTATTTCCTTTCATTGCGCTGATTTTTATTGAAAATAAAACATAGCTTGGAATTTCCCCCACTAAAGATAGTTTTGCATTCAGATCACTGAATACTAGAAGTCACAGACTGGACCTAGTTTTATGAAGAACTCATTAAGTCCTTAATGCAGTTCCTCGTATATAGGGACCAATCTATAATTACCAAAAGGACCAAATCAAATAGCCAGATAAGGATAAAACATAGATACATATGTGAAAAATGATCAAATTGCAGAACGGGTGATTTATTTTATAGTATAATGTTTAAATTCAGATGATATATTGAGACTGATATCTTTGCTAGGAACAAACATTTTCTTATATTTTTACCTACTAGAAAAGAATAATAAAAGAGGCAAAAAATATCCCTGAGAATTCTGCTAACACTCAAATTTGCATTGTAAAATCATTATTTATGTTCTTCATAAGTGCATGTATAATTTATTTTAGAAACCTCCTCACAGCTCCATCATCTTAGATGACATTTTGTGATGGCTGCATTATGCTGGGTAATAGAAATCACATCTACTGAAGGTAATTTCAAATGGATCAAGCAATGAAAGTATTAAGGTAATGAATGCAGAAGAAGAAGCGGCACCCCAGCAAAATGCTTATACTTCACCTCACACAAAGGTGTGTCATAATTTTCATGGCTGTTGACCATAAAACTTATAAATATTCACATACAATCCATGTTAGGCAACAAAATGAAAAATAAACAGATTTTTCAAATCAATAAGAAACAGTGAATCAGGAGACTGTAATGACATTTTGATGACAAGAGTTTAGTAAATTATGCCTTCTGTAAAATTTAAAGCAAATTTTACTCTTTGATACTGGTATACATTGGAATATACCCTTGGACCTTCACATTTATGAGATTAAAGGGACTGCTTTTATGCTGCAGTATATTTTTAATTTATGGAAGATATATTAAAACTGCTTTGAGATTTACCTTTATTATATAGCATATATATATATATATACATATATTAAAAAGTAGATGTGAGTAAATTACTATAATATAAATAATTCTTCCATGACGTACAATGACATGAATATTTTACAGCATTCATAAAACAGAAGGTATTATAAAACAAAGAAATAAAAGTCCTTAACTTTTTTTTGGTTGTAGATGGTTATTGTTGAAATCACTCACACTAGCACTCAGATAAGCTAGTGTGTGTCCTTTCCTTGTGCTTAATTTGTTGTTGTATTTTGTAGTTCTTACACACATAGTCTGAAATTTCCCCACTATAGAGAGCTTTGTATTCAGATCACTGTGAATACTCGAAGTCACTGACTGAATCTACTAGTTTCTTTACTTTGATTCTTCTTTTGTTTGAGTTTTTTAGATTATAAAGTGATTGTACCATTGTTCCCCTTCTATTTTAATCCAAACCTTCCTGCATATCCTTCCTTGCTACCTTTCAAATTATGGGCTCATATATATATATATATATATATATATATATACACACATATATATATATGCATATATATACATACATACATACATACATACACACAGACACACACATATATGTTATATATGTTCTAAAATACACCCTGTTAAGTTTGTATAAGGTTACTGGTATACATGTTTTTAGGGATAACCATTTGAGTTTTATCTATATGAGACATGCATACTTTTTATTTAGAAATGAAAGTTATAGGGTTCAAGTTTGTGTTTCATAACTTCTTCCTGCTACAGATTGTATGTTCATCTTCTTGATGTTTATTCCCTAGCTGGGTTTATTTATAATCTTAATTTTTGAGGGTCAGATGAGATGCTCCCTTAGAGGAAACAGTAAAACTCAGACATTTCCTGCCTATTCCTTTTGCTTTTAGCTGTGGAGGTTTCCTTTGTCTCCCTCTCCAGCAAAATATACTGGCTAATATGGGCGCAAAGCAATGAATATAACCATGAGCTGCAAGCTCCAAATACATATACCAAAATAATCATTCCCTTGGTTAAGTTGACCTTATGGGCTATTCTGTAAGAAACCTGGAAATCTCACAAGGTTATTAGACCATGGCCAGATAAACAACTCTGAATCAAAGTTTCACTCAATTTTCTCTCATGAATTACAAACTGGAAGACGGTCTACATATCAGAATTTGGGAAGCCTGTACCTGATTCTCTCTCTCTCTCTCTCTCTCTCTCTCTCTCTCTCTCTCTCTCGCTCTCTTGCTCTCTCGCTCTCTATCTATCTCTCTCTTCTGTGTATGCAGAATGTTTTATTTTAAAAATAGTCTGGTTTATTTTTGAATTTTGAGATTATAACATAATCACATAACAATCAATTTTCTGAATACCATTTCTGATCAAAATTATTGTTGAATTAATTTTAAAAGTACTCTGAGTATTGGTTATAAACTTCGTGGAAGAAGCTCTCTTAACCCTAACTTTTTGTATTTTTGAAAGAAAACAGTATTGACTACTAATGACTGTATGTTAGTATCTAAATGTACCTAAAATTAATAATTATGATAATTGGTTCCCAAGTCTCCTTTTCTATAATCACTTAAAATTTGATTAAAAAAATCCATATTAGAACTTGAACTTGTACGTCACAAATCATTGAAGAGGTAGATTTCATATTAACTTTTTTCAGGCTTTTGATTAATCAGTAACTAAGACATTTTCTTTCTTCCTTTTATATTTCTCATACAATGTCTTTTCTCTTCTTTGGCATTGATTTCAAAATTCAATATTAAAATTGCCACATTCCAACTCAGAGTCTTTAGTATGGGTCTTTAGTTGAAAGTTCTGGGAGCTCTTCCAGAGGACCAAGGTTTGCTTCTAGCACCCACTTGCCATCTGAAAACCATCAGTAACTTCAAACTTGGAGGATCCATTGCTCTCTTCTGGCCCCCAAAAGAACTGTGCACACTGATTCATAGATGCATGTGAAGTCAAAATATCATAAAGAGAAGTTAAACATAAATCAATGAAATGTTAAAATATATTTCATCTGTATTAATTTATGTATATTACTACAAAACTCAGTGAGTAATGGGTTACAAAATATCTTACTTTCAAATTATAACCTTATAAACCTATTCATTACCTTATCTATACTATAAAGTAGAGCTAATTCAATTTCAAATATATATCATGAGGAAGAAAAAAACATGTAAAAATTAAAACGACTCCCGAAAGAAAATTGGGAAATATAAGTAATGGTCCTAATAAAATTACTTAAAAAACAAGACAAATGCCTATTCTATCTGTGCCAGCCAGCAAGCCTCTGGACTTTTAATTTTCTCTCATTCTTTATATTTTAGGGTTTTAACTAGTATTTTCAAAATATAGGACTCACTAAAGGAAAGAAAAGGAGAAGTCACTTAGAACATTAAGTGAGCTAATCTTGGCTGTCAACTTGACTGGATGTAAACCAACTCAAACACATAACCAGTGGGCCTAATGTGAAAGACATGAGACATATTCTTGATCATACGAGGTGAGGTGGAAAAACCCAGAAGTGTGGATGGCAACGTTTCGTGACAGCTCAGGTCAAAGAACATAGGGGAGGAAACTTTTCACCCTGTCGTCTTGTTTGCACTACTGCTAAAAAATTTATCTCTCTACCCAGTTGTGGTGGCATTTCTTTACCAAGTTTGAAACCATGTCCCTTGTTCTTCGTGGAGAACTGAAGATAAGCAGTTCTGCAGAGATCCTCCTTCAGGGTCAGACTGGGACTTTGGACACATAAGAGCTCATGGCCTGATAACTACCAGATTCTAGTCTTCTTCAGTGTAAGAACGTGAACTAAGCAGACCACATTGTGTAAGACAATATACTGAATAACCCACCCCACACAATTCTTTCTGTCAGTTGTTTCTTTAGACTAATACAGATGTGTAAACAGTAAATACAACAAGATACACAGGGAAAACAATCGTACTTCTAATAGTTTAATCACATATTCTAAATAATAGTATGAAATAAAAGATAATTGAGTGTTTCATAAAAAAACAAAAGCATATTCTTAAATATTGCATGCAAATGAATTTTTCAAAAACCACCCAAATCTAAATGACTTTAAACACAAATTTATGCTTACTTTGTTATTCAATTAAACAAATTAATATTACTTAAATATTTAAAGTCAAAATTTTAAATTTTAAAAGTATGCTGAGGCATTGATAATATTTCTGTTTCCAGGTCCTGGTAATAATCAACAGTTTTCATTAATTTGATTTTAAATTAAATTACAAAGTGTATTATAACCTTACTGTTGAAAAGAAAGTGTTGATTTAGAACAGCTATTCTGCATTGAATAAATCATAAAGCATCAACAAATTTGAAAACACTGTAGGAAATAAAAGTTAAAACTATCTAAGGAAAACACATTCTTAAATGAATAATTAGACATGATGAAAAAGTTATTTGCTTTAAACCTTTGCTCATATATCAATGATTTAATGGACTTGATAAATTCTAAATTTTTTAAAAAAAGCAAAGTTCTAAATGCATGTCTCCATCTAATTGATAAGCTCATCTGCACATAATAAACCTTTTAGAATAGGGGACATCACTATTAATTGCTGTTTAATAGGGCCAATAAATCATTGAACTATATTGATTACATTAGAGTCAAGAGAGATTAGTAGTAGCAGAGGCAGCACAGAAACAAGTGGAAATAAAGCATAAAATAACCAAGACATATTATAAAGCAACCCCTAGACTGAAAGATAAAGAACATCTCTATGGGAATGTTCTATAATCTTTCTTAATCATCAACGTTTCACTAACAAAAAGCTGGCATCTCAAACTGGCTTGTTGAAACCTAACAAAATTAAAACTTGATGTAGAAAGACTTCCAGCATCATTTTTAAACCAACAAGAAAGACAACATTTGTCTCTGCCATTTTAGGAGGAAACCATACAAAATAGAATAACACAATATCCTTTAGAATAATTTGATAGAAATCTTTAATCCTCTATTGAATTTAGAAAGCGTTTTAATGTGACTGAGATCATAGAAGTCTTAATATTTATACTTATCTTCACTAAAATATCAGTGTTCACAGTGGGGGTTTGTAGTGCAATTGTAGAGCACATAATAATATTAAACAATAATAATAATAACAACAATAATAGCTACTTTATAGTTAAATGAAAGCCATAAAAATGGTTTTTGCTAGTTTGAAATAACAGTAATAATATCCTAAATAAATAACCCTTTTAAAGTTAGATTGAAAGAGTTACCTTTTGTTATTAAAATAAATGACATCTGTAACTTTTTAGTCTTTCTTGATCAGACTAAAATAAACATCTGTGGTTATTTTGAAAGCACAATGAAAGTCTACACAGACCCTGTTGTGTTCACAAACACCTGCCCGTCACAAGAGTATCATTTTCCTTTCCAAACTACACTTAATTTTAATTCTGGAAGAATTAGGATCATCATTAACTACCTTTATGTTAGTCATTTTCCTGTCTGTCCATCAAAAGAAGAAAAACTCTGTGTCTACAATTGAAATGACCAAATAACTAAGGCCTCTGACCTTGCCAAGCCCTGATGTCTCTGTCTACCATTTGTCATTTGATCTGAGCTTGTCAGCAAACAGATGTCTCCGTTAGCCTCTGGCGCTCTCCGAGTCACTGGGGCAGCTGTTGCTATGACATCTGACGAAGGTACAGACTGTGATGATAATGTGATTTGTAGGTCCATCCCCATTAAGTGCTTGAGAGTGTAAAACAGAAGTGATGCATTCCCTACTAATTTGCTAATGCCTATCTTAAAACATGCTTTTACTTAAGTATAATTTCCTGTGCCAAATATATATATACACATATACATACTCATACCCATATAATTCCTTTCTTTAAAGTGCCTCTCAGGATCATTTATAGGGAGTTGATCTGGGCTTGGAAAATGCATCTCTTCAACATTTGAACTTTGAATGTTAATTTCATGAGCAAAGATAATACATCTTCCAACAGTCTCACATCTTTAAAGTCCAATGTGTCTAATTATCACCTGTGCCTTTCATGTCTGATATATACACAGAAGATAATTTATTGGACTAATATTAGCATAGGGACTCTAATACGCTTTAGTGAATCTAGAATAGTCAATAAAACTTTCAACCTGGCAGAATGAAATAGAGAGCTGTATATCATATTTGAGTAGATACATGTGTGCTTGTGCTAGCCAACAGCCATTCAACATTTAGTAAGCACAAAGTTTTCCTCCATGGGCACATGGAATGTGCATAGAAGTGTTCAGACAAAAGACTCAGCATCTTAACTTTGGATTGTTGGAGTCATTTTTGGTTTTGCCATTGCTTCATTTTTTATAACAATATTCAAAATGAAAACTAGTTGAAAATATGTTAATGATTTTCTTTAAGATAAAGATAGCTTCTTAAAAATTACTACTTGTTATTTTGGGACTGGATAGATGGTTCAGCAGTTAAAAGCACTGGCTACTTTTCCAGAGGCCCCAGGTTCAATTCCCAGCATCTACATAGCAACTCACACCTGTTCCCAACTCCTTTTCAAGAGGATCCAGCACCCTTCCACAAAAGTACATAAAATAAATATATGAGTATTTGAAAAAGTTCAGTTAATACCAGAAAACATGACTATGAGAAATGAGTTAAAATTAAGGGCGCATATATAGTTAATCTACTTCTCTAAATTCTATAAGAATATATTGAAAATAACAAGCTTGAAAATACACAGATGTAATAATTTGCTTTGGTACACTCAACCACACAATCTCTCAGTCTTCAGAGTTCTAATGCCATCACTGAATATAAAGTTTATGAATTATCCAGTCTCAAGCCTCCTCTGTAGAAATGCAGCATACCAGGCAGTATAATGAAGCATCTATTATTCTGATACTAGTGTTAAATAATTGCAAAGAGAAAAGTTCGTTTGCTCGTAGATATATGTTCATGGGTATCAGATCATTTTTTTATAATATCCTATATTTAATAAATCTAAAACTTCCGAGATAAAAATTTCTACTCTTGGGTTAAAATGCACAAACTCTAGGTTCTCTTCCTATGGTGAATTAGTGTGGCGTACCTTGAAGTGTGTTCAGATTTTGGTCTTACTCTCACATCACTCTTTTAACTGCAAAAGGGACACATGTGATGTTTCTGTACTGGAACTCCCTGATTGTCCTGCTGCATGCTGCGTACCCTGTGATGCTTGTGACAGTCTCTTAAAAATGCTCATTCCTAAGCAGCAGTCCCATGGTAGTTCAAGAATGACTCTAAGCTACTGTAAAACCAGATTTCTAGAACACACACACACGTGTGTGTGGTTTGTGTGTCTGTGTGTCTGATGTATATTTTATGTGTGTGTGGCATGAGTAAGTGAATGCATTTGTGACCATGCCTCTGTGCACTAATACCAAGGCATTGGGATGTCTTCTACCACTCACCACCTATTCCCTCTAGACAGGTTTTCTCACTGTATTGGAGGTTCAGTTTTGTCTAGGCTAGTTGGCCAGCAAACTCAGGACTTGTTTGACTTTCACTAAACTATTGGGCTACAAGCATGCAGACTCATGCGTGGAGTTTTATGAACATGTCTGAGATTCATAGTCAGATCACCCTACGAGCAGAGCAAGCACTTTTACCCTCTGTTTCATCTCCCTAGCCCCTAAGGCACATTTTTTAGGAAGAGTAATTGAATGAGCATTTAACTGAAAATCAATGGCATATTTGAACAGGGCTATTTGCTGTGAACCTCTGTCTTTGCTTTATACAAAATAATGTTTACTTTAACTTTGGACTTTGATTCTTTAAATAAGTTCAAAGTATAATTGTTGATGTCATTTTCTCTCTAGATAATGCAGTTTAAATAGCTATATGCAGCATTCATTAGCTGACTTTAAATAATTGCTTTGCATAACATTCAATCTCACATGACTACAGGGTCTAATAAAAATCCCTCTTAAGTACACTGCAAAAACAAGTAGAAAACCAGTGGATTGCCTATCCTGATACAGCCACAAGAAGATTGTCAGAGCTGTGCCGATGTCAGAGACTATGTGGTAAGTGAGCCTGAGATGAGACAAGTATCTATGTGATTTTTTCTTTGACACTAAAAACAACTGAGAGTATTAGTAGTTACACACTCTCCTAGTAAAGGCAGAAAAGCTTGGGTTGGTGATGTGTCCCTGGTAAAACATTGTCTTAGCATATGGGAGGATTGAGACTCTTCCTCCAGTACTACTAAGTGAAATGCATATTTTTAAATGAAAGGATTTTTCACTCTTTAAAATATACATGGGAAGTAGAAAAAGACAATATCTCCTGAATAAATTGGGAACATGGGGATCTTGGGGGAGGATTGAAGGGGAGAGAGGTAGGGAGGGAGCAGAGTAAAATGTAGAGTTCAATAAAAATCAATAAAAATAAAACCCATTGCCTTAGATTTAGTGGGGTTATAATTTGGACTATCTGACTTTGTTTGTATTCTCTCAGGGATTATAAAATTTAACTTGCAAATGTTAGGATGAAAGAGCTGATCTGAGTGGTGCGGAAGTCCAGTTTAACTTTGAATAAGACTTTAAATATATCTGAAAATGATCAGTTAGATACATAATAGATTTTATTATGTCTTTACCCAGTGACAATGAGAGAGAAATTTGTGATACTTTTGGTACTATTGTACAATGGTACTACCGTGAGGAATGTGCTCAACAAAGATCATGTCTTACATTCAGTCATGAGGAGAAAAAAAGTTGAACACACATTAAATTAACAGTGTAAGCAGAGTCTCAGAGTCTTCACTGTGAAGTTGTGATAAAGGAGTGAAAAGAAGATTAATACAAAATATGGCTGGAAGTAGCCTTTTGCTCTAGACATCATGGTGAAAATGGTACTTGATTTGACTGAAGACACCAGGATTAGCATTGATTTCACGTCCCTTATGACAATACATTCCTGAATCCTGGCAACATCTGCAGTTTTAGTGAAGCAGACTCTCCATGACCCTTGAGGTAATAAAAATAGAGAAAGTGATGATGCTCAACACGGTGAGAGATGTACTGGGTAAGCATCAGGTAAATGATTACTAAAAATCAAAGTGAAGGGCTCTAGGTAAGCTCTTAATGCTGATAAAGAATGAGAAGCCCAGAGAAAGTGACACAACAAAAATCTTAACAGATGGTAAGTCAACTTAATCAAGCAAATTAAGGGATCATACATTAAAAACAAGAGAGTTGGTTATTTGACACACACTGTAATTAAAATGGATATATTGCTTTCAATAAATGTTACAGGGCAGATTAGCGTTACCCGTGCCAACTACATTTCTGAATCTGCTTCTCAGGCTTATAATTAAAATCCTAAATTATTACTGCTGCAAATTAACAATTTTAATGTAGTGTAGACATTATAATCATCGGCATTTAGTTTCCTTTTAAATGGTTTTCCTAATGCAAATTTAAACAATAGTCACCTTAGTAAGCAGCAGATAAAGTGGCATCAGCCTTGTCTGAGCAATCTGTGTGAGGCAGGCTGCTCCAAAGTGTTCTCCCAGACAAGGAAAAATGCTCAGCTCAAGAGGGAAGGGTAGAGTCTTCAAGGGAACACTGTGCAGTCTCATCCAAAGTAATAGGGCTTAAATACAGCTTACAGAATTTCCCAACTTACAAAAAAGCAGTGGATTGTCCTGCATAGTGCTTTGAACTTACTGTGTGCAGTCTGCTCCTCAGCCATCCTGGGAGCCCAGAAGCCAGCTGTTAGCCCCTGGGATTCCAGCAAGGTTCCCAGAAATGGACACCTGACTTCACATAATTCTCATGGCATGAGAAATGTCTTTTCTCTCCATCATTTGTTATACAGAAATGAATTTTAATGCATGCATTTTGTGTTCATACTTTCATCAATTATACTTGAATCACACTTGCTGAGCAATGTAGATATAAAAGACTTGTCTGAAATGTTTGTTTCTAAACCTCTCTTTTGAATTCTTTGTCTCCTTCTAGAACCTTCTCAACTTTCCTAATGCTATGACCCTTTAATACCATTCCTTATGTTGTGTGTCAGCACTGGTGTTTTAGATACACGTTGGTGTGATTTCTACAGCATTCTAGACATCATACAGAAAAGTTCCATGATCATAGTTGAAATATATATAATAAAATGGTATTGTGAAGCTTTCAGTTAAATGGATACTACTTAAAAAAATCTTTCTGAATGAGGTAAGTTAGATCTAGAAAAATCAAATATCGTATGTACTCACTCGTAAGTAGATAATAGTGATTGAGTAAATGCTAATCAAAGTACAATACACAGACCCATAGAAGTTAAGTAATAAGGAAGGTTCTGGGAGGATAAGAGGATATCTCTGGGAAGAACAAATAGATTTTGCTGGTTGAACTGAGCACAGGTGGGAACTAGAGTGGGAGGGATCAGGTGGGTTTCAGGAAGGGATAGAGTGTGGGAAGGTGCAGCTGGAGTTGGAGGGCATTGTGGAACTGTTTGGAAACCTAGTACAGTGAACAGTTCCTGAGATCCGTGAATATGAACCTAGTAAGACTCCTAGTGATGAAAAATATAGTCTGAACTGGCCATCTTTTGTAGTCAGTCAAGGCTTCCTGTGTTGGTATTTGGTTGCCTTCAGTTGAGTTGTTGGCTGAGAGGATCCAATAGAGATCACTATACAAACCCAGGCTGATTCTAATACAGAGGGACACTCTCCAAAAACTGACAGCAGATCCCCATTGCAGAGAACAACATCCACACAGTTCCTTGAATATAGAGAGGTGAAGCTGGTGCCTGCTTGGAGCCTGTGCCCATGTGTTCGACCTTCTTTGGTGCAGGAATGTACTCTGCAAGCTACAAAAAGAGAAACCTAGTCACCAATCTTTTCCCTACAATCTGTCCTGTCTTCAAGATATCCTGGGGCAACGGTGGCATGGACTTGTGGGACTGCCTACACATATCAGGTTTACCTTAATGCCCAAGCTATGAAAGTGAGTCCATGTCTTATACAACTAGAATGGCCAGGGACTGAAGACTGGACATCCCAGAGACCTAGGGAAGCACCAAACAGCACAGTCAAAAAGTGTCGATGAATTTGATTTCTAATGTTTTGTTAGACATGCCTTGTCCAGTAGTCACCACAAAGTCACTCCCTAGCAGCAAATGGGATCCAGGGCAGAAACCCACAGACAGACATTATGCATGAGAGAGTCTAAATTGGAGGACTCCTTTTGGTTCTTCCCCTCAGAGATCAGGAAATGCCATAGAAGAGGGCATGGAAAATTGTAGGAGTTTGAGGGAATAGAGGGTACCATGAGAATATTGCCCACTGAATAAACTAAGCAGGTTTCCTATTGGCTCACAGAGACAAGCTACAAATCATTCTTTATTATGAAGCTTCTGATGGCTGCATTAAGCTTATATAGAGATGGATATAGAATGAGTGAAGAATGAATGAGAGTGTGAAGAAGTAGGAAAAGACTGATACATATGACTCAAAATGAAGAAGCAAATATACAGCTGCGCAGAAAATGAGAAAACCAAAAGTTAAGTTTTTCTAATATAATTTACATATTAAAATGTGTTACTGAATTATTATTCACTGAAATTGTGTGAAAAAGTATGTAAACATAAGGGCTCTCTACTGATCAACAAAGTTGTAATGTGGAATCATTTGAGGTTCAAATTAAAACCTTAAAAGCATTAGTTTGGGGGGCTCATGTGTTGATGGAGCTGCGGGCCTGCTTTTCATCCCGCCTGGCTCCCGCATGGCTAGCTTATGCCCTGAAATAACAACACAAATTGTATTCTTTTAAACACTGCTTGACCCATTATATCTAGCCTCTTCTCGGCTAACTCTCATACCTGGATTAGCCCATTTCTAATAATGTGTGTAGCACCCCAAGGTGCGCTTACCGGGAAGATTCTAGCCTATGTCCATCCTGGGTTGGAGCTTCATCGCATCTGCCCCAGAGAGGAGAGCTATTGAGTCTGAGCTCACTTCCTCTTCCTCCCAGTATTCTGTTCTGTTTACTCCACCCACCTATGTTCTAACCTATGAGGGCCAAGCAGTTTATTTTTTAACCAATGACCTTCCTCCATCACTCATGGGTAATCTACATCATTTTATAAATCTTCTTCTTCATTCCTCTGTAATTTGAAACATTTCTGTCGTCCTAAATATATAGGGAATATAATTTTATACGTATAAGAAATATAATTTCCTGTCTCCTGTAAATCATGCATTCACTTGTCATTTACATTAAACTAGTGAAAATTGCATTCTATTTGAAACTCACTCTAGACTTCAAAGAGGGAATATTCCGAAACCATGAAGTGATGGAGCATAGAATAACACCATTATGTTTCCTAAAAGCACAAAACCTTTGCATATATTATTCCTAAATTCAGAGTGGATGCTGATATATTTTCTTTGCAAGCTGTGAATAGCAGTTTTTGAAACCTGATATATTCAAGGGTTACCTGAACTCACCAGTGCTGCTTTCATTAAAATATGACTTACATACTTCTACCATAATCATCTGAGAAAACCATGATGCCCATTTCTGCATCAGTATATCCTTACATAAAATGATACAGGAGACATGTACTCGTATTTTGAGTACTTACATTATGGAGTGTGTGGGCTGCTAGTCTCACCACCTTTTATTGGACATGTTTGATAATATGATGCAAGAGAAAAGCACAGTACTTTGGTGTATGGGAATTCTTGTAGTTTCATCTCTTGGCTTATACCTTGCTATCTTTAAAAATAATGTGGTTGGAGAGATTGCTTAGCAGTTAGGAATAATTTCTATTCTTGCAGAGAATCCAGGTATACTCCTTAGCACCCAGATTTCTTGGTAGCTCACAAACACTGTGACTCCAGTTTCAAGAAAACTGACTTGTCTTTCCCCTCCATGAGTAGTAGGCATATAGGTGGTGTTCATACATACATACCTGAAAACACTCATAAACATAACATTAAAAAAATGAACTTCTATAAGCATTCACTATTTCGATATTTTATTTGTATACTGTTTGAAATTGGGTTGAAAGTATAATAATAAAAAAGGAGTTACAAGAGACAAAAAACAAACACTATATAAAGTGATAATAAAATTAAAATTTGTTAATTTTACAAAAGTGATTGACTCAAACATTTTGGTTTTATTTGTGCTTCAAGTCACTTTTTACACCTGTTTAGTAGTCTGCAATAATCACAAGGTTTTGAATATATATAGTAGTTTTTAATATATCTGCTGAATTTCTTTGAATAATGACTTTTTCACCTTTGTCAAAATATAAATACATACAAGGAGCACTTGATTTAAATATGTATTCTTCTTTTAAGTCTTTTATTATCAATTGTTTGCAGGGTCACATGGGTGCTATGGTACGAGTATGGAGTCCAGAGATAACCTGCAAGAGTTGGTTCTCTCCTTCTACCATATGTGTCCCAGGGATTCAACTCAGATCATCAGGCTTGTGTGCAAACACATGTATCCACTGAGATATTTTTCTGGATCCATAATCTTCTTTGCAAAGAAGTATTCATCTAATAACTGTAAAATGCTGAATATTTATATGCTTTTTATTAAGTACACTGCATATTGAAATGCTAATGTCATGTCTACATTAAATTATATCCCTTAATATGAAAGATCAATGATACTTATATTTAAGTGAGTTTATTATTTATAAATAAAATGTCTATAATGTTCACGTAAATTATGCTGTGAGATACATACACATTGTGGAATGTCCAAAGTAAGGTAATTTATAGATTTGTTACTTAGTGGTCTCAAGATTTTCTAGTGAACACTAAAAATTCCACACTTAGCTATGAGACCTGGTTTCTCTGTGTAGCTCTGACTGTGCTGGACTTACTCTGTATACCAGGCTACAATCTGTAGACCAGCATTAATCTCGGAGAATTGCATGCCACTGACCCCTGTTGGGATTAAAGGGAGAGGCCTTTGCTCTTCTTGGAATTCAAGGTGCATAAAGGTTGAAAACAAGATCATATCTTTGTACCTCAGACTTAAAGAGGAAGAGGACAGAAGAAAAGTTAGATGTGGCTGCTTTGTAGATCAGCTCTCCTTGAGTGACTAACCCAACCAGTTCCACAAACTGTATATCAAGTATTCAAATACATGATCCTACAGAGCATTATTTCTCATTCAGACCACAAAAATTTCTGAGTGCAAAGGTAAACAGGTAACCCAAAGTAAAGGAAAGAAATGGAAACCAAAGGTGATGACAGGTTTTCATCCTGTGCCCAAGTGAAGAGCAATGTTTTTGTGCAGATTAATCCTCTAATTGTATGTTCCTGTTTGTGTCAAGGTCCAGAAACAGTGAGGGTACTTGTGCCATAGTTCTTGTGACTCAAGTGTATCACATATGCTCTGTTGTTTTTCTAGTCTGCTATCTTAATATGGTAGTCTCTCAGAAAGGCTGAAAAAATATAGAGCATCTTCATTTCTTGTCTTTCCTTTTGCAGTGAGGGTGAGCCTGTTATTTCCTGGGTGAGGTGCAGCCATATCCCTCTGGATTAACAAATCATCACTCAGCATTATTAAGTCTGTGGCGTGAGTTAGCAATGTATCACACATTGATACCAACCCCAGACTGTCTCTGCTCAACATCACTCTGATTCTCCTGCCAGTAGCAGATGGAACCGTGATGAGATGTTCCAGTGACGTTCTTTGACTTGACCAAGAGAGATAGGTTGTCACTTTGCAATTTCCGAGGCCAGGCTGAGAAGCCAACGAGATTTTTATTCTCACTCTATGAGAGGAAGTTTTCCAGTGATATAAATGCAAATGAATATAGACTCAGATGCCACCATAAATCCATTGCATGAACAATCAAGCAAGAGAGGGCATGCTAACTTTGAGGTTGGATGGAGCCATATCTGCACCAAGGTAAAACAAGAATAGAGCCCATCCAACCAAAAGACAAAAACTTGAGAAAGATTAATTCATAGCTAAGTAGTAAAGTCATCAAAAAAATATGTTTGAGGACAGTTTCTCCACACACACCCCATGCTCATTCACTCATGTGTGTGTGTGTGTGTGTGTGTGTGTTTGTCTGTGCATGTGTGTTTGTATTCTTTATAGCCTTCATTTTACTATATCAAAACCCCACCTAGTTATAATAACTAAAATAGTTTTTGCCTTCAGAACTGAACCTTGAGGTGCATTTGAAGTTACAGAAGAAAAATAAGAATATTTGACAGTGACAGTTGTTTTTCCAAAGAATTTCAACTGAATACAAATAAATATATTTACAAATATTATATATATATATATATACATGTTTGGTTTTTGTAAAAAGAAATTATGCTATCAAATTTATAAATGATTCATTCTTTAAATAATATTTGTATTAGAAAATATGTATCTATGATTTATTTATATATTTGTACAATATGCACCTGTAGCTATATAAATAATGTATTCTTAATAAAAATTATAGAAATATTAAGTGTTCAACACTACATACAAATACATGAGTCATACTAATTTGACTCATTAGCTTTTATATACATACATATATAACAAGAATTCAAGAAGTTGTCGTGAATTTGAGAAGGAATAGGGGCACAGGAAAGGTTGGAGCAGGGAAAGAGATATGGAAATGATTTAAATGCAGTGTGCCGGTATGAAATTCCAAAAAACCTTTAAAAATATTTTAAAACATTTACTTATCTATGACTAGTCTTACTTTTCATAAAAGATGCTATTCAGTTTCTGGTTTAAAAATATGTATATTTGTAGTAATATGAGCGGCGGCAGGGTTGCGTCCCCAAATCCCCAGCCGCCTGGCTCTGCCCGGCTAGCTTATGCCCCGAAATAATTACACGGACACTGTATTCTTTTAAACACTGCTCTGGCCCATTTCTAATCATCTGTGTAGCGCCCCTAGGTGCGCTTACCGGGAAGATTCTAGCCTAAGTCCATCCTGGGTCGGAGCTTCATAGCGTGCGTCTTCCCTGGAGCAGGTAGCATGGCGTCTCTCTTGCATCTGCTCCGGAGAGCAGAGCTGTGGAGTCTGACCTCACTTCCTCTTCCTCCCAGCGTTCTGTTCTGTTTACTCCACCCATCTAAGGGTGGGTCTATCCAATGGGCCTAGCAGTTTCTTTATTGCTTAACCAAGGAAATCAACAGATTGATATATGACACTCCCCCATCACTTCCCCTTTTTCTGTTTAAACAAAAAAGAAAGGCTTTAACTTTAACATAGTAAAATTACATATAGCAAAACAGTTATCAAGTAAAAGTTACATCAGAAACATTTATACATATAACAAAATTGACCGTAAATCTCTATCAATAAAGCAAAATCTATACTAATGCAAATTATTCATATCTATATCATATCCCCCTTTAAATGTAAAAGAACATTTATAAACTATATTTGGGAACATGGGCGCAGTTTTTTCTCTCCAAACTGCTTCCTGCTGAATGGGGGCGTCGTTAATTAGGTCTTTCATGGTATAACCTGTGTGCTAGTTTCATCTCAGTTGGCAGTTGAGCAAAGCAATTTTCTGAAGATGTTCACAGCAACCCTTCAGGAGGACGTGGTCCATCATACCAAATCGGAATTGAAGAAATGAACAGGGTCTCATCCTCTGTGAAAACAAAACAAGAAACTCCTTTCCAAAGCATCATGTCCTTAGATCCAAATTTCAAAGTCATACCCTCATGATATCCGTTCTGTTTCCATTTGGCAGCCCATATAATGAAATTTCTCTCTGTACTTAGCTCCTTTACAGTCAAAAATTTTAAAGAAAACACAATAATACAAAGAATCCAGACTCTCTGTGAATTTTTCATCTTTACGCGGCTTATTTTTACTCTATCACTTTACTTTATTCTGTCTCTTTAAAGACTTTACCTTTTACTTTTTTCTTTTTAAACCATTAACTTTATTCTCTATATTCTTTTTCTTCTCTCTCCCAAGCCAACATACATTCATCCAACAGTGTGACTCATTTAGCGGTCTGAATCTGTCCTATTGTGAATCTACAATTTTTTACTATCCAGGAGCACTTTTGATTTGCGCCTTTAAATCACTAGGCGCTTAAGAATCTAAGCTGTGACATTCCTACGTTAACTTTTTGCTTTTTGAGCTTATATCTGTAGACCAGGCTGTCTTTGAACTCTCAGAGATCCGCCTGTCTCTGCCTCCCAGGCATTGGGATTAAAGGCGTACACTACTACACCTTGAACTCACAGAGATCTGTTCGGCTCTGCCTTCTAGGCACTGGGATTAAAGGCGTGTGCTACCACACCTTGAAGTCACAGAGGTCTATCTCCCTCTGCCTCCCAAGTGTTGGGATTAAAGGTGTGTACACACAACAACTCTCTTCCTTTTTTTGTTTTTTGCTTTAAGAACTTCAACTTTCAGCTTGCATATATTTTTAACACACTTTAAACCATTCAGAAATTTTCTCTGTCTTTGAATCTCTCTTTACTGTATAGCTCTCTGTTTTTTGACCACATGAGTCTTTAATTTACCAAGCAATATCAGTAGGACTAAAGGCTTGGCTTTGCCAGCTAGATCCAGTCCATTCCTTAGCTTTTCAGCCTCTTGGCTCAGGTACTGGCTGTAGCCATGTTTATAGCATTTCAAGGTCCCTGCCAGCCAGCAAGCTACAACAGACAACACTCAAGTCCTCTCTCTGTAGCCGGCCCTCCTGCCTCAAACAGTCAGAGTTTGCCATGGCAGGATGGCCCAGAAAGCTGGCATTTTTAAACGGCACAGCTTTCTTCCTGCTACGGCTTAAAACCGAAAAGCATGCGTTCAGCTTTTCGTCAACACCGTTTAAGTGTTTTGTGGCAGGACCTCTTAATGAGCTGCAAGCTTTGCAGCTAAAGCTGAGTCAGGAAGCCTCTCCTAGATGAGAGCGCTTGTAGCAAGCAGAGCAGACTCAAGAAATTGCCACAAGAAACATGCTTTACTCTATTCTTTTCCAAGCTTTCTCAGGCTTTCTGTGGACTCAGTTAGCCACACGTCTGGGCGTCATTTGTAGTAATATGAGCGGCGGCAGGGTTGCGTCCCCAAATCCCCAGCCGCCTGGCTCTGCCCGGCTAGCTTATGCCCCGAAATAATTACACGGACACTGTATTCTTTTAAACACTGCTCTGGCCCATTTCTAATCATCTGTGTAGCGCCCCTAGGTGCGCTTACCGGGAAGATTCTAGCCTAAGTCCATCCTGGGTCGGAGCTTCATAGCGTGCGTCTTCCCTGGAGCAGGTAGCATGGCGTCTCTCTTGCATCTGCTCCGGAGAGCAGAGCTGTGGAGTCTGACCTCACTTCCTCTTCCTCCCAGCGTTCTGTTCTGTTTACTCCACCCATCTAAGGGTGGGTCTATCCAATGGGCCTAGCAGTTTCTTTATTGCTTAACCAAGGAAATCAACAGATTGATATATGACACTCCCCCATCATATATTCAAATTATTATTAGATCCTGCAGTTGATATTCAGTTGTTTATAAACTATATGTAAAAATATTTTCACATCCATAAACATACTGTTCTATTTTTTAAGATTTCAAAAGAAAGTAAATGGTACTTTCTGTTATAACCTAAATTCTCCAAATAGTTACAATGTGAAATGTATTTCGTTACTGTTGACAATACTTTTTTTAGTGCCTTCTTGCTCATATCCTTTTGTCAAAACACAATTCATTTTACTTTTGCTTTCCCAAGAGTTCGTGTCACATAATTACTATTGATTTTATTTTAAGTGCTATGGCTAATTCCACTTGTTCTGTTTTGTCATTTACTTAGAGAGCAAAGGCACACTTAAATTTGTAATATCTGTTGATATTCACTGATGTTTTCATTATTAATTTTGCCTCACTCTTCCTATATTCTTGACTTTTCCACTCTTCTCCAACCCACACCTTTCCGAAATGGTCACCTTACAGCATATTTCAAATATAGCCTGCATTCTTCAAATTGCTTCAATTGTATCTGCCCTAGACTTTACATTACTATGAATTTCCATAATTCATAATTCCAAATGTCTGAAAATTACTGCTTAAACATTATTTTGTAGTCATTATTTCATTTCAACAGCTGGTGCCATATAAAATATATTTCTAAATCAATTAAAGCATTTGGCTTAGTTAAGGCTCATTTGGTGGCCATGAATAGAGGTAAATTTGACCTTGCTTGAACAAAATCAAAGCCTCGTCTATGGAATGAGAGGTACGCCATAATACTGAACCAGATGATATATGGCAAGCTTCCTGATACAGAAAGGAAACTTTGAGATTGCTTCCTCGTGGAATAACACTGATCACTTTTACGGCTCTCTTCATTCTGGTCTTTTCATTTTCGTCAGTCAGTCATGGATTCTTCACTTGTGTAACTGTTTGGTTTGTCTAGAAATAGCCACAAAATAGTCCCCAGAGATTCTGAGTTCATGTGAAATCACACATTTGCTATAGCATCTGTGTAGAATAACTCTTCTATGCACAGAATCTTTATAGGCAGACTGTGTTCATATCTCAGCTCTGCCACTTGTCAGCTGGGTAAAATTCAGTGAACTCTGTTTCAGAACTGTTTTGTAGTGAACTGACATAACAATTTTAAATCCAAATTTGTTTCTATAAGCATTAGTTATTTTCTATGTTGTAGATCTAATTCATTCATCATGTCATTAACAAACTGATGAGAAAAACTCATTAAGTTAGCAAGTACATCAGCTTTTTGTGTTAGTCTGCTTTAGCTAGAGTAACAACTAAAATCCTACAGTGTCTGGAAAAAAGCAATCTTCTTGATCACAGGGCCATAACATTCTTGTTCTGTGCTGAATTCACTGAATTAAACTCAGCTTGTAATAATACCTTGGGGTATTCTTCTAGAACTAAGGCTAAAATGATGCTTCTCCTTGGGCCCTTTACTAGAAAAGAAACTAGAGGACACAATGAGTCTTTTGAAATAAATGTGATTGATAGACCTAACAAGTTACCATTTGGTGATTTCTTACTGGATGGAGGCTTAGTTCCTTTACAGAAATTGTCCATAGAGAAAAGAAATGTTGGGAACAAGTTTTTGATCCCTCTAGAATAAGTTTCATGACCTTGATTCCAAGTGGCTGGATCCATACTCCTGTTTGAATCATATTCTTTCATGTTCTCTTTTACTCCAGATATTGAGAGTAATGTTTACTGTCAGCAGTGTGACTGATAAGAACATGTCAATGTCTTTTAATTACATTGTTTGCTTGTTCATTTTCAAAAAGCAAGTCTTTTGAAAAAATACTGTTTATTGAGTCCATTTTGTTCTAGAGCTTGTTTTGACTTACTGATCAGTGCCAATCCATTCTTTACTTGGGTTAATGAAAAAAAAAATAAAAAAGATTTTAAAGCCAGAAGATAGATAGAAGGACTGAACAATACTATATTTAGTATATGACAGAACATTCAAAATTGTGAACCCACAACAGATATGACTGTCTACCTAAGACTGAGCCGGTCAACAGGCAATAAGGGATTTCGGTGGCTCATGGGGCTATATCCCTTACAGATGAGCAACTGGTCACTGAAGGAATACGAGGAAGGAGTAGTCACTGTGTTTAATTGTTTACCCATGAGTGAGTGAGTCATCCAAGCTGCAAGGGATAGTTTTTCACACAGTGTCACTTCTACAACCTTGGTTAAATGCAATAGGACAATCAAAACAAAACAAAATAAAAAGACATGAATATGAAGAATACATTTGTGTGGAAGACTGATGTTTGGAAAGTGTGTCAGGAATATAAAATAAGGCTGCAATGAGAGTAACCAGCATACAGTACATTCATGTATGAAATGTCAAATAAAGTTTATTTAAAATAATTTTAATAAAGAATACTATTAAATTTAAGCAAAGATTACTCAAAGTATCTAAACCAAAAATTGTTCATTATCCTTTTTTAAAAAATAAAAAAAATGTTTTCTTACGATATTAGACATTCAGAGAAATGCTAAAATAAATATTGCTAAAATGTATCTTTTCTGGATGTAATATATATATATATATATATATATATATATATATATATATATTCTAGAGAATGCAAAAACTATAATGATGTTCTTCTCTAGTTCTTTGCTATCATTCATCAGCTGGCAGAATACTCACTTTAAATATTAATTCAGTCTGTCAAAGTTTTCAGTTCTAGGATTGTACATTGTCCCATCCCACCATCGAGTCCACACCACATTCAGCCATAGGTCAAAAGATCCTGAAAATGTCCATGAAATCTGTCACCTGTATGATTAACCCTGTTCCAGCATTCCCATTCAGACAACACCTGAGGTCATATTCTTTTTTAAATTTTTTTCTAGTATCCCATTCTCCTTTCCTGCCTTTTTTCAAAAGGAAGTCTGTCTATAAATCACCATGCAAAGATTATGTTCCAAGTCTCTCTCCAAGGATTATACTCTAAGGGAAAAAAAGAAAATATGTATTAAAGACATGGAGAAGTTTCTGTATCTGTATACTTTCACCTGGAGAAGTAAAGTAATCAGTTCTTCTGGTCTGTATGTTTAAAGATTAACTGAAGCTTTTATTTTGATGTGGCTTTGTTATTTAGTGGTCAGGGACAGGTGAATATATGTCCATATACTTAAGATAATATTAGAATTAGAATTCATATCCATCTCTTAGAAAACAAGTGCCAAAAGTTTAAGTCTTCAATCAAATGACACTCTCAACAAAATATATCATGAAAACAAAAGATATATTATTCAAATTACAAAATGTACAGAAGTATATAGGTAAAATTGTGTTATAAAGCCAATAATTTATAAAATCTATTTTATTAGTTCTTCTAAATATTTTACATAAGAAATTATCTGTGAGTTTATTGTACATAAATTTAATTTTATGATTAATTTTTATTGAAATACAGATATATTTCCAAATACAGCATGTGCCTGCCTAATAAAGAAATGGAAAGAAAATGTTCAGACTCAAATTGGAGAATTTATAGTACATACTTACTGTTTCAGTCACTAAACAATTTTACTTTCTTTCAATAAGCATAAGATTCCCATCAAGAAATGGTTAGTAGTGTTTTTTACCAGACAATTAATGTTGTTACAAATAATAAGGAAGAAGCTAATGCAATTATTTAAGTTGGTTTTTTTTTCCCTATTTCCCATGATAGGTTTTTAACTATATCAACTAAGTTTATCCTCTCATTTGGCATCAAATAGACATAAATATAATGTGGAATGGGATATAAGATGCTGTAAGGGCTTTGGATGGGAACCAAGAATAACTTGACTTAAGTACATGAGGATCAACAAGGAGGAAAACTTCTGCTCAGTATTTATTGGAACAGCACATTAGATACCAAATTGTTTGTGTTCCCATAGTGACCTTTCCTGTGAGAAAATTCCATGTGCTATAAAAGCACGTGGTATTTATTTTTCAAATAAAGCATAAGTAGGTAAAGAAAACAGAAGTCTGGTTGATTAAAAGAAGTATGTTGCCTCATCTCTGTTTAGATGAGCCTGTCTCTGTACCTTATCTTCACATTGTACTAATCTACTCTTAACTGATTTCTAATTGCATTTTGAACTGCATTTGTATTCAACTGCTGGAAAAGCTGGTTATCTAGAAAGCTCTGTTGGCTGCATTAGACCTTACTTCTCTGCATGCATGGGTCATTTACATGAGAAATTTCCATCCTTATCTGCAACCCTCTAATTAAGTCTCTGACCTCCTTTCCATTTGGCTAATTAAGGTTTAATGATAACAGAATTCAGAATCTTGGATTTGTAAAAAAAAAAAAAAAAGAGTTAAGGAAAGAATTAAGGTTCACGTTTTCCATGTAGCTTTATGTAGTAATATGAGCGGCGGGGCTGCGTCCCCAGCACCCTGGCCGCCTGCTAGCTTATGCCCGAAATAACAACACACAAACTGTATTCTTTTAAACACTGCTTGGCCCATTTCTATCTAGTCTCTTCTAGGCTAATTCTCACATACTGACTTAGCCCATTTCTAATCATCTGTGTTGCACTCCACGGTGTGCTTACCAGGAAGATTCTAGCTTACTTCCATCCTGGGTCAGAGCTGAATCCTGTGTGCCTCAGAGAGCAGAGCTTTGCGTCTGCCCTGGAGAGGGGAGCATGATGTCTCTGAGCTCACTTCCTCTTCCTCCCAGGATTCTATTCTGTTTACTCCCACCTATGTTCTAAGCTATGAGGCCAAGCAGTTTGTTTATTACTTAACCAATGAAATCAACAGAATGATATATGACACTCCCACATCACTTCCCCTTTTTCTTTTTAAACAAAAAAAGGAAGGCTTTAACTTTAACATAGCAAAATTACATATAACAAAACAGTTATCAAGTAAAAATTACAATAATCTTTATCATAACTAAGGAAAACTATAACTATAACTAATTATTCTTAACTCCATCAAAGACTCCAGAAAGATACAATATTACCTAAGCAAACAAGAAATAAGCAACTTTCAAACTCTAGAAATGACAGAGACATCTCGCTGCCTGTACAGTCACCCAAAGTTCCTCTGTTCCGTTGGGGCATCTATCTTCAGCCTACAGGCCCATAGTTTCCAGCAGACAGGAAATTTCAAAGGCAGTCACTATCTGCTTGTCCTGAAGAATGTCTTGCAGACTCTTTCATGAATCAGGAACCCAGAAAGACCATCTCACCTTTAGGCAAGTTCAGTAGTCCTCTCTCTGTGGGTTCTCTGTGTCCAGTTTATGCAATAGTCCAGGCAAGAACAGTTTCTTGTCCAAGTGGCTATCAAACTCCATAACGAGCCTCTTCGATGCCCATCTTCCTCTTGAAGTAGATTGGTGCTGCCAGGAGCAGAGTGTCTCATTGTCATGAAAAGTCCTAAGTTATTAAAACATTAAATGCCATATTCTGCAGTCTTTGAAAGATATGAAGAATTTCTATCTAACTGAAATGTATCTCTATATATCTAGAAAATCTAACTAACATGACTGCAAGCTTGACTATTACTGATTATTATCCATTAACCTATATTTCTTAATTATACATTACATTTTTAATGAACTACACAATCACAATATCTTAATCAATAGCAGAAATATGCATATACATATAACAAAATTGACCTTAAATCTCTATCAATAAAGCAAAATCTATACTAATACAAATTATTCATATCTATATCATATCCCCTTTAAATGTTAAAGAACATTTATAAACCATATTTGGGAACATGGGCGCAGTTTTTTGTCTCCAAACTGCTTCCTGCTGAATAGGGGCATCGTTAATTAGGTCTTTCATGGTATAACCTGTGTGCTAGTTTCATCTCAGTTGGCAGTTGAACGAAGCAATTTTCTGAAGATGTTCAAAGTAACCCTTCAGGAGGGCATGGTCCATCATACCATATTGGAATAAAAGAAATGAACAGGGTCTCATCCTCTGTGAAAACAAAATAAGAAACTCCTTTCCAAAGCATCATATCCTTAGATCCAAATTTCAAAGTCAAGGCATTTTCAGAATATCTATGTTGGATTAGTTCAGCAGCATTTATAAACAAATATCTTTTAGCAGCTGTTGCTCCTTCCTGGGTGCCAAAATGTAACAGCGTAAACGAATGCAGACAGATTGTAAATATATATATTTTAAATGGAGAAATAGACTTACAGAACCACCATTCCGGCCGAGACCAGGAAAGCAGAAACAGCGGCTAGGAGCATGCTCGCCAAATTTATAGGCAAACATTAGCCCAAGGCGAACACGCCCCCTAAGGGGCGGGACTCATCCCTACAGCTTTATCAAAATCTAAGTAATTTCCAATGTATTTTATTTTATTTTCATGTTTTCTAGATGGTTTTTATTTCTTATTTCTAATCATTTATCATAGATACTTTTGTATTTACTCACTGTGACTCAAAGAGTAAATTTAGTTTATCAGTTTTGTTTACTGATTTACTAATTTTGTTTACTAATTTTTAAACTTACATGGACTCCTCAGCTTTTTAATTATTCATTCAAAACATCACTTTTTGGTTTATGACACTGTTTATTCTCTATTTGTTTTTTTTGAGACAAGGGTTTCTGGTTGTCTTGGAACTAACACTTTCCTAGAACCAGGCTGGCCTAGAACTCATAAAGATCAGTCTGCCTTTGCCCCCCAGCCCTGGAATTAAAAACATGTGGTACCACACCCAGCACTGTTTACTATCTTAAATAGCCAGGTGGTGATGGTGCAGGCCTTTAATCCCAGAACTTGGGAGGCAGAGGCAGGTAGATCTCTTTAAGTTTAAGGCAAGTCTAGCAAAAAAGAGATAGTTTCAGGAGAGGCACCAAAGTTATTCGAAAACACTGTTTCAAAAAGTTTACATACATACATACATACATGCATACAGTGTATGCATGTATGTATGTATGTAAATTCCCTGAGTTTTGCATATGCCAATAGCTTTTATTTAGAGTTCTTGTTATTAGTTCCTTGTATGATTAATATCCAAGTTATCATGTAATTCAAATTCAACAGGAAATTTGTTCCTATTAGTAATTGCTACCAAATACTACTACTACTTCTACTACTAATGTATATCTTAAAATATTAACTCTCTTAAGAATTTGATGATAATCACTTAGCAGTTTATCTGTAAATTGTACAGGTGATCGTGTTTAATGACAATGAATGAGTTGTCACACGTTTAGTAGTCCTGCACCATTTTTCTAGTGAAATATCTGCCAATATTTCCATAGGTAATATTAATTTGGAATGCTGGCTATTAGCTTTCTGTATATTTTAGAAACAGTTCTTTATCGAAAATATACTTAAAACATATTTTCTGCTAGTTAAGAGCTTCAAAATATTTACATGAAGAAGTAGCAGAGCAATTTTTTCTTTTTACCAATAGGATGTATATAGTACAATGTTTTAGGAAAGTTACTAAAACAGGGTTGCAAATACTATTTCCCTTATTCTTCTATAATTATTTTGTCTACATTTGTTTTTTCTTATCCTTAATTAATTTATTTTTTCCCATTCAATAATTTACACTTTCTTCTCTCCTCCCAATCCCCTCCTGCTCCCTCACACGCCCTCCTCCCTTCACCTCCCTGCTTGGGAGAGGGCAGGGAACCCTGCCCTATGGGAAGTCCAAGACCCTCCTATACTTTAAAATATAAAGATGTTGCATACCCCATGAATTGACTATACTCTCCTTTGTTCCTTTAAATAGAACTTTAAGTGGGAATTAACCTTCCTTTCTTCACTTAGGTTGAATTTAAGTATGTTATTAGGAATTTACATCAAGGTTCCTTATAAGATCTTTTTTAAATGTGCCAATAAAATAGCATAGAAGCCATAATTCATATTAACTACATAAATCTAATTCAACTTGTCCTTTTCTCTGTAAACAGTAAATGTTATGAAATAAAGACTTACCAAAGACATAGGCCTTAAGTGAAACTACATTCTTTTGATTGTGGAAATGTGGCAATTTGAAGCAAATGTTCTGCAGCCCATGGATCCAAAGCATCCATATACCTTAGCCACTACCAATTCTTGCTTTCTTGCCTCATGTATCTGTACAGTTGTTTTGAGTTCTAATTTACCTTCCTCAGTCATGTAATTATACATATTAAAAAACAACCAACCGTTCTAATGAGCTTGTATCTGTGATTATAACTTTATACATAATCAATTGCATATTTTCTCATGTTGAGAAATGGACATTTATCAAGACAAAATGCAATTCTAGGTATCAATCAGCAGGTAGTTTTTCATCTGGCTGGGATTGCCCCTTGAGTTATGCACCATTTATTTCTGGGTAGAGTTGGTAAATGAGATTGAAATTTAGTTTCACTCTTTTTTTTTTTTAATTTTTTTATTGATAAAAGGAGGATAAAGAAAAGAAAAAAAAAACAAATTTCCACCTCCTCCCACCAGCCTCCCATTTCCCTCCCCCTCCTCCCACTCTTCTCCCCCTCCTCCCACTCTTCTCCCCCTCCTCCCACCCCTCTCCCCTTCCCCCCACTCCTCTCCCCCTCCCTTTCCAGTCCAAAGAGCTGTCAGGGTTCCCTGCCCTGTGGTACGTCCTAGGTCCTCCCCCCTCCATCCATATCTAGGAAGGTGAACATCCAGACTGGCTAGGCTCCCACCAAGCCAGCACATTGCAAAGGATCAAAACCGCGTGCCATTGTCCTTGGCGTCTCATCAGCCCTCATTGTTCGCCATGTTCCGAGAGTCCAGTTTTATCCCATGCTTTTTCTGGTAACAGTCCAGCTGGCCTTGGTGAGCTCGCAGTAGATCATCTCCACTGTCTCAGTGGGTGGGTGCACTCCTCGTGGTCCCGACATCTTTGCTCATGTTCTCACTCCTTCTGCTCCTCATTGGGACCTTGGGAGCTCAGTCCAGTGCTCCAGTGTGGGTCTCTGTCTCTATCTCCATCCATCGCCAGATGCAAGTTCTAGGATGGTATGCAATATATTCGTCAGTATTGCTCTAGGGTAGGGTCATTTCAGGTTCCCTATCCTCAGCTGCCCAGGGAACTAACTGGGGACCTCAGCTTGGGCACCTGGGAGCCCCTCTAGGGTCAAGTCTCCTGCCCACCCTAAAGTGGGTCCCTTAACTAAGAATTGTGGTTCCGTGCTCCCCTATCCAACCTTCACAAAGGCAACCTACTGACTGGGAGAAGATCTTCACCAACCCCGCAACAGACAAAGGTCTGATCTCCAAAATATATAGAGAACTCAAGAAACTAGACTTTAAAAGGCTAATTAACCCAATTAAAAAATGGGGCGCTGAACTGAACAGAGAATTCTCAACAGAAGAAGTTCAAATGACCAAAAGACACTTAAGGTCATGCTCAACCTCCTTAGCGATCAGGGAAATGCAAATCAAAACAACTTTGAGATATCATCTTACACCTGTAAGATTGGCTAAAGTCAAAAACACCAAGGATAGCCTTTGCTGGAGAGGCTGTGGAGGAAGGGGTACCCTCATCCATTGCTGGTGGGAATGCAATCTTGTGCAACCACTGTGGAAGTCAGTGTTTCGGTTTCTCAGGAAATTCGGGATCAACCTACCCCTGGACCCAGCAATACCACTCTTGGGAATTTACCCAAGAGAAGCTCTATCACATGTCAAAAGCATTTGTTCAACTATGTTCATAGCAGTATTATTTGTAATAGCCAGAACCTGGAAACAACCTAGATGCCCTTCAATGGAAGAATGGATGAAGAAAGTATGGAATATATACACAATAGAGTACTACGCTGCGGTAAAAAACAATGACTTCTCGAATTTTGCATGCAAATGGATGGAAATAGAAAACACTATCCTGAGTGAGGTATCCCAGGCCCAAAAAGACGAACATGGGATGTACTCACTCATAATTGGTTTCTAGCCATAAATAGGGTTCACGGAGTCTACAATAGGCGAATCTAAAGAAGCTAAGTAAGAAGGTGAACCCAAGGAAAAACATATAGTTATCCTCTTGGATAAGGGAAGTAGACAAAATTGCCTGGGGGAAAAGTGGGATCTTGGGGGTGGGGTGGGATGGGGGTAAGGGAAGATGGGGAGAGAAAAGGTAGAAGGGAAGGAGGGTGGACTTGGGGAAACAGGAGGATCGGGATAAAGTTTCACTCTTAAAAAGCAATGCCTTTTTAAAGCATCGGCAGTCAAACTTCATCTCTAGAGTCCCTACTACAGGTGGCTGAGGAGTCAGATTTTCTGTCCCTTTGTAAACTCTTCATATAAACTCCAAGAAGAATTCTGTCGGATAGTAAGAGTAAGAGTTATTTCCCCCTCTGTGTGGTGTTTTCCAGGAATATCAAGTTCAGGCATGGTGTGTGTGTGTGTGTGTGTGTGTGTGTGTGTGTGTGTGTGTGTGTGATAGATGAGGAGGGTGGGGAAAATGTAATGTGTGTGCTGGAGACCCTAGTGAATGTCCAACTGTGTCCAAATGCAGGGCACAGGATGGCTTGAATACTTTGATCTTCATTCACCTTATTCCAAGGTCTCTTATCAAACAGTGAATTGGTTTTATAGTCAAAAAGTACCAGAAATTCTCATGCTTGTGACTCCTGTAACACTACTATAATAGAAGTTTACAACCATTTTCAGATATTTGCAGAGATGCTGAAGATTCAAACTCCAGTCTTTATACTTATTTAGCAAGCATCCTCTTTCCACTGAGGTGTTTCCCCAACCCCAAGTTAGACATATCAGCAATAATAATAGGAGACCGGCAAGATTGCTGAGTGGGTTAACGACATATGTAGATCACACTGATAACATGAGTCTTATTCAAAGAGCCCACATAAAAAGTAGAGTATAAAAGTTGACCTATATAATTTCTGTAATGTTACAGGGAAATGAGAGGCAGACACAGGAGAAGCACCCACAAGCTACTTGATCCGTTCACTTGGAGTGTGGTGTTGCGCCAGAAACTTTAAGAGAATATGCCCCAATGAAACTGAAAGAGAACTGATTCTGAAATATTCTTTGACATATACATATGTGAACGTGCACGAATACACTCAATGAAAGCAAAACAAAATTAAAATAAAAAAACGTGTACTGGTTATGTTCTTGTTTCCCTTTTACAGTCTTAAAAATCTGTAACAAATAAGTATAAAAAACAGAAAGTATTAGGAAAGCAAAAAAAAGTGACTAATGAAGGTAATGAGAAAAAATATGATTAACAGAGATTGCATGCATTAGCAATCTATGAAACTATGCTATGCAGAAATACATTATTTTGTAAAATTAATATACTAGTAAAACAGATTAGAAAAGAATTAAGCTAATGGAGTGTAGTTGTTACACACATCTAGCATTTATTTTTATTTCAGTCCCTGTGTCAAATCCCTTCTCTTGTGAAGTCTCCTTTAATCTAATGCAAGCACAAGTGGGAACTATTTTCTCTTATTTGCATATAAACAAATTGAAACACGGAAGGGAATTGAAGTGCTTTCCTTAGGTCAGACATTTAATTCAAGGGTGTAGATAAGATACGAGTGTCCCTGGTTTCATTTCCCATGTGCTATTGGCCTGTAGTTTCAATTTAAATGATGGGGGAATATTTCTCATGAATAATGGATACAAGGAAATCATCGGCTGAGAGGTATTTTCTGTGTTTTTTACTTCCTTTCTACTCAACCATAACCACAACGACAGAATGTTTCTCAGCCTTGCACACTAGTGCAAGGTCTGTGTTCACAATACTGATGACACATAAAATATATCTGCTCTGTGGGTTCCCAGGGTCACATCCTTTCAAGTAGTTAGCACTCCCTCTCATCTTTACAGATCTAGAGATCAGAACTCTTATCTCTTCTGGAAACAAGGAATCAGTTAAGAGCAGTTGTTTCAGGGGTCCAATGTCACCCACAGGACTTACATATCTTGATGCTCTTGGAATAGATATCATTAAGTTTAGCCATTAAACACAGTTGTCCCCGAAGCTAAATAGGTAGATGTGATAGCTGTAATATTAATCAATGAACCTGATTACAAAACCCGGCATTATCCATATCTGACAAACATCTTATCACCCTTTGCTGAGGGAAAACAATCTAGATCACCTGGGGAAATGGACAGCTTTGACTGAAAAAAGTTTACATTAAAAAGAAGGCAATGTTAACAGAGCAAGGGCGCTTGTACTAAATACAGCTCCCTCCATTACACAAGACAGAAACCAACCCAGAGAAGTCTTAGGTACAAGCTGATTTTATTAATTCCTGAAACAATAGATGCATATACCAATAGCTCTGAAGAACACTAGACTTTGGATGAAAGTAGATGTAAGATTCTCAAAGTGCTTGCTAGTCACCTATTTGATCTTTTGTTCTATACCTGTGGTAAAAACCTGTGATCCTCAGATGACATAAAGCTTTACAGAATTACCTCTATGTTTCTGTCTTTCACTACCATCTTAGCACAACTAGCAATCAGGACTACATAAACAGGAGCTCCTTAGACATGCAACATTTATATCTTCTACTGTTGCTTGTGATATGCAGAGTTTGTGGCTGTCTTCTGATGTTTATTCCCTCCAGGAGACTAGTGTTCTAAACAAATTATTCAGAGGAGTAAGTGAAGATCCACT
The DNA here is from genome assembly GCF_037038515.1 of Microtus pennsylvanicus. Classification (NCBI taxonomy): domain Eukaryota; kingdom Metazoa; phylum Chordata; class Mammalia; order Rodentia; family Cricetidae; genus Microtus; species Microtus pennsylvanicus. The sequence goes on along the minus strand of NC_134587.1, from coordinate 54,557,381 downwards.
TGAAATAGCTGGAGATGTTTCTGTTTGCTTGATGTAGCCTCCACCGAATAAAAAGCATTTACACAAAAGTTTCTGTAAGCGACTATTGATATTCTTTGCAAATTTCATTAGCCTGTCTCAGCCCAGCCCAGCCTTGTGGATGTTGGATTTCCTGCTGGTGTAGTTCAAATTCCTCATTGCAAATTACATTATTATGCCCACTTCTCCCAGTCAAATATTTGCCCATTTAGGCCTTATTTTATAGTTATGTAAATTCAGTATAAACTCAGTGAATTTGAGTTTCTTGTAAGGCAGTCCCTGGATTTTGTTAATTCATATATTACCAGTAAAATAAATTCCACTATCTGTCCTACATTAATAATTGCTAGAATTTCTTAAATTTAATTATACTGAGTTAAGATGGTTATCTTTTCATAGTATTATAAGATAAAATATAACTTTATTTGTTCATTTGCATAATATCCCAAGAATAGTATATACTTCTGCAGACAAACCTTTAATGCAATACATTCTAGAAGCTACTTTTAAAAACTGTTAACTTTAAGAAATCCACTTTTACAGATTATTTTTTAATTGTGTATGTATGAGCATGCCTAATTTATATACATCATGCATATGCAGTAGTCTTTGGGGGAAAAGCAAAGATTTCAGATGCCCTGGAATTGGAGTTAAAGCTGGTATGGCCCACGTGATGTGAGACTTGGAAAGGAAGCCATTACTTCTGCAAAAGCACTACGTGCTGTTAAACCACTGACCCTCTTTCATCTTTCTCTGAAGTGAGTAAATCTGGGATATTTTATATATTTATTTTTACAATATTTGTATCTCTGATAGTGTGCTTCTCCCCTTTTGGATTTTCTAATTTGTAGGGACTATCCAGAGCAGGGAGCTATAAAAAACCTTTTGGGATTTTCCTGTTAATTTTTATCTTTTCTATAAATTCACTTTATAACTATTATAGTAAGCATTATCAAAGAGATAAATTATTAATGGTTTTGTTATATTATCTTACCCAAAAGTCATATTAAGAAAGACACGAGGGAACCAGTATTCTGAGTGTGGCACCCAAGATCCCACACATGAGTGATACTCTCAGCATGTGGTTTTGTATGCTTTTTACTTTCTCTGTGCATTATTTTGTGAACTGGCTTTCAGCATTGCTGCTGTGCTTCTAATGTTTACAAAAGGAGAAACCTGACTGGTTGACTCTTATTTTCAACTGCTGTCATTTTCTATGGTACCTGAAGTGTGTTTTAATATTAGTCTAAGTAATCCACACTCTTCCTTTCACTGTGAATGAAGGTGTTTTATTTTCTCTGACCCCTTTTCTGACATCTCCTTTATTTTAATATATTTAATTGTAGTTTACTTATTTAAAATTTTAGATACAAAGTCTTTATGGTTAGGAGATGTAGTACTAGATTACTAGATTATTATGGTATTTAAAACTCATAAATGATGTTAGCTCCTTTGTAGAAAATCAGGTGTTCATAGGTTTGTGGGTTACTAAACTTTTTTTTTTTTTTTTTTTTTTTTTTTTTTTTTTGGTTTTTCGAGACAGGGTTTCTCTGTGGTTTTGGAGCCTGTCCTGGAACTAGCTCTTGTAGACCAGGCTGGTCTCGAACTCACAGAGATCCGCCTGCCTCTGCCTCCCAAGTGCTGGGGGGTTACTAAACTTTTAAGCATTTGCTACCACACCTAGATATTTATCTTTATTCTAAATAATTTATTGTTTACTTTTTAATTTCAGATGATTGCACCATACTATGTGCATTCAAAATATTGATGGAAAATATCTTCCTCTTCTGCTTATATTTCTCTCTACTAAAATGTTTAAATTGTATTTGATGACATTTGAAATCATGCATTAGAAAGTATTACATTATGCTGTAGGAATTCCTACCGCCAATAGCATTTAAGTTATCCGCCCACTTGGGCATGGCTTCTAATACTATATATGCCAATGTAAAGCATGTCTAGCCTCTTTTCTGGCTGCGGGATTCAGTTGCTGTTCTCCATTCCAGCAGAAGATTGTGGTCTGTGATAAATAACCCTCTATTATACTTAATTCAGAGCTAGTGTGGGACTTCTTTTAAGAATCCTTCAACGTTAGTTAGTTGGGGCGGTGAGAGTGAATGAATACAAATGTTGAGAGGACAATTTAGGAGTCAGAGCTCTCTGACGTGGTGCTAAGCCCTTTATAAAGAACCATCTTGAGGCTCTTTGACATCATTTTTTCTATGATTTCTTCAGTTCCTTGCATAGGAATCTTTTATGCATATGTTGTCATATATTCTTAATATTTTTACTGTAATTCTTACAGATTGTCTGCTAGATCTGTATACATTTTAGATGAACTAAGGAACACCATTTCCCCAGAATGATAGTTAGAAATCTAGGTTCTTATATAATACATCAGCATATTTAACTGAGAATGCAAAAAAATCTAAGGATTTCAATTATCTTTCATTTTCAAATGCTTTGAGGTAAGATAGCTTTGTAGTATATTTGAATCACTAAAGTTCTGCTATGCCTTTACATCCTTATCTCTAGACATGCTTTGCCTTTCCCCCGATCTACAGTCATAGACAGGGTCATATGAGCCATCGAGTTTTACATAATTTGAGTTTATTAGTTACTTAGCCGTGGCACCTTTCATAAATATTAAAAGCAAAAAGTAGACAAGCAAGATGCTTTAGTAAATAAAGTTCTTTGGCACCAACCCTAGGGTCATGTATTTGATGCCTGAAAATAGTAACAGGAAACAACATATTCCTGAAGATTGTCCTCTGACCCCACATGTACACCATGCCAATGGCAAGAATGTAGATCCAGCACTTGGGAGGCAGAGACAGGCAGATTTCAAGGCCAGTCTGTTCTACAAAGTGAGTTACAGGACAGGATAGTCAGAGCTGTATCACAGAGAAACCTTGTCAAAAAAAAAAAAAAACAAGAATGTAAAATCCATAAATCTTTTAAAAAAAACATAATGTTTTTATTACATTTTCCTTTTCTACCCTTTATTTTTGTATCTTGAGTATTAACAAGTAAGATGTCAATACTTTACTGTACAGATTGTTATAAAACATTCTATTACCAAATCAAAATATAATACATGTGTAAATATTTTTATAAAAAATTGTTTTCTTTCTCATATCCAGGTTTCCAAGAGAAAATAATTTCATCATTACCGACTGCAAAAATCTAAAACACAATATTGTAGAGATAGCATCATGATTACACATTTGCTTTACACTTCATTAACATTAGACATTCCAAGACCACAGTCTTCTTGATACTTTAAAATGGATTTACTGTGAGGTCAGAGGAAATGGTTTAGTGATTTTTCTGACCATGAGGAATTAAAACAACTGCTGCCACTGCATGTATTTTTGTGTATTGTTTCAAATTGTAACATAATTATGATGACTGTTAGAGAATTTCATTTATTTATTTATTTTTTAATATTTCAATTGGAATAGAATTACAGTACTTCCCCCTTCTTTTCCTTCCTCCAGCCCTTCCCAGCAATCCTCCCTTGAGACCTTCCCATATGACATACTCCATGCTAAAATTAATAGTCATTTTATTATTATTGTTACAAATGTATATACCTGCACAACACACACATACACACACACACACGTACCTTGCTGTATCTGTTTTCTTGTTGTCGGTAGAGGTGTGTGTATGGTTTTAAAGCTGACCACCCCCCACTCTGTACTGAAAAACTAACAAATGAGTTCATCCCTGGAAGAGTCTAATTCTCCTTTTCTCAGCACTCATTAGTTCCTTGTTCAGAGTGAGATCTAATGGAATTTCCTCTCTTCTACATTAATATGTCCATTCATATAGTCATTGCTCCAATGTTTTTATACAGTCATTTCCTTAGGAGATTGTTTCAAAGCAGACTTCTTGGCATTCTGGCTCTTACAGTCCACCCTCACATTTCCATGATGTTACTTGAACAGATGCAGAAGTGATATAGACATAATGCTTTGGGTCTGGGCTCCCAGTTGGACATTGTGTTGTGTATAGTGTTGTTTGTTGTGATTACCTCAACTCTCTCTCTAAAGAGAGGCTTCTTGGATGAGAAGTCATTCATAAATTATCTGAGAGTATAAGGATAGTATTTAGAATAGAGGAAGGAATTATGCTGCTCTATCAAAATAGAGGTTGTAGATTATTTTCTAAGATCCTTGACCTTACCAGTCTTCGAAACTGGCTAGGTTTCTGGTACTAGGCATAATTTCAGTCATGTTGAGTGGGCCTTAATTCCAATTAGACAGCTGCTGGTTGCCTCTGGCACTTAATGCATCTTTATGCATATCCTGCCATGTTGGTAGTAGGTATAACTTGGTTGCCTCTCAGCAGCTGAGGATGCATCTCTGTTGCTGAAGATCATACACATGACTTAAATAAATCAAGCTGGATTTTACCTGAAAGCCTCATTCTGTGAGCTATCTTCATTCACTATTTAATTGAAAATATTGTTCAAGTTGCCAATGGAGAGAAGCAAGCAAATGGACCTATCCAGTTGCAACACCTATGAATTATATTTACTTATGAGGGCTTTTATAAATAATGAAACATCATCGCATTGATCCCTATTTTTTCCTCCAGCTTACCCCATATTTCACACACCCTCCTCTTCTAACTTGTTTTTGAAAACTTAACAAATGCAAATCAATGTTTTCCTATATACATGGGTGTGAGGCCTTCAACTAGAGACAAAGACCTATCAGTCTCTATATTCTCAATAAAGTCTGATTCTCCCTCCCTCACAATTATTCACTATTAATAGTTTCTCAGTATGCCCTGCAGTCTGAGAATCATCAACCCACCTATGACAAGGTTTGTCTGCCTTGATCTTGAATAGATATTGTTCAGATAACCACAGTTGATGTGAGTTTATGATTTTGATAGTCATGTCATATTTACTAGGTGGAATTTCATGCGTATTTTTTACTATCCTCTGTATCTTATATTTTATTCTTTTCTTTTTTTTTATGTTTTTGCCCTCTTCTTTTATGAAATTACCTGAGCCTTATGGTGATGGGTTTACTATAGATGTTCAGTAGCATTAAACATTTATAATCTTATTCTCAGCACTTTGACCAGTCATGTGACTCTTCATATACTGCTGCATACTACAGAATAGGGGGAGCTTCTTTGAACAAGGTTCAGAGCAGTTCATGCGTATGGGTATAAGCATTAATACTTCTAATACTTAGAAGACCATTTGACAGCATGATATAAAAAAAATAAGAATAACAAGTTCGACCATAGCTACTATGAGCTCTGAGCTTTTGGGTTTTTGATTAGGATTACAGCACCAAGTATTACATTGTTTCCTGTGAAGCAGGCATCAAGTTCAGTCAAAAAGTATTTATTTACTCTACAACAGCTGTACCACTATTGCTCCAAAGGATATGTCTTTCTTGGTAGGTCAGTCGTGCAGCATGCCAAGTGTGATGCTGGGTAAGGAGAGACGCCATGCTACCTGCTCCAGGGAAGACGCACGCGATGAAGATCTGACCCAGGATGGACATAGGCTAGAATCTTCCTGGTAAGCGCACCTAGGGGCGCTACACAGATGATTAGAAATGAGCTAAATTAATATGTGAGAATTAGCCTAGAAGAGGCTAGATAGGAATGGGCCAAAGCAGTGTTTAAAAGAATACAGTGTCTGTGTAATTATTTCGGGGCATAAGCTAGCCGGGCAGGGCAGGCGGCTGGGGTTTTGGGGACGCAGCCCCGCCGTCGCCCCTATTACTACATACTATGAGCTCTGAGCTTTTGGGTTTTTGATTAGGATTACAGCACCAAGTATTACATTGTTTCCTGTGAAGCAGGCATCAAGTTCCGTCAAAAAGTATTTATTTACTCTACAACAGCTGTACCACTATTGCTCCAAAGGATATGTCTTTCTTGGTAGGTCAGTAGTGCAGCATGCCAAGTGTGATGCTGGGTAAGAAAATCAATATATTTTCTCTCCCACCAGCCTTCAACTTCTATTATATTGACAAATGTCTGAGGAAATTAGCAAGCAGAGTAGTTATCTTGATAACACAAAACATTTACTGTTGGTTCAGCTGTGATTTTACAGTTAATGGATTCAATAATTTTCTCTTGTGTGTACAATAAAGTCTTTGTTCTCAGGCCTTAAAAGTCACATGTGACTTTCCCCCATTATCAGGTGTCTTTTAGAAATACACAATATGCAGAGAATATCAACTTATGAAGGCAGATGCTTTTCTGACCCCCAAATTAATAAAAGCTGAACTATAAATCCAACTGTACTTTGCTCTGGACTAACGCTTAGTTCACAAGTGGCAATAAAGCTCAAGCCTATGCCGACAACCTGTTAGCCACACCTCTTGGCAATGTGGAGAAAGAAGGCTATTCAGAGTTCAAATGCAGGGCAATTTACCCTCCACCCCTGCAATAAAAGCAGAAGGGAGAGAAGTTTTTCATATTTTAAAAATGAAAATTTAAAAAATCTATAGTAATTGTGAAACAAGATCCAAAATATTATGTGCACAACAATTAGTGATAAGATTGAGAAGCAGTTTAGAGTGTGTAACAGTCATAATAAATTCAGTCAAGCTGGATCATATACATTTATGCCAAGCACACTTCATTGCCCTCTCCACTCCAGTTGCATTCAGTGGCTTTATTGTTGTTGTTTGCAAAAGGCCAATATACAGTGTCTCTGTTGGCTAAATTAAACCCTCTTCTGAAAATTAAAACAGTTAAAGCAAATTTATGTTCAAGATAGTTATGTCCAAAAATATAATCTATTTGGTTTAAATCACTTCAAAATAAGGCTGGCTAATTGGTACTGTTTTTCACTTGTTTCACTGACTTGAGCCAAGCATGTCTGCCACGTACTGGTATAAAAACATTTACATGATTGAAAAGTAGCTAAATGTATAAGAGCAGAGGATGTGAAAGCCTGAAGACCTGAGTCCAGATCCCAGAGTTCATGTATTAGGTAGGCCATTGCCATTGAGCCAAGAACTGAGGTTCAGCTGGGTTACGGAGAACAGACAGATTATCCCTGAGATTCTGTGATCCTCATCCTACCTATCTATGGAAGTTAGTGATCCAGTTTCAGGAGAGTGTTACAGACACAATATGCAATATCATTCCAGGATTCTACACACCAGATCATGAACACACACACACACACAAACACACATGTATAGAGTATGTATATGTTTTATATGCATGCGTATATGTGTATGCATACAAACATACATACTTACACAATGGTTGCTTTATGAAACTGATTACTGTTAATTTCATCTTTGTTTACCCTTTACTTAAGTATATCAGTAATTATTATTACACAAGGGAATGAATTACATGATTATGCTCTGTTTTTGTTTTGAATAGCTCAAATTATCTTACTCTTCTAAATAAATATTTTAGAGAAAAAAATATCAAAGTTATAATCTGCTATGGTCCAAAGTGAGAATACACAATGTAGCTAACTTTCCCTAGGAATTTCCTTTCTCAAACTGGAAATGAATGTTTTAACTTTTGGCTGAAAAAATGACTTTCACAGTGTTTGAATTTGATGTGGAAATGGTGCAGAAAGATAGAGGATAAGTAAGGCATGTTTATTTAAGGAATTATTTTTAATAAGATTGACAGTTTATTAAATGAATTTCATGCACATGGCTCCTGTAAATACTAGTGCTTCAATGAATAGAGAAAACAATAAACTCTTGTGCTTATGGTGTTTGAGCTGATGAGTTTATTTAAAATTGAGATTCCAAAATTATTGTTACTTAGCTTAAATAAAATGTATGCCCATTTACCAATCAAATGGTCACATATAAATATATCCTACAGAAAGTAAGCTTTTAAAAATTTTATAATGAAACACCATTATGGTTTTATCTATGGTTTTTCCAAATGTAAGGGGAATAGAAGATTCACTCATTTGAAATATCAAAATTTCATATGATTTCTTAATTGTTTATCAGTGCCAAGCAAGTTTATCCTGAGCAAAGGAGATTTAGCTTTTCAGTGTAGTCTTTTGGGCTATAAAGCAGATTTAGTTAACAAGTTTGTAAGAATTTATGTCATCATTGTATTGGGCTATAATAAGATCTTCCCAAAGACAAGGACTTTCTCCAAACAGTGTTGGCATCATTAAATGGAAGCATTTGGGAAGGGATTAGAACACTAAGCCAGGTTCACTATGTTCATCCTTCATTGTAAGTACTTCATACCTGGAAAATTGTCCAGGACTTCTGAGGCCACTACTTTGCTGACCTCTGCTTTGCTGCCATCTAAACCTGCTTCCAGCCTTAACCTCATAGTCTGCTTTTGATTGTTCTCATTCTTTTTAGTCCAGCTAAAGATAACCTAAGCATGTTTTGTAATTCTCCCCTTCTGCCCTGACTTACACAGGCTGTCTCTTGTTCTTGGCTGATACTGACAGTTAGAAAGGAAACTAGAAAACAGTAGATAGCTATTCACTTTAGATGTATACCTCACCAAACTTATATTTACATTTTTACCTATATTTTCATTACTTGTGGTTTTTACAGACAATTGTAAAATTATTAAAGAAAATGGCAGCCAGAAATTTAGGACCCTCACTTCTTTGTCATGACTTGACAACATTTCTACAACCAAATAGTGTTAGCTATATCTCCCAAGAACACCACCTACAGAACTTCGTGTATAAGTTAAAAAAAATCATTTTCAAGTAGACAGTGATGGAAATCTCTGAACACAACACAAATCTGTAGCATTCCATATTTCATAACACCCAGACGTTAGGAAAGGAAGTCTCAGAACAGCATGTTGAAAGCTCAGAAAGAACCTCACCCCATGCACCTTGACCTTCTGACCCAAAGCTGACAGCCAGACCATTACGCACCTCGGTTGTGCCCCTGCCCAAAGCAGGATGCATGAGCAAGAGAGGCAGTGACAGGCACTCTAGCATAGCTGTCATCTGTCCCATTCTCTACACAGACCGTCAACATAATTCACTCGAAAGGCTTTCGGAGAGGGCCTAATGGGTTTCCTTTCTTTCCTCGTACAGTACAGAATTTAGGACAGCTTATTTTAATTTGATGACCTGAACTATGATCTAATAAGGGACAGCTGTAGCACATAAATCCCCAGGCCATTTATTGTCAATTAGAATAAATCCTAAATAAACTCCTTTCATTCTAAGCTTGACCCATTCTTGAACAGTAGGCAAAAAAATGACACTTAGAAAGGGAAGCGCTGGGAACTGCAAGAAAAAGGCTGATGGAATGTAAATACTGTGAAAGCAAAGACTCTTCAAACAATATTAGAAAGATGAGCAGCGATAATGACATTTTGATGTCGAATAATTGCTATTGAATTTTTTTGAATTGTGGAAGATATCCACAGGGAGAATACAAAGGAATATCAAGCTGTCAAATAAAATGTACCATGTTATTAGAGTTAAGCTAAAAATAAATGCATCTGTGTGAATAAAAGTCTTTATTCAAACACAGAAGATGAAATGCCCTGGAGCAGAAGATGGCAGACCTTTTCTGTTGAGTATTCATTATAGATGTAAATTTCAGGAGACCCAGGAGGCCTGCACACAAATACATATGTATGTGTCCAACAAAAATTTATGGAAATAATATTTCCATATATGATACACTCTGATTCAGTTTTCTCACATTAGAAATGTTCATCACAACCCAAACAAATCAATAACAACCTGCCTCAAAAATAGAACCTGCAGTTTGTAAAGTGCATTTCATAGCCACAGGGCAAAGCACTGAAAAAGGAAAATTATTTTAAAACATGTAAACACTGTTAAACTCTGAGAGCAGAGAGGAATAGAAGTGCAGACAAGTCAAATGAATTATTGAACTGTTTTAAAATAATTTATTATAACATTGTTTCTGCATTCTTTGGTAGAAAAGGCAAAGTAGGATCCATAAAAATAAGTGGTCATTGTTGTATGGTACATCAATCATCAACTAGTGGAATTATAAGCACTCTATTCTCAAGATTGTAGAAAATATAGCATTCTTAGCATCAAGGGCAGCATTTGTGTATAGAAAATGTACTACTAGACACAGAAATTCAATATGTAAGCAAACCTTATGGACAGAGCACTTGATTAAGATGTGTAAGGCTCTAGGTTCAATTTCAAGTACCGGATAGATAGTGTTATGATATGCACAAGAGGGACCATGGCAGGACCAAGGTGTCTCATGGAGGGTGAGAGACAGATATGCCATGCAAACAGAACTTATGGGGGGAGTTTTATTGGGAGGAGAGAAGGGAGAGGGGAGAGAGAGAGAAGAAAAGAGAGAGAGGCAAAGAGAGATGCGAGATGCGGAAGGAGAAATAGGAAGAAGAAAATGAGTAGAGGTAGGCAGAGATTTGCCTTACTTTTCTAAGTGACACTAAGGGGGAGAATATACAAGATAAATTGTTTAAAAGAATTACTTTTCGCCGGGCGATGGTGGCGCACGCCTTTAATCCCAGCACTCGGGAGGCAGAGGTAGGCGGATCTCTGTGAGTTCGAGACCAGCCTGGTCTACAGAGCTAGTTCCAAGACAGGCTCCAAAGCCACAGAGAAACCCTGTCTCGAAAAAAACCAAAAAAAAAAAAAAAAAAGAATTACTTTTCTTTCTTGAAGCACCAGATCCAATATATAGTCTTGGCATATCATAGGTTGATATTCATGTGAAAACCATAATTGTCTGGTAAGTTTAGGCTGGCTGTCTCAAGAATAGTCAAAAAGAACCACTGAAGCCCATGCTTTTGTAATTTCTGCCACAAAACCTCTCTGCTTGTGGTAAAAATTATTTCAAATTACCAATAATACAATACTTATAAAAATATTTATATAAATTATTTAGAACTAAGATGAATGTAGATCCACATTTTTTAAGTTAATTAAAATACTTTATTCATTTATTGTACAGCCCCCATTATCAAGCACTGTACTATCAATACAGAGTTTATTCTGAGTAAAGTCATATAGGATTCTATGCCATTTTTATTGCATATGCAGAAACAATCACAGAAAAACATAAGATGTAGCTATTTTTCCAAGATTCTGTCAGTGAAGTGTAGGATCCTAAGACAGTTTAAATTTTCAGGGTTTATAGTGGCAATGTGTGTCAAAAACACAGGATGGATGTTAAGCATTGTTAATTATGAAGTAACTCACTTCAGAAAGCACAGTCTCCAGATTTCTTTCATACATGGTTTGGAACATCATACTGAGCATTAAAAACACAATTAAAAGTTACCCCCTTCCCTGAAAACATTTCCTACTAACTCAAACTGGTTGACTCCCTTGGTTTAAGTTTACATATCAAACTTCACAGCCCATTACACTAGAGGAATCACATAGATTGATGCCAGATACTAGCTAGCACAAGACTTTGTGTCTGACATTGCCTCTTCAGGTCAAGGTTGGTGATCTTTTTCCTTTTATTAGGCTTTTCCTCACAGCTTAAAAATAGAAAGAGCCAAACATATATTGATTATTTTATATGTGTTCATGGTAATTTTTCATGTAATTGTTTATGTGCCTTTTTGTCTGTTGGTCAGCTGCTAGTTTATGTCTATGATTTAGCATATATGATGTCCACCATTAGATTAATGTCATATGGTAAGTTTATATTGCAAGACCCCGCAAAAGAGATTAAATTAAATCGGCTTATAAATTGACAAAAAGTATACATATAATTAGTTCCAATGCTGGTTGTGGTAGATCCACATTTAATATGAGCAGACCTGAAAGCTTAACTGAATTAATTGGCTTCCTATGAAAATGACAAGTAAGAATCAGAAATGGGAGAACCTGTAGAGGATCAATTAAATAAAATATCTAAGGTAGTGCCTGCACTGTTGTAATCTTTAGTTTACTTAAACTTTTTGGATCATCAGCAAATAATATTCCCTCTTCTTTTCTGTTTATTTGAAAGCTTGCAATAAAAATAAATTAATGCAATGAAACGTTAAAGGTTTATAGCTAAAAATTAATCCTTTATTAACTGCTAAACATCCGTTTATCTTTCTTAATGTTTTCTGAGGTAGCTTTATGGTATTTCTTAAGAGATCATGGCACAGTTTAGATGCATATGAAACAATCTGTTTAGATTAATAAAATACTAAGAAAATACTTCCATTTACACAGACCATTCCACTGAAATCCCATCTATGTGCCCTCTGCCTTCTTCATAGGAAATACAGTTGAGGTAAATGTACTTGGCTTGCTCTATAACTCCATACACTAACCCTCAGGATGCTAACAGTGCTGACTGAAGCACACAACATGTGCTAGCAATGAAGATCTCTCCAACACCAGGGGTCTCCTCATAGGACCTATGATCTTCACACATGTAAATTGTTTTCAGGAAAATAAAACAATCTTCTCCACAAAGAGAAATTCAATAGAATATGGCAACAATGAAGAAGAATATTGAACTATAAGTAATATTTTCTTAAATCAATGTAGATTTTCAAGTCAATTTATACTTGGGAGCCCATTAACTCTAACACAGCATGATACAGTAGTTTGACCTCCATTCTGACATGAGGGTTTCCTGTTGACATGGTAAAACACGGGTACATTTCTGGACTCAGAGGGGGATGGGGGACTTCACAGTGAGAGTCTGTCCCATAATTTTTTAATTTCTGAAATCAAATTTGAAAACTAATTTTGACAGTGACTCTTCTTCCTACAATAGTAAATTATTAAAAACCTGAAAAGTAATAACTTTCTGAGTTCCAATATTTTTACTTTGACCTCTAGTATGCAAACATCAGTACATTTACTCATCTTTAAATTTTCTGAATATTTTACTGAAAACAAACAATATAATCCCCACAAAACTTATAAAATTGTGTATATATTAATAGAATAGCAATACACAGTGCAGGGAGATTTAAATGACCAGTGTCCCATATCTGCAGAGAGTCAGTTTTAGTCCACTGTGGCTGAGAAGGACATGTGAACAGTGTGTGAACTGTCCTTCTGGATAACAAATAGCATGGGAAGGACATTCACAAGAACACATTGTCCTACCTATTGGCTCCAGTTTTGAGGAGACCTACTTGGTATCTTCTACTGGGTGCTAGGCCTCACTCTGACATTAATTGGAATATGAATGAGTTAAATTTCCTAACATCTTCTTTGGCTAGCATAAAGGTTAGAAAAGTAACAGATTAAGTGGATTAATATGAGTACTAACGTAAGGCAAATTGTTTTAGATGTGAAGTTTAGTGAATGACAATTTAATAACCTCATTACCATGAAAAAAGAATAACCAAATGAAAATATAAAATTCAGTGTATAGCTTCTTGTTCTCACAATGAATAATCTAGGTTAAAACTACTGAAATAAAAAAAAAACTATAGAAATGAACTTCAGGGTTCTTTCTCCCTCCTTTCTTCTCTCCCTCCCTTTCTCCCTCCCTCCTTCTTTCCCTCGTTTCCTTGTCTCATTTAGAATGTCTTTTGTTGTTCGTATTCATTTCATATACTGACAGTTGTGAAGGTGACATTTTGTAAATAGAATTGCTACTTAAATAGGAGATATTCCGGGTTCTCTCAGTCTTCCCACACCACATGACATACACACCCGCATACATAAGTTTTCCCCTGAGCCTTAGATGCAGAACTGTTCTGATTCAGTTGGGGCGGTTTTCTGTATGGTTTCAGTCTGTTGCAAAGAGAGTTTCCATGTTGGTGGGTGAGGACTGCACTGTCTGTGGGTATACGGAGAACTATTTAGCTTACATTTAGGGATTTTGCTGGTTTAGTAAAGTAGTGGTAACTTGTCATGGATCCATGACTTCACTAGATCTAGGTATTAATTTCCCTCTTGTCGAGTGCCTAAGTCCAATTACGAAGTTGTTGGTACCAGAAAGGTATGTGCATTCTATTGTGCCTTTCAAGTTGTTGTTCCTACTTGGACAGTACTGTTTCCTAAAAGTCATAGTTGGGTAGGACCGGCCTTGTATCTTGCATGCCACCTTCTGGTACCATAAAATCTAGTCCTCAATAACGGCGCATTCAGGTCATTTCCAGCTCAGGAAGTTCTCTCAGGGATGTGTGTCTGAAATCCATGATGTCTTCAGAATAGGGACTCACCTTTCACTTCTGGGGGGGGGTGGAGTAAGGAAAGGCAATAGCTATAGGTAATATATATATATATATCATATATACATATATGTATATATATATATGCATGCACACAATATGGAGTCTCTTAGACAACTTAACCAACAACTGAGAGCTACAAGAAAGGACATTGAAAGTATTTACTACAAAGAAAGAATAAGAATTTGTTTGGTGATATGTACAAATCAATGCTGAACCTAACCAAAAAGTTTAATAAATATACTGAACATACATAGTGTACATAGTTTCTTTTAGTTTTTTATTTATTAACTTTTTAGTCTTAAAAATAGCTTCTTAAAGATCTTGACTCTATGATGACTCATTCACTTCAGCTATGCTTAATAATTCTTAGATTTGGTCATAATGGTTTTTCTTTTACTCTGTGTCCTGCAACAAAATGATTTTAATGCTAGTGAAAGTAATTTATGCTTTCCTAAGAAAAATAAAAGTCGGCATTTTATTCATTTCTTATATAGAATGTGTTCCCTTTGGTTACCTTTCTCCCTTCACCTTCCCTGTGCTATAAATATCTCCCATTCTATGAGGTAAATGGTTTTATACATTAGAAAATTAATGATAGACTTATGTAACAGTCAGCCTTATGTGTTGAAATGGAAGGGCAGGTTCTCTAAAGGAATAGATACTGCTTATAGTTCAGATCTGGTGGCACTCTCTGGTGCAAACAGTGCTCCTAATGTGCCTTTGGGTTTGTGATGTCACACAAGACAGAGTCCTATCAACTGTTGTACTTTCTCCCCCCTTCTCCTCACTTTGCCTTGCAGAGACACAGATGCAGATTTCCTTCAGTCACTCAACATTATTGGCATTGATGCAGGATTGTAATGTTACTTGGTTCACTCTTTGGAGTAGAAATCACATATAAATTAAAAACTGAAAGACCTATCAACAGCTGCGAAGTCTTTCCTTTTATGGGAGGAGAACTACAAAAGAGTACCAGGTTGTAAATATTACATGTACTCTTTTTTCTATTAGAAATGATATTTTTCAAAAAGTGCATCATGTAATTAAAACCCTTACAAGCATATCTGTATTAATATCAAAAAAGACTCCATTCCTGAGATTTTAGGCACTCAAACTTGCCCAGCTAGAACCATTTGTATACTAAACTCATGCACTCTAAAATTAATATGTTCAGTCATTCAATAAAAAGTAAATTTCATTCATTTGTCCAAGTGCTTTCTTTTGCTAATTCCTTTTGTTCTTCTGATGAAAATCCTACATCTTTATGCTAATATTAATTAATGTAACTTTAAAATGAACTTTAATTCATTCTTTTGCAAAATTTAGTTGCTAATAAGTTCAAAGACTTTACACCTAAAACTAAAAATGTTATGAAAAATTACATGATTTTCATCAAAAGACATTTGTATAAATATTCAAAAGAGTAAGTTTAATGAAAAGTAATTATTGAAGTACTTTATTTAAAATTTAACCAAAATTATGTTCAAAATAATTTATGGCTTCCTGGAAAGTATTTCATAAAACATAAATGTCAGAAAGAAAGTATTTTTGTGGTAAGCATTTATATTTTTATATATCTGAAAGAATTTCTCATGTAGTTTAATATAATAGAACATTCTATTATATCATATTATATGATTATTTAACATAATTACACCATATCGTATTCTATTGTATCATATTATAATTTTGTGTTATTGTTAGTATTTATCCTTCCACACTTAGGATTTTTAATTCATATATTTCTCCATTTAGGATTAAATCTAAATTCTAAGATTCTAATCACCAGTCTTCCCACACATGTATTCTGGTAATACAATGTGGGCTACTGTGGTTAACCAACAGAATTTTCTGTTAAACTTTGTACAAAATGTTTATGATGACACTCTTCATAGACTGCTAACAGTTTTCCAGTAAAATTGGGATCCCATAGACTGGATTTCTTGTGACAATAGTTTTAGGAAGAGTATTATTACTCTTAGCACTACTTTATTTTTACTGATTATAACTTGACTTTAATTCAAAACCTTATGAAATTATTCAAAATAAAACTGTAGTCAGTTATAACTCAAGCCTCATTCTGAACTGTAAAGTGACACAGGATATCGTCAATTGAAAATGCAGCATGCCAGTAAAAATGGCAGGAAGAAAGTTGTTTTCTGATCAATTGAACAATGATGGGGAAGAAAATATAGAAGTGGCTGCCTTCAAGAAAGCAAGATGAGTTTGATATGTCATGCTGCTTCTTGCCAAATGAAATAGACAAGTTTTTTTTTTCAAAAAATTTTCCAAAATTAGCAAAGCCTACATAGATGGACAGGTCACACAGCGGGGAAACCAACAGTCTTGACAATGATCTGGATAGACCTGCAGCCTCTGACACCAACAGCTGCCCTAACTTTGGAGCCATGATTTAGCTCCTGATGCATGTAATTGCACTGAAGAATGTACTCCCAATCCTCACTTTGATTCTATGAATTAGCTGTGATTGACAGAACTACAAACACATATAAATTTTCACATGTGCTTATGCTGAAGTTCTCTCTCTCTGCTTTCATAAAAGAACTGGTTATATAGTACACATCAAAACCAATTAACAAATTATAAGACAATAAAAAATATGTGAGCAAAAACACATAACTCAGGCATATAAATTTTTGATTTCTCCCAAAATGGGTCTAGTTTTGCCCTGTTTTGTGCTTCAAAGACCAAAGGCAAAGGCGATATGTAGAAATCTGCTTGCTTGCAATGTCATAGAAACTATGTCTCTTGGCTTTCAGTGTCTTAAGTCTCACACTCACATAGCACTGGTACTGAACACACAGTAGTGTGAGTATAATTGTGTGGGGGCTAAAATACAAGTGTTGTGCAGCGTTGAGTAATTTCCTTCTCCTAGTTTTTCTCTTGTTAATTTCTGCATTAACGACTTCTTTCTTGCTGTGGTAAAGTGCCATAACCAAGGCAACTTATGGAAGGGTTTGAGCTTACATTTCCAGAGCAGACAGCATGGCACCAGGCAGCATACTGCACCACAAGCAGAAGGAAGAGAACAAACTATAAATAGTGCTATTTACCCCAGTGACACACTTCATTTTACAAGTCCATGCTTCTATACCTCTACAAATTTCAGCAATGACAAACAGCTGGATACCAAGTGGTTAAATAAACAATCCTATTTGGGAATTCACATTCAACCTACCACACCTCCCTCCACCTTTCAGGGAAGTACAAGCATTCTCTCTCATCCAACCATCTGAATATCTATCAATTTTCTTTTCACTAAAACCTAAGTAGAAGTTTCTCACTAAAATAACTTGACTCTCTTTTATCATTATTGTAAATGAAATGTGACCTAGTAATGTAGTTCAGTTCGCAAAATGCTTAATTAACAGGCAAGAGGCCCTAAGTTCAATCCCCAAAACCAAGTCAATACAGGCATGACTCATAACAGCAAACTTACTGCCCAGGAGAGGCAAATAGAGCAGAAGATCAGGTTCATCTTCTGCTACATATCAAAGCCCAGGCACATAAGATCCCAGAAAAAAAACAACTAACCTGGGCTCATAGGCACTCATAGAGACTGATCCCGAAAACAGGTGAGCCTCGTGGGACTGACCTAGGCCCTCTGAATATATCTGACCATTGTGTAGCTTGGTCTATTTGTGGGACAACTAACAATGGGAGCAGGGGCTGTCACTGACTATTTTGCTGGCTTTTGGAACCCATTTCTTATACGGGGTTGCCTTGCTCAGCCTTTATACAAAGAAGGGTACTTAATCTTACTACATCTTGATATGCCATGTTTTTTTCAATATCCATGGGAGGCCTGCCCTTTTCAGAAAAGAAAGAAGTAGTGGATGGGAGGAAAGGCAGAGAAAAGGTAGAGATTGGGAAGAGAGGAATGAGGGGAAACTGTGGTCAGGATGTAAATAATTAATTTAAAAATTGGATAAAAAGCTTAATGTAAATAGATGCTGTTCCTACTTCCTGTTCCCAAATATGTCAGCTGCTTCCCAAATTGTGACACAGAGACTTATATTAATTATAAGTGCTCAAACAGTAGTTCAGACTTATTATTAAATATATCTTACTTTTTCTTTTTTTTTTTTGGTTTTTTGAGACAGGGTTTCTCTGTAGCTTTAGTGCCCCTCCCGGAACTAGCTCTTGTAGACCAGGCTGGCCTCGAACTCCCAGAGATCCGCCTGCCTCTGCCTCCGGAGTGCTGGGATTAAAGGCATGTGCCACCACCGCCCAGCTATCTCTTACATTTTAAGTTAACCCATATTCCTTAGTTATGCTCCGAGACAGGGAGGTACTTTTATTTGCATGGCATGTTTGTCTCCTGCTCCATCTGCATCTGACTGGCCCTGCCCTCCTTCTTCCCATTATTTTTAGTTTGATCACCCAACCTATATTTTGTACCTGGCTACTGGCCAATTGGCATTTTATTAAACCAATCAAGAACAGATCCCACAGCTGATTAAAACTGCTGAAAAAACTGTATAAGGAAAACTAGAAAAGTGTAGTATGTACAAGTTAATTACTTATATAGTGAAATGCAAAATAATCTAATATTCTGAAGGATATTATTCAATGTTTAACTATATCACCTATTTTAGATGCCAAAGTGTATGTTTAGCTTCTGTAGTTACAAAGTGATTCTTTCTGGTCTAACTTAAAGTTTTATTGAATGGCATCATTAAAGATGAAAATAAATTGTTGTCACCTGGGAATAGTAAAATAGAATCATCTGTATTTGAAAATTAAGGTAGTTATACAATCTGATTCCAGACACAGACATTGGGAACATCCTCTATAATGAACGCCCCCCCCCCAAAAAAATAAACTTCTAAATCAACTTTGAAATATTTCTTAAGAGTTTTTGAAGAATACCAAGGGAATGAATGATCCTGGGAACCGAACTACAGAGCACTGGAAGGAGAGCAGGCATAAGAGAGATGGGGACAGATTTGCAAATGTGTGTGTGTGTGTGTATTTTTGTATGTATGTATGTATGCATGTACATATGTCTGTATGTGAGTAAACAGAACCATATGACCTATTTTTTTCTGATACCCATATTGCAGTAAGAGTGGCTCTGAGTTTTAGGTTTCCCATCGCAATTTTGTCCTGTACTTAGGGGTTCTAGTATAATTACCATTATCAGCTCTTTTCACTGTCACAAATGTCTCCATTTGAGAATAAATTGCATGGTAAACCCTAGTTGTAACCAATACAATGCATTATGGTCGAAATGTGCAATGCTTTTAAGCTAAAATAAAAAAAATGAAAAATATTAAGAGACATGAGTACCTGGGGAGAATTGTGCACAATTCTCTAAATTTGCAGTTAATAAAATCACCACCAAACAGAATCTTAAGCAGTAATCATGTCTTTCTCTGTCACTTAGCCTTTTTGTCTGCCATGCATTTAAAGATAATTATAGTGCAATTACTCACCTGCATCAAATTTGAGCCTCCTGGCTAATGTTTACCAAAAGACTTTACAATGGATATTCAACTCGTGATTGATAGGATGGTAATTATCAAACTCCCTAATCTTTTCAAAAATAAATAGATACTCAAATAAACAAACATCAAAAATAGAGCCAATTCTTGAGAAAAAAAGGGAAAATAGTGGTTTGGGACTAAACAACAAATACCTAATACCCAAAGTTAATGTTAAAATGTCTCTAAGTAGTTTTAATATCAATAGTCTTTGCTGTTTTGATACGCACAAATGAACAAAGTTTAAGAAAAATGAAAATAACTCTACTGACAAAATGATAAAAAAAACTCTGGCTCAATTTGTGTGATATTATATTTAAAATTGTTAAACTGCATAAACAACTAAAATCTCAAAACATCTTCTAACATTCCAATAGATTTAAAGTGGAATTTATCAAAACAATCAGCAACTAAATATTTTCATTAGTCAATTATTTAAGATAATTATATTTTAATAATGTAGCTATAGAGGTTCTTTATGCCTATTATGCCTATTAAGTTATTTTCTATATATACATGTACATATATATATACACATATATATTGTCTATGAAAATATACTTACTTATCCCACATCTATACTTTAGGACAAAACATTTTCACAGTTTTAAACACAGTATACATGTGTATATATGTGTACCTAATATTTTTATTTTACATATATAATCCAAGGAATAATAATAATAATAATGTGTAATTTTTGGTATACACATTCAGTTTTGCAATATTCATTTTTAATTTATGTATATGAATTGTTTTATTTCTATGTATGTGTCTGTTTCGCATACATAGTTCTTCCTATGTAGACCAGAATAGTTTGTCAGATCCCCTTGTACTGAAATTCCAGATGATTGTGAGGTTACATGTAAGTGCTGGGTAGGGAGTCCCATTTCTTTGTAACAACAGCAAGTGTTCCTAACTGCAGAGCCATCTTTTCATTCCCACCTTTGGATTTTTAATAAAAGTAACAAATATAAATGCTGCTGGTTTCAAAACTACAATGAAGATTTTTATATCCCTTGTTACAGATGAGCCAACGTGGTTTCTCACATCAGTGTATCATAAATCTTACTGAAGATTTAATTGCATCAATATACTGTTGATTTTTATATAGTCATTAGGGCTCAGGCTAAAAAGTAACAAAATGATATTGATTCATTTCTAGCTAGGTAAATCTTCTATGACCTTGTTGCTTAAGCAAGTTTAATGTTTATGAGTTCTTAGTTAATATATGGCTGAACAAATTTGCATTTGTTCTTAAAATCTGGGATATTATTGCATAATATAATGTAACTCTAGTTTCTGAAATTTAGATTAAGCATATTCTTTGTATCCATTTATAAAACCTCACCTCAAGCATTCCTCTGTACACAACCCCTGCATGAAATTTAATTCAGAATGAATTTTGAGTTATTCTAAATACTTGCAAGAAATGAGTCGATTCAGACCCGAAAGGTATCAATAGGAAACACATACGAAAAGCAATGCAGTAAACAGCAGACAGACAGGAGACAGAAAATGGGAAATCCATCAAACACTTCAGTGACTGATGTTGGAAGGTGCAGAAAGTTCGAAGAGTAGTGGGTAATAGATAGTACACATTATTCTCCTAGTGGAGAATTTTGCTGTTGAATAAATTAACTAAAAAGAAATGTTAGTGAGTTTCCAATCACTCCAGCATTTATTTAAGAAGGCCAACATAACAAAGAGGAGATGGACTGGTGCTCACAATTTCAGAGACTCTAGTCTGTGACTGATTTGTTCTGTTGATTTGGGGGTAATGGTGAGAAAGCATATCATAGCGAGATACACGGAGCAGAGCCGCAACACATACGTCATGTTGGGAAGTAAAAGATAAAAGCTGACATCCTATTGTGCCCATAAAGGACATGATGTTAATGATAGGAGTCTTTACCTGGCACTTCAAGATCGAATCTCTAACATTATCTCTCAGCTATGGTCTAAGATTTAACTCTGTGGATAATATGACAGATTTAAGCTAGAGTCAACAGAAGATGAAACAGACAAGCATGAATAAAGTAATACATTTTATTTTAGATTGATGGCAATGAGCAAAATTGTGTACTTTTAAAACTTCTATATGATGGATGACTTCTATTTTTTTTTCAAACTAAACTCTTCTCATTTCCTACATTTTGTATGGATGCTCTATTTGAAACAAAAAAATAACTTCTCATGACATGCTAACAAACCTAGAAGCACAGATATAATTCTCTTATCACATACAGCAATGTTAAAGAGGGTTATACATTCAGGAGGGAAAGAATATAGCTAACACTTTTTTCTTTTTTTATTTATTATTAAAAATTTCCACCTCCTCCCATCCGTCTATTTCCCTCCCACTCCCCCCACTCCCCTCCCCCTCACTCTCCAGTCCTAACATTAGTCAGGGTGCCCTGCTCTGTGGGAAGGCCCCTCCCCCCATCCAGGTCTAATAAGGTGTGCATCCAAACAGACTAGGCTAACACTTTTTAAAACCAACTAAAGGAATGATTTGATCTGTATATTAGCTTCATAATTACTGAACAACCTTATTAAAATGACTCTGTCCTAAATTGTTCTTAAGCTACAATGATTGCTCTGTAACACTTCTCAGCCTAGTTAATAAATAGTTTACATAGCTGATGACCCTTTGTGGTATGGAAAAAGGTTAATAAAGATATCTGATGACAAGTGTGCGGTAGAAAGCCTGGCTTTGTGCCATGTCTCCTCTCCTGGTATGACACCTGTGCATTTATCATGGATTAGGTTATCTTCATTTTCCAACGCTCACATGAACTTTCATTTAGATACGTGATTTTCCTTGGAGTTTTCTTTTTAAATTTTTTTCTGAATTAGTCTCTGTTTTTATTCCTAATGTATTTACATGATTTAAACAGTTAGTATAGACAAGAAAAATATAAGTGAAAGGCAACAAAGCATACAACCCAAGGAAGAGGAACTAGTTGTTATGTGTTCTGTGTTTTGGTGCTTAGGAATATGATACAATATTAATAAGTCCAATGGAATTACTTTTTCCTAACTTTCTTGATGTATTGACTAGTGTAAAACCTCAAGAGGATGAGAGTTCCACAGGTAATCTCAGTGTTACATTTTTTTCAAAATAACAGACACAAGAAAAATGTCATCATAATTAAACTGAGTATCACAGTTAACAAAGACTAAAATAAGAAAGCATTAAAGAGAAAGTATTGCTAATAGTTGAGAAATAATGCCTTCATACATTGAGGGTAGGAAGGGAATGCATGTAATTGTGCAAAAAAAAAAAAATGTTGCAGTCACTTCTGTGAGTTCTTGCTGTCCTATGGCTCAACAGGTCAACTCAAAGGGATATACTCATTGAGAACAAGTGTTCAAACAATTGTTTGCACATAATAAATGCCCATGTTAATATTAGTATTGTTGTGGAAAATGTATAAAAGTAAATGTCATTAATCATAATCAAGGTGTCATATATAAATAAAACAATCCTGCAGCTGAAATGGAATGGCAGTTTACCTGCAACAGCATAAATGAACTCAAACAATCTATGCTTAGTGCAAAAAACAAAACAGAAGAAGCGACATTATACAATTTCTTCATAAGTACAAAACAGAAAAGACGATTGTATAGGCAGAAAGCCATTAGTCACCATAGGGCCTGGAAGAGGGGAGATAAGAATGACTTCATGGATGAGAATGTCCTTCTAGATTGATTAAGTGCTCTCAGCTCACGTAGCGGTGTTTGCTATGTAACATTTTGCCTCTGAATTAATATTTTTAAATGGATTATTTTATGTTTTCTGTTATAAATCAAGAGGGATTCATGATGATGTGTACCTATAATTCAGCACTAAAAAGGTAGAGATACAAGAACCATAAGTTAAAAGTCACCCTTGGCTCAGTAGTGAGTTCAAATCCATTGAGGCCAACAGAAATCTGCATTTCATCAAAACAAAACCCAAAATAACAGCCCCCCAAATATTAAAATCCTAAAAAATACCTACTCCATCCAAGTACAGTTTTTAGGCTTTATTTCTTTGCTCGGAGCCTTTCTAGACACTACTCTAAGAATATACAAATAAAAGTGACCATTTTGAGGTCGGAGGATTACGCTCGGCAGAAAACACATTTAGCAAATATGCATCCCTCGATTCCACACACCAGTCAGGCAAAAAAAGAATAAATCAATAAATATAAATAAAACAGTCTGTCTCACTAAAGACAAGATTCCTTCTTAAGAAATTTGTTTTCAGAGTGCCCACATATGTCATTACTCAGATTTAAAGCACACATTAAAGTAATGATGCTGCTATTGTAACATATTAATGTAAAAATAGATATTAAAAGATATTTTTTTTAAAAATTAGTCAATCAAGTGCTTTCAATAATCCATATAAGGTATTATCTTTGAAATTTTTTTCTTAATAGTTAGTCACAATCTGTATGTCTTGGCTATTTTTAAAAGTGAATTTAGTATGGAATAAAGAATTTCCTTCTTAATTTAGATAGTGTCAGCAATACATTTTTTAAAAGCGTGTTATATGAATTTATTTTATGTTTCATTGAAACCGACACTAAAAAAATGCTATTGCACAATGTAAACCATTGTTAGGGGGATTATGACTAATAGTTTTCAATTATTTCTGTTATTTTTGAGACTGTAATGTAATTACATCATTTATTTCATTCCTTTCCTCTCCCATTATTTCCAAATACACCTCTTTACTGTCTTTTAAATCAATTATTGTAACAAGAACATATGTATATATGTATATATTCCTAAATATACCTGTTTATATAAAAACTTACATGTATGTTTTCATGTATGACCACATAGCATTGTATAAGTAATTGGTATGCTCTTCCATAGGCAAGACTATTTCTCTTGCCCTCAGCATTACTTATTTGTCTGTATTCATTTGAGTATAACCTGGGCTTTCTGTTCTACCAGCAATGTCAGATGCTTCAACATAAAGTTTCACCAACAGGACTGTCTGAACATGAGCTGGACAAGGATAGGAGCAAGTGATATGCCAAAGACTATCTTTTTTGCAACTCATTTTAATAACAAAGCATTGCTTCAATGATTTTTCCTCTTTGTTTCAACCTATTAAAAGCTTCCATTAAAGTGTTAATAATTGACACAATCAGGGAAGAGTTGAGAGCCTGATTCTGCATTCCTTTCTCTCACTTAAGCCCTAATTGTTCACAACTGTGGCCTCAGGCCTAGCTCAAAGCTGACCTTGCTCGGGTTCACAAATCAAAGTCTTTCAGAAAGCAGACTCTGGCACCTGCTTGATCTCTTTCAACATGCCACTTACACAATCCTTGAGATGCTTTACACTCTACCTATTTGCAAACATACTGACCTGTGGTGATGAATGTCTCATGACAAGTGTTCTTATAATTTGTAGTGTGACAAAAAATAATAACAGAATAAGTAACCCAATAATATGACCTGCATTTAAAAATATCACAGGGAGAAGATAAAAACCAGTGTCCAACTCAACGGGTACCATGAACATTACATACATTATTAAGAGAAACTTCACAGAGAAAGGGGCTTAATGAAAAGGTTCTCAGGGACAAGGTGAGCAGAAGACAAGACCCTGGACTTAAACCAACTTTTCCATTTAGAACCCAAAGAACTCCTTCAAGCTTGTTCTCAGAGTTAATTCTTTGAACTTTAAGATCACATATGTACATCTGCTCTTAATGTTGACTTATGAATTCTTCCAGCTTCCTTTCTGGGACCCCAGACTAAACCAACATGTCAAAATCTAGCAGATGCCTAGACTCTAGTGATGCTCTCTGAAAGTGCCCCCAACCTTCTGCATCCCTGGCTATGATATTAGGACTAAGTCAAATAGGAGTTCTTATTGTACACTTAAGACTGAAATATGATGGAAATTTTTATTCAGAAATGAGTTTGAGGTGCATTTTCTTAGCATAGGCTTCAATGCCATCAATGTAAACACTTCTGTTGGTGTTACTACTAATGATGGAACTAATGATAGAGAATAATTTGAAGTGAATGCTCTATGCACTACCTTCTTAATTCATTTAAATATATTAACTGCTTTCCAACCAAAACAATATTCTAGTATGTTACTGGTATCACAATTAACAGATAAGAAAAAAAGAGATGAAGAGAGGAAATGGAGTGACTTAGGAAATATTTGAGCATGTTTTTTTTATAACACTGAAGAAATCTGGTTATGGAGTAAATAATTAAATGTCAGGAGAAAAAGTCAAAGGCAAAGTTAAAGGAGAAAGTAGGAATTGACTGTATGAAGGAGACTGATGCAGGCCCAGCCTTGTTCTGCAAAGCATCACTGGTCACAGAAAGATTTGTTTAGATTGGATCAACCCAGAAATTACTCAAAAACACACAGTACTACCTATTTTAGATGAAGAATTTCTCTTCAGAATATAGTCATTAATAAATAGTGCCTTATTTCAAAATTAAGTCAATCATTAAATTAATAACAGAAAAGTAAAAGTCTAATCTCTTCCAGTTTCTGAATAACTCTAGGATTGGGGTGCAACTGAATCACATCATGCTTAGGTAGAGATTAGACATCATTTTCCATTACACATAAGTCCAGGATAACATGCATGGAAGATGAAAACCCTGTGTGTTGACACCTTCCTTTGGAGACATTATATTTTATAGTGATGTGCTATCCATATAATTAGAATATGCACATTTTTCTAATAATATAAAAAGTAGATCTGTTATCTACTAATTATGCAGACACCAATCAAGGCATTTGCTGCTACGGGTGCATCTGTTCTTTGCCTGAATGATGCTTAATGAACAATGTGATTCACTGTGCAAATTCAAACTATGAAAATGAATTATGCAAATTAGAATTACTAATAGCTGCTATTAAAATGACTTACTTATCTTTTACCATAGATCAATTGTTTTGTCAAGGGTTCTTTTTATTTAATTTATAATAATTATTGCTAATATGTGTATTGAAGAATTGTAGGCTTAATCTAGTTTTACCTTTACAAAGGACTAGGAATGCAATTAGAAAATATGTATATGTGTATGCATATTGAATACACATATATATACATTGAATACACACAAGTGTGTGTGTATATATATACATATATATGTGTATATATATATATATATACACATATGTGTGTGTGTGTGTGTGTATATATATATATACACATTGAATGCGAAGCAAAAGACCTCATCACCAAAACAGTGTTGCAGAAGAAAGATACTGAGTGTGGCTGTGACTTCCTGCTATGCTTATAAGGCAGAGAAGTACACATTTCAAGCAGACAATTATACATTTTTAAAGATTTTTATAAAGATGTGTGCTAGAGTTTAAGAGCCATTAGTGACTGAATTCATGAATGTAAACATAAAAACTTTAGGACACAATAATAATATAAGATTAAAAAAGGCTGAAATAATTCTTCAGAAACCCATGATGAGAGCTTGGAAGAATGTCCAGCAAAGACATGAGAGTGGTATAAAGGAAGGTAAAGAAGGTCAAGTCTGCCAAGGATGGAACGAACACACTACTCTTTGAAGAGACAGATATGCAAATGTGATTAGAAAGGAAGAACTGAAACATAGTCTCCTGAAGATATTTTTTAAAGTGACTAAATAGTTGAGAACTTGAAATGCACATAAACACAGATAATAGTATTGTGCACACAGGAACACACACAAGTACTCAAACACACACACACACACATATTTACTAGCAAAATAATGTCTACTTGGAAACACTATCAAGTGACCTAAGAAAAGGAGAGAATCTAGCCAATTAAAGCCTGTTGTAAGACTGTGTAAGATGTTACTGACTGAGTGTAAAAATGTTTACCATAGGATTCTGCTGACCATTTATATATTTAAGGGTGACATTTTGTAATGTTGTGCATCCTTAGAGTGGGCTATGTTTCAAGACTATAGTTATTTGGAACATGTCTTGGAAAGTTGTATTTGGGCTCAGTCTTTTCTCTAGCCTCTACTTATGTTTATTAGGAGGCAAACACTCTCTAGTGCTGGCTCCTGTGATCAAGATGTTTTACTCAAACACGGGAGTTCAAACAAGCAGGCACTGAATCCTCTGAGAATGTGAGTTTAAATAAATATTTGTTTTTTTTTCACTTATTCACTTTTATTCACTGTTGTGCAGAAATCACTTATGAAGATAATGTGTAAAAAAAATCTAACCATACTATTTGTCCATATTGTGAGTAATGATAATCTTTAAGATTTCAGCTTAAAGCAAGGCTTGTTCAGTATGAAATAAAACAATGTGTCTGACTTGTCAGTACAAAATAGCTCAATATTGTTTCAGTTAACTTCTACTCTGAGCTTACTATATATGAGGAACTAATAAAAAAGACAATTGACAAAGACCTACATCCAACGATGTAGTGTTGAAAGCAGGAGAAACAGTCTTCCCCAATGAAGAAAACACAAATTAGTTGGCAAATACACACACAAGTAACAATAGATTAACTGACATGTTATATTGATTTATTTAGGTATATGAAAAGATACCATCAATATGAAAGTGATCAAAGGGATTCCGTTGGAGGGTTAATAAAAATCAACAGCTAGATGCTTTTTCTACAAGCAAAAACCTTGTCAGTTATTAGGATGGAGTTGCAGAACCAAATAGCATATTAGCAAAAAAAGAGATTTATTTAATGCTAAAAATATCATGTGAATGTGTATACTCTTCTTGCTGCTATTTCACCAATGCAATTTCTCACTACAGGTGGGAGAGGTTTATCTATGTCTCCTCCATTTCAAAACTAAAAACTGCCCACATATTAAAAACAGAAACATGTCTTACATTAGTTTTAGATTGGTTTGCTTCCAAGTATACATGGTTTTATAATTATGCATATATGAACGTCAGTGGAAAAACATACTTGATGTACAAGCATGAAGACCTGAATTTGAATCCTCAGAATCACTGTACAATACTGAACATGAATCATGTGGCTGAACCCCACATTGAGCAAAGTAGAGGATGTGATGTTAGGCAGTTTTCAACAGTTTCCTTCCAACTCAGTGAAAGACCATGTCTCAAGATAATAAGGTGGAGACTGATACAAAGACTTCTAATGTCTTGCTCTGGCATCTGTATACAGGCATAGACACAAGTACTTGAACATGCATAAGCATAAGAAAACTCACATATTTTATAGACATACACAATATATTTGCATATATACATATCTATATACATACTTGCAAATGCACACACATGAGAAAGAGGCAGAGATATGTGTGAAAACACATCTCCATTAAAATGTAATGCAATTCGTTTTATCAATATACATTGATAAATATAAGTATATTTCTATATCTACACCATCTATCATGTTTATCTATAATTATATATAATATGCAAAGTATAAAATTTTATGTATAATATAGTTATATGCTTATATATATAGCTATATATTATATATGTTTGGTTTTACAAACATAATTCCTCCTTGAATTGACTGGTTAACTGCTCTTTCTAGACATCAAATGTAATGAAGGAATATAAGCTGAATGACATAAACTGGTAAGTGTAAGTATGAAACTACAGCCCCAGGCCCCACTGTATTTCATTCATGGTAAATGAATCATACACAAGCTGAGAAATTGCTCTATATGTATCCAGTGCTAATGGTATTTCTATGTAAGTTTTATTATAATAATAAAAATATTTAGAAGAATAAAGATTGTACAACTTAGACAAGAGAAAGATATAATTTCTGTTTTGAGATAGAAAAAGAAAGTTATTTATTTGGTAGAACTGAACAAAAGATTATTTATTTTCTTTTGAATCTGAAATTTTAATTATATTAAATTAAAGTCAGAATATACTTTATCTTTCCTCAGTAGGGATGTTTTAAAATCTACATGGTAAAATGACTATAGCTAACTAGCATGTACATCACCTTGGTATTGATCATTTCTGTGATACAAATATTCAATATCCATTCTCTCACTAGATTTTGTGACCATTTTAGAAGTTTAGAGACACATATATTTTTATCCTTTGTACCTCAGCATCATTTCCGTGTTAAGATTTCTACATATTGTCATCACTTCTAGACCCCAGAGAATGTTAATCCAATGAAGTGAATTTTTAGTGAGAAATTTTCTTTTTGCCCAGAACTCTTTTTTAAAAATATATACTTTTAAAAATTACTTTAGATTTGCAAATGGTTTTGTATTCACTATAATTTTTTCTAAACTGGAAGTTACAATTAAAGTAAAAACAGTCCATTTTTTGTCATACTAGATTTTGAGTTAAAACTAACCAAGTGACTCAGTAGTTGCTAAAAGGCACATCACTGTTTCACATTTTGATCCAATGTCTACATAAAAGAGTAAAATTAAGATACATTGTGCTACAATATTAATTCAATATTGACTTGCATTTTTTTTATTTTTTTTTTTGATTTTTTCGAGACAGGGTTTCTCCGTAGCTTTTGGTTCCTGTCCTGGAACTAGCTCTTGTAGACCAGGCTGGCCTCGAACTCACAGAGATCCGCCTGCCTCTGCCTCCCGAGTGCTGGGATTTTGACTTGCATTTTTAATATCTTCTTGAATCACTTATAAGTAGGTATATATTAAAATAGAAGGTGTTTTATTAATGATTTTTTATAAAAGACAGTTATGTGTATCCATAAATATATAAATAACAGTATCTCTGTCATGAGAAGTAAAATATAGGAATAAATCTTGTAATATCTGATTTTTTTCTTCAAGATTCACTCAATCAGCCTAAAATATAGGGCACAGAGACACAGGCCAAGAGACAGTTATTTCTAAAGGTTAGCTCATATATCAAACTGTGTTTATATTTTATTACTTCTTCTGGTTACGTGAATATTCTCTTGGGTGACATGATTATGCCAAACCTAATATTAGCCTTCATAAACATCTGTACTTTCTCTGAGGTTTTCGGAATGGGGAAGTACAGGAAACAAAATTTTTCTATAAAAATGAACATTTAATACAAGATGTCAAGAATATATTCCCTTTAAAGAGAAAATAGTGGCAAGGCTTTGCAAGCTACAAGGTATCTGCAACATCTACTCTGTTCTGGCATGTAGAATGAAGAAACCTTGAATTCATGAACTTATATCAGCTGTGGGAATCATTAAAAGACCTACATAAGATAAACCTGGCCAAATTCCTGACATAAATGGAATGTGATGTCTCAACGCTATTCCTCATGAGGATGAATCCACAGTGGACAGCAGCTGGAGCAGAGAGGGTCCTCTCTTCTGAAGATGTGACTACTGATACCTTTCCCAAGCTATGGGAGAGGGTCTCCCTCCCATTCATTCTTCTCTTGACATCTTTATTTGTCACAGTGATACAAACAGCAATTTGTATAAATAGGTATTGTGTGTTTCACTTTAAAACTCCAGTACATTTTCATAAGAATAATGTTTACAACTTTATGCACAGAGAAACATCTTGATGCAAAATTGGGTCCATCAACAGGCTGTCTTATCTTAAAAGGATGATTTCAGTGTGAAGCGTACATTTGGCACTGAATCAATTTCGCTATTTGGTTACTTTTTTCCTTCTTTTTTTCTCCTTTTATGTCACTCTTTAATCACTCTTTCCTCACTTTAAAATTTTGTTGTGATGCTTAAAATTTATTTTGTCCAAGTTAACACGCGATTTTCTTACAGTAACTGCACAGAGTGAATAAAATTCAATCATCATGCAAGAGGAGCATCGCTTACACCTGGCAGTGCGTCATAATCACTCACAAAGTCAGTGCAGATCCTAACATCAGAGCTCTGCCAAATTGGCTTCCACGGTGATAAGTGGAAACTTGATTGATATCCTCCTGCCTGAAAATGTGCAGCCTTTTTTTTTTATCCTAAGGGTGGCAAGATGTCTCAGCATCAAACTTCTATTGCTAGTCAAATGCTACAGAAACTAGAATAGAAAGAGCTGCAATGACAGTGATTTTACTAGACAGGAAATCAAACTACTCTGGGAGAGAATCAAAACAACAGATGACTCTTAAAATGAAAATGCATTATCTATGCAAAATATGTATGGGGAGGGCCAAGTGGCAGCTGGACTGGTACAGCATCAGAAGAGATGCTTAAATCTTGAGGGTGCAATGGAATGTCTTTACTGTACTTATCAAGTAATGGCAGATTTCAATTCTCAGACATAATCTGCTCAGAAAAGGCATAAAATGAGAACTCAGATGAAGAGTGCAGGAGAGGGGACAGCTTACAAGGCTCCACTCACAGTAGACGGATAAAAGGCACAGCAATGGGGTTAGTCTAGTTTAGAGATGACCGACCTAAGTAACTTTTTATTTTAGCTGTATTACAAAGGACCAATACACAGGCTTTTGCCCAGTAAAGAAAATGTGAAAATTTTGAAGTTCTTTTCTTAGACATATATAACGTTAAATGGAAAATAAATACAGCAATTGGAGAATGTGCTACTTGAAGAAGATCCATATTTTCTGCATTTCCTTTATTTTTAATTGGTGACATTTTTTTCATTGAGAAGTAATGCTTCATATGTATGCATGTGATGTTACCCAAACAATGTGACTGTCTAAATAAGATCTGAACATTCAAGCGTGTACACATATGTATGTATGAGTGTGTGTGTGTTTGTGTGTGTGTGTGCACGCATTGGGGGTAGGTTTTATTTTAAAGAGAAAGAATATGGATAGTTTCAGAATATGTAAGGAGTTAGGGGAGAAGAAATCACATGATAAAAATATGTTGTATGAAATTCTCAAAAATAAATAAAACATAAAAATGATTAAATAAGGTGAAAGTATTTTTTCCACCACTATTTATATTTTCCTGAATCTTGACTGAGCTACATGCCTTATAACCTGAAGGCTGTTATCCACTATATCTAGATTAAAGAAAATAAAGAAAGATGAAATACAATCAATTGTAACAAATGTATACATTTATGGAAAAAACAAATATAAATATATAAATTGCAACATTATATTGTAGCTATTGCAGATATTGGAAGAGCTTCCTATTATTTGGAGGACAGGCACTAAAACTGCCTTTTTGTGCATTGATCTTCCCAAGTCAAAGTCTCTCTCTCTCTCTCTGTCTCTGTCTCTCTGTCTCTGTCCCTCTTTCTCTCTCTTCATCCCTCCCTCTCCCCCTTCCTCTCTCCTTCCTTTTCACTCTTTCAATGTGGTGAGGCTGTGTGGACCAATTTGGCCCCAATCTCATGAGTTTCTTTTTCTCGCTTTTAAAAATGGACCTTGAAAGGATAAAGGGATACAAATTATAAAGAGAAGATTCATAGCTAATACATGCTAATACATGGTCTTCTGTATCCAATATGTCTCCTACTAGAGAACAGTAATAGTCTTCTTCCCCACCATTGTCTTTCTCTTTCATTCTCTCTCTCCCTCTTTCTCTCCCTCCCTCCTCTCCCTTCCTTCTTCCTCTCTCTTTCTCTCTCTGTCTCTCTCTCTGTCTCTGTCTCTCTCTATCTCCCCCTCTCCCTCTTTCATACAACCCACACACAGATGCACACTTTATCTTCAATATTCAGTGGCTTTCCAATAGATTGACTTGAGTTTCTCTCCTCTGGGCTTTTCTTTCTGAAAAATCCCAGACATCTCTTAAAGATTATTAAAATGTTATTGGTAAAAGTGACTATAACTGACTCCATTCTTTAAGCTTAATTACATCTTTTATTGAAGTTATGAATTTAGTGAGACATCATCACCCCTACATAGCCAGGCAGAGTTTCAGGTTAAGATGCTACATCCATGTAGATTGAAGAGAGTATCAGGATGAGAATGCACGGGTCTCAAGGCTAGTGGCTCATTTGATTCAGCAAGGCATAAAATGCTAACATACCTGAAAATATCCTGGATTTTTGTACTATCTAAAATAAAAAGTAGAGTTTCTAAAGAAGAAAGCCATATTTGAAAGGATCAAATTAAAGCTATATTTATGTTTAAATGTTCCTTGATATGAAAGATAGCAATCCCAACCTACCTCATTGTGTTTTACAATCTTGTCCTTAGTATTGTGAGTGGAATATATTTCCCTAATGTCAGTGCACAAACATCTCCAAAGAGGTTCCTTTACTTTTCTTATCATATAACTTTCTATGTTCATTTCAATCTGTGTGCAATTGACATAAGATTTGCCTTGTGTAGCTAAGCATTTGAGAGAAACCCTGAACTATAGAAAATTTGACCTAGTTTTCTCAGTAAAATGCTATTGTGAATAGCATAGATAACCTCCCTTATTCTTTCAATGTGGTGAGGCTGTGAGGACCAGTCTGGCCCCAATCTCATGAGCTTCTCTTTTTAGCTTTTAAAATTGCTGTAGTTCTACCAACAAACACCACTAAGAGCAGGCCTTGAGCCATGATTGACAAAATAATCTTCCTTCTGTTTCTGGTTTGTGGCTGTGCTCCAAGTGTCTCAGACTGGAGACCTCCAAAGTAATGAGCATCAGTACGCATGCCACCTAGGACCTTTCTCATAGACTCCTCTCTTCACAATTCTAGTTCCAGACCCTGAAAACCAAGCCCCATCTTGATTTCTTACCACTCTGAAATCCAGGTAAAATCCTCAGTACTTTCCACTTCAAACATATAAAAGATCTGTTTGCATTATTCTACTTCCAATTCTCTCGTTAATCTAAAATTCAGATCAACTTGGTAAGAAAAAGTTCTTCCTTTGAAATTTCACTTTTTAATGTAACAATTCTAATTTTCAGGCAGCGTTGCCATTAAACCTCTTTCCCTTTTACAAGACCATAAAATTTTTTGAAGCCAACCTTTTCAATCACAAGGACTAAAAGCAGTTTAACCCCAGAAATTATTTAAACATTGATGTGGTCTAAATGACTTACAGAAACCATCTACACACCGTTAAAAGGATTAGTTTATATAGAGATCCTTCCCTTGGGGCATGAATAAAGAGTTTATTGAATTCAACCTAAAGCAAGTGGTTTGTATTTTAGAACAATAATAAATATCTCTATAAAATCAGAGAACATTAATGGATGGAGTTTCTGAATATAAAATACTTGGATAATAAAAATAAATAAAAAATTATTGTTACCTTCAAAAAAATTAACCCTAAAGACAAATTCAGAAAATAAGCTGTGTTTTCATACAGGGATTACATATTATGCTAAAACAGAATTTCAAAACTTGCTTGTGAAAAATGAAGCTGAATACAAAGATTTCAAAATGAAGCAATTTGAGAATTTTTTAGTTCTATCTTTTTTTGGAAGCATTGTGAACAGAGTGTTTTCAGGCCTTTTGATGTTTATTGTTGCACAGGTGTTCTACCTGAATCCTAAATACTTTGAGTTCGTGATCTATTTCCTAATGTCACAGAGGCTGAACTTAAGGTGCATTTTGCTTCTAGTTGCATCAGGCAAATGCAGATGCATGAGGCAGAGTGGAGCGGAATGATCAATGCTGTCTCTGTAAAAGGCTCCTTTCAGACTGATTACTCATCCCAAGAGTGATTTACTTTCTTTTAGAAAGAAGGCATCCACTTACTCTCTATCAAACACTACCTGTTTCTTAGCCTGATGGGAATAGAAGAGAACTGAAAGACCCTGCTATCCACTGCCACATTACAATTATGAGGACAATGGTTTCTAATATCCATTATTTATTTTTTTTATACCTTTCTTTTGGCTTTTGGAATTAGGGTATTTCTTTGTAGCCCTGGCTGTACTGACACTCAGTCTGTAGATCAGGATGACCTTAATATTCATTCATAAATGAAGACAGACAAGATCTGACACACACCCCCAGCAAGTCCATCATCAGTGTGTTGAAGAAAATTTTAAGTCACAGAATATTACAGTGGTCGGTTGTTCTTAAACCCTCTTCCTTGTAGTTTTCTTCTTTGCCTACAACATACCCCATTGGCATTGTCAACCTCTCCTTCAGAACTCCCGTTCCAGTTTGTTTTCACTCTCCATGCCTTCCTCATCCCTTATGGTATGCAACACAGTCAGATCTGTGATATTGTATTCTGACACAATGCTCCAGTTTTACAGTTTTACTAATCAAGCCTAATGAATTCCAAATTGATCACATCTTCTATTAAGCCAAATTTCATATCAAATGTTTTTGCCACAGTGGTATTAAATGTGTTTATTTCAACAAGACTTGTCTTGTATCAAAGATCAGCCACTGGTGTGTGTGGGCAGCAGGTTCAATGAATCATGAAATCCCTGTTGTTAGTTGGTTTATTTGTTTACTCTTTGTTGCTCTAGCTTTGTATACCATTATTAAAGATGGTCAACTTGAACTTCCATTCACCTACCCTTTGTAAATAAATGTCAAATTCAGCATAATTATATGTAGATATTTTCCCATCTCACCCTCCAAATGCATATAATGAGAATGGGATTTGTAAAACGAGTTTGCCAACCATCATTTATACTGATGGAGAGGTATGTACAACTATGTTACTAGTACTTCAATATAAAGTTTCAAACAAAAGTAACTTTCTCAGAGCTGCTTTGTCCTAATCTGTATTGCTACTTTTCTTTTTTTTTCCTTTTATAAAGAACTTATTTAAATTTGAAATGAAAATACATTTCTCAACAGCAGCATTTGAAGTGGCAAAGATGAGTCTTTCTGCCAAAACTGTCAAGGAAACATCCTGTGTGAGATGAATTCTGAATGTCATTTTGAAGGAGGTATTAGAAGGAGAATTTTAATGAAAATTTTCAAATACTTCCATATTTTATCCTGAGCTTGCTGAGTAGACCATTATCTGCCTTGACCAAGGTGCCTAGAATTGTACCCATATGGACAGAAACTTGTATTTGGATCCCAGTGGAAGAATTTTAAATCTTACCTGCCACTTTTATTTTGTATTGTTTTCTGTCATCTATATTGAAAATTTTATCTCCCATAGACCTAAACTACAATGTTTTTAAAACAAACAACTTACTATACAATTTGGATTTTGAATAAAATATCAAAACAGTACATGATTCTAATCTATCTCATCTATACTGTATGCATTTGCCTGTAAACATCATCAAAGCTCACAACTGAAGATTCTCATTTCATTATTTTAATAGACACTTTTAATAACATGCTACCCACATGGGATTTAGAACAATGATACGTCTATAGTCTTTGTAATATTTCTGCAAAGATAAAAATTATAAGATCATTGCAATTCTGAACTTGGTATTTAAATTTACATGTGTACGTGTGCATGTGTGCACACACACAGGTGTGTGTGTATGTGAGATAGAGAGACAGAGAAAGAGACAGAAACAGAAACAGAAAAACTACCATGTGGATGGGAGAAAACAACTTTTAGCAGTTGGTTGTCTTTTTCCACCATGTGAGATCAAACTCAGATTTTTAGTCTTATGTACAGCAACTTTTACCTATTGAGCTAACTAGATATTAAAATTCCAAGCTTTTGAAAAGATGTATATCTCAACAACTTAATTATTTACAAAACACACACCATGTGAGAGTTTGCAAGAGAGGCTAACATGAATAGCAGGATTCTTAGTTTAGAGAAGAGAGCAATTCTGGCACAATGAGAAGGGAGGGCCATTCTTTTGCTGGTGAGTGGGTCTCACAGGCTGTTCAGGGGTCTGATTTCCACCGTTGCTGTGATCACAATATCTCATTTGCCCTATAGGTCCACAGATAAATCAGGGGACTTTAGAAGCTCTCTTGGGCCATACTTGCTTAATAAATAGTCTATACCTGCTAATTATATGTCTATAATTCCTGCTGCATATGGTTTGTTTAGAAATAATTTGTAGACAAGTTAAGAACATGTCCTTTTGTCAGGTCTTTTTATCCAGCTGATTTAGTTCTCGAATATGAACTAGTTTATCTAAGGTTCAACATGTGCTATACGGTGTTGATAACATTTTTCTTTTCATCAAGAGAAAATGTATTCAATGAGATACTGTACACCCACATGAAGACGTTTTTGTCACACTGTTTAATCCTGTTTTACCACTGAAACTAATTAAACAAAATATTAAGTGAAATTAACTGTTTCTACATGATAGAATTGGTAAGAAAATATTATAGATACTATTTCTAAGTTTTTGTTAGTATTAGATTCATGATAGTATTTTTTCATTTTTTAAATAATACTATTGTGAGGAGTAAAAAATTAAACTTTTTCTAATTATGTAATCTTCTCCTGGAATATAAATGGTTAATATGAAAATTGCTATATAACGTTTTATCTAAATGCACCATGCTAATGGCCTATATTAACAACTAAGTTTATATCAAACCTTTGAAAATAAAACTGTTTATTAATATCAACTTATTAATATATTTATAATTTTAGCAATAGCAAAATTTCTACTTCATCTTTCCATAATCCCACCTCTCTCTTCTTCTTCTTCGAAAGAAAAACTAAACTGATTAAATCTGACAGTAAAATCTGAATTAATTCAAATTGTTGGAGGCTGTTCTTTTAGTTTTGATCAAGGTGGTACCAAATTCCAAAATGGAGAGAATTCATTATCCTAGTGTTGGGCATGTGCTTTAGAAATACAAATAGCTAATAAAACATAAGGAGAACATGACCTTCACCTTGAGGAGAAGAAAGCAGTCACTATTTGACTTCTGTTGGAACTTCACTTCTCAGTGCTATTGGGTAATAGTCACTAAAATCAAAGGCTCAAAATGACTATGAAAGATAATTAGTTCAATGTCAAATATGGTAGTGTTCTATCTCCTTCATTCCTGTTTGTAGAACTATCTGCCATTTTTATATTTCTTTGTCTTCTGCTACCTGATCTCTGATCATATTTAGATTTGAAATTTCCTTCCATGGTTGCTTCTGGATATTTAAATTGCCATTTCCATGTGTTATGATTATTCTGGGTCAGTCCTCTGTGGAAGGCTGTCTCAGCCTCCATTACATCTCAAGTGAACTTTGACTAAAGTATCCCCAAAACAGAATCCAATGTGACACCATCAATTTCCCATTATTTTAAAGAACAGTATAATCCTACTTTTCTCTTTTCCTTTGTATTGGTTTAAATAACTGCAATGTGATAGCCATAAAGACACTATCATCAAGAGAGCAAGCATCTTACTTTATATTTTTTTCTAACTGAAATTGGATTCATTTGAACCACTATGAAAAGGTATAATAGTATTAGCTGTCAATTTTCCCTTAATCTTTGAAGTTACTGTACAAAGAAAATTCATATAATTCAAATTGTTTAAATTTTTTTGAATTGGAATTAGCTTAACCTCAGAAGTTAATGAACCCTAAACTGTTATAAAAGCTTTTTGTAACTTAATGGCACAACTATAAAGCATATTCTTTCAGAAATAAATTTGTAATCGATATTTGACATAGGTTGAGAAAAAAAAAGGTTACTCTTTTGTGAAAATCATTGATTCTGCCAGTGCCACTGGTAAGAGAAAGTTCAGGTGAATAAAGAAATTCATAAGTAAACAAAATTTTAAAGAAGAATCAAGAGACATTTCTTCAATTATAAGTAAATATAAGTAATTTTATATCACATTTCTAAGAGATAAACTTTAATACAATGGTTGACTTTTATCTCTTTTACGTATCAATTTATTTTAATGTCATTAATGCACAGGAAAGTATATGGAAAGGTATTCTTTCTGATCACTAGGTAGTTTTCTGCTATATAAGAGATTAAATAATTCTCCCAGCTTCATGACATTAAATAAAAAATTGAACTAGAAATTAGGTTTTACCTTTGATTCATAATGCTTCATCCAGTAAATGATAAATCAAAACATGTTGCTTGTGGATGCGTTCCAGGCTGGTTTCTCTTCCCCTAGACAAAAATATCTCAAATATAATAATTGCTGTGAGAGACGGAAAATTCTGCACCATGCTGATGGCCTATATTAACAACTAAGTTTATATCAAACCTTTGAAAATAAAACTGTTTATTAATATCAACTTATTAATATATTTATAATTTTAGCAATAGCAAAATTTCTACCCCATCCTTCCATAATCCCCCCTCTCTCTCTCTCTTCTTCTTCTTCTTCTTCTTCTTCTTCTTCTTCTGATTTTAGCATTTAGATTTTTTAAAAATGAAAGAGAAAAATTCTGCACACATTAATTGATTTGTATGCTGCTGGTGAGTGGAACTGTAAAGGACATTTTAGTGGGAATGGGAGGTAAATACATGATTATAATGTAAAAAGAAGAGATGACTCGACAGGAAAAGTCAGCAGAATAATATTTCAAGTTGTACTGAAATGTATAATGTAGATCCTCCCAGCAGACTCAAAAAAAACTTAATTGTGGGTTTTAAGGAATTAATTTCCTATCTGAATTCAGACATTTTGGTGTCAAGTATCTTTCTTTGTATCACATATGATTTATTGACAATATTTTTAGAGCACGATTTTGCTTACTAATCTGAGCACATTTTTGCAGGCTCCTCTAAGAGAAATGTAAGTGCTACTTACATTTCCCCAGTCTGGCTTTTATTACCTTGGGGCCTTCTTCATTACCTTATTAGATTTTATTTGTTTATTGGGGGTGTTATGTTGAAGTCTGTGGATAGCCTACTGATGTTTGTTTTTTCCTTTGTCATGTGGGGTCCAAGTACTAAAGTTAGGGAGTCTGAGTTGGTCATGTGTTCTTTTATCCACTGATCCATCTTACTGACCCAAATACCCTTATTTTTCATATTCACAGAACTTTCCTGATACTTACTTTCTTGTAGTTACTAATTACTAAGAGGAAGACCCATTTTGACATGCTCTTCAATCTATTTTACTACTCCCCTGACTGATAACCACATGGATTATATAATGGAGCATACTCTTGAGAAGAGACTTAGGTCGAAGGCAGAAGGTTAAGATAAAAGCCTAAATACAGGTGTAATACAAGAACAATCATGTAATATCATGGAGTTCATACTTTCAGCTCTAACCTAGAAACACTCAGGAAACCTCCAGAATTGCCTTCAAGACTTCCAAAGAAGCTGTTGTGCCTCGTTGGTTTAGGACACTGTTAGAGCAGAGGATGTCGTAAGCTCGAAAGGGTAGCTTTCAAATGCTCAGGTGAGGCATCATTAGCCAAAGTGCTATCTTTGCAACAAATTTCCACAGTGGTTATTGCTGTCATCAAGAATGAATTCAAAAATCATAGCTTATTTCTTCCTGTGACCCACCAGCAATGGTCCCACTAATGACTAGCCTGGTGAAAAGTCTGGGGACCCCAGCGACTGACTTCTTGTTCTTCACTCCTTTCCCAACTTTGTTTTCTGCTCTTATACCCATCACCACTTAATGGTTTCGTAAAATGATCAAAACTAAAGGCATTCATGCCTTGTATTAGATAGTAAAGGGATGCACCTATAGATAAGTAAAGAGTTTAAACCTGTTCATTTCTATCACATTTAATTTTCATCACAGACTTGCAATTCTAAACAATGCCAGTGATAGCACACTTTGAAAAAAAGAAGCAGAGGATACACACAACTTTAAAAGAAATGAAATGTATGTTCCACAAAGAAGTGTGACAATTCTGGTTAGTGAAGAACCAATTTCTCTCTGGCTATATAATGTACACCTCCATTGATTCCTTTCTGTTTGCTTCTTCCACTTTATCTTATTCTTTCAGCTTTTTGTGCTATATTTCCTCTTTCTTCTGCTTTAATTTCTAATAAGTATTCTGAAGTATTTTCTGTTCACTATTTCATCATTTTTATATATTTCCTCGCAAGAGTCTCTCAAGCAATTAAGTAAAAGGATAGCATAATCCATGTGGTCAAGCTTGAGTGATGTTGTTGGGTACGCTCAAATGCAGGTTACCCAAGATCCAGTTCCTCAGGCTTCTCCTGCAATGGCTAC
Organism: Microtus pennsylvanicus; assembly: GCF_037038515.1. Classification (NCBI taxonomy): domain Eukaryota; kingdom Metazoa; phylum Chordata; class Mammalia; order Rodentia; family Cricetidae; genus Microtus; species Microtus pennsylvanicus. Next base: position 54,515,856 of record NC_134587.1, on the reverse strand, counting down.
CATCTATTTGCTGATATTTTGGCCTCTGCCCTCCAGGACATAGTATACACTCTTAGTAATTGTTAAAAAATGTTATCTTCAGGTTAAATCATTTAGGTCCTCCCTTGGTCTCAGGAAATACTTGTCCTATATTTCCCATCTGTATCTTTTCTCTGTACTCTGTAGAACACACAATTCCACTTAAGCTCCAGTCTTCTTCCTTTATGAAGCCATTTTTTCTCTCTCCTTCTATTTAGATCTGCAGTAGAAATCTTTCTATGCAATAAAGATGTATCCTTACTTTCAATTATTCACTGAAGCAAACTCAAGGATTTAGAATCACTTTAACATAAGCTTTTGGGCATGCCAATGAATAATTAGTTTTTGCTAATTGGGTTGAGAAGGGCAGATCAACTATAAATATGAATGGAAACATTCCATCTAATTTTTCTTCCTGACTTTATGAAATGTGATAATTAACCCTGTGTCCTCCTGCCAACAATTTCATGACATGATGGACTAGATCTTCTGAAACAAAGTCAAAACATTCTCTTTTTTCTTTAAGTGGACTTTCTCAGGCATTTTGTCACAGCAACATGACAAGTAGTGAATATATCCTCATACACACCTCAAAACAGGTACAATGTTTTCTGAATGACATTATATGCAATTTTTGAATAATATTATATAGCATTTTCTGAATGATATATAAAATTAAAAGATTACCAATTGGGTCTTAAAAATTCTAATGAATAACAAAGATTTTAAATTTTGAGTAAGAAGATGTTTTGAATTAAATTTAGCATAATTTTTCTTGTTTGTTACATTTCCTATATTGTCAAGGTTTCAGTATATAACTCATACTGTAATGAAACAAGTAATCTTTCTACTTCAGTCTTCTAACGAAGTTTGCTAGGATTATAGGAATATAGTACCATGTAAGCGTTACCCTAACCCTTTCTTCCCTAGGTTTTCTTATAAAGCATATAGTAAATAAACTGTGTTTAGCTGGAAAACTATTTCCTAAAAAGTAAGGGGAAATGAAGAGATATTAGTTTTACATGTGTGCATACATATATTTTCTTATTGATATTGTATCTTGAAATATATATTATACAGATAGCCAGATAGATAATAGATATAGATAGATGGATGATAGACATATATAGGTAGATAGATGATAAATAGATAAGACAGATAGATAATAGATAGATGATAGATAGATAGATAGATAGATAGATAGATAGATAGATAATAGATCGATAGATAGATAGAAATTAGGTGGATGATAGCCAGATATAGGTAGATAGATAGATGATAAATAGATAAGAGAGATAGATAATATATAGATATAGATATAGATGATAGATAGATAGATAATAGATTGATAGATAAAAGATAGATAATGGATTACAAAACATAAGTACATATATAAAAATTTAGTAGTAAATGAAAATATAGATATGATTTCAAATTAAGCAGTCTACACATTTAATTTTGATTTAGAAAACAAATAACATGAGTATTCTGCAAATGTTTCTTTAGTATATTTCCTAGACCTCTTCATCAGACAACTCTAAAAGGAATGGTCAGTCTAGATGCCCTGCAACCCTCAGCGGCCTTTCAAAAAAAATGAAACATACACATGACTAAGCAACTCTATTTAGTTTCAGCTAACTGACCTCTTATAAATCTCAGTTTTATTCACATCTTAATATCACTCTCTACGACTTAATTTTATAGACCTAACATCCAGAAGTTAAGACAGTCAACATATAGCATTATGATTGTGAGCTCTCCTCAAATTGATATGTGTTTAATGTTTAATCACATTTTAATAAGGCTAACATTACAAAGGCATTAGCTATTAATATGCAAGATAACTCACCCTTCAAGTCATGCTGACATTTGTTTAATCAATTAAATGCATCAGGGGTGTTCAGCTGATGTGGGACTCACCTCATATATGAATATGTTTTATTACCATTGGCTAATAAAGAACTACTTTGGCCAATGGCTTAGCAGAGTAGAGCCAGGTGGGAAATATGAACAAAGATATATAGAAAGAGTTGGTGGAGTCATGCAGATGCCATGGAGCTGCTTACAGAGAAAGGTGCCAGACCCTTACTGGGAGGCCACAGCCTCATGCTGATATACAGATTCATAGAAATGTTTAAGAGTTAGTTTAAGAGTAAGGGCTAGCTAGGAATATGTCTAACCTATCTGCCAAACAGTGTTGTTATTAATGCAGGTTTTATGTGATTATTCGTGTCTGAGTGGCCAAGAAATAAAGGAACAGCTTACATTCAATAGTAGCAATTCCCTCATATGTAGGCCCTTTGTTTTTAAAACAGCAAACATAAATTAAAGAAAAATTGAAACCTAAGTGTATTTTCTACATAATGACTCTGATACTGTGGAAATACAATGTCAGTTTCTCTTCTTAGTAAGCAGCATAGTTCTAGGAAGATACATATTTATTCTAGCATTGGGTTTTTCTATTGTACTTATACTTACAGATTTGGCTTTATTGTTATTAATTATTTTATAATAAAGTGGTCAAAGTCCTAAAGAAAGATGACCTGGATACACAGATCTTATAACTATGTAGAAAAGGACAAACAGCCCGTTTGTGTCTTAGGTTTTTTTTGTTGTTGTTTGTTTGTTTTCCTAAGTAATGCTTTGCTCGAGAGCAATGTGGAAGGCTAAATGGCTGAATAGCAATTTACAGAGCATATTTTAAGAATAGCCTTCTGTATGTCAGATGCTAAAGGAGGCAGTGTCTTACTGTCTCCAGTATCTCAAGTCTCCTTTGCTGATTGTCACATCTATTGTCCTGCTTTTTCTCCCGCGTTAACATTATTGACACATAAGGTATTCATCGCTCTAATAACTTTGTAACATGCTTTGTAACAAAGAGTGAAAAAAAATCACATAGTGAAAGACTTATGTTATAATTTTAAATTTTCTTCTGAAAGAATGTCGATATTTAGCAATTTGATTACTTGTTACTTTTTCGTGGTATGTAAAAAATAGAAATACATTGCTAGAAGCGCTGACCCTCATTCTGTTCTGCAACCTTCTGAAAACAGGGCGCATGTTGATAACCCTGAAGTGACAAAAGTCACAAGTTAGCACTGAGGGGCAAGAGATTGGCACATCGCCTTTGCAGGTCAGTCTGGATTCCTGCCACCTTTATTCTCACCAACCTATTTCTGAATAAATCTTTTGACCTTTAAAAATTGTGCAGATAACTGCTTTTTCTTGTACAGGTATAATAGCATTTCAGAGTTATGCTTTGAGTTCAATTGTCAGGTTCTCTTTTAATTTTTAAGGGCAGTTGATAGTTTAATAGATTGCCTTAGTTCTATTACTTTGTTTCAAACCCACTCATCCATCTCAACTTGTTCTTGAGAATTTCTTCACAGTTTTTCCCCCATTTTATTATGGACTGAAGGACCCTTTTCATTTATCAACTTATGGTTAAATAAATCTAGAATTGAGGATTAATATTTACTTGTCATCACTATCATAAATTTAATTAAGTTATATATACTTTTTATACACTTCTATTGCACCAAACTCATGCTTTATCTTATAAATATTTTATTCAGCAGTCCGCACATAGGTAATTACTATCAATGTACACTTAGATGGTTTTTTGTACACTTAGATTTTAAACTGTTCAAATCAATTAAGATTGATAAAATTGTCTTCAAAGTTTTAAGTTAACACATACTATGTGTATATGCTTTAATATTTGAGTGTTATGTCAAATGCATTTTAACTCAATTCCTGAAATATCATTTTCCATAGTTCTTACAGTAACAGGAAAAACATCAGAAGTGAGAAATTATAGTTAGAATAGAAAGCTTCAGAATTAGATACATCTTAAAATATGTTATAATACTTGTGGAAATAAATTAGTTATGTTAAGAGGGTAAATTCCTACAGGATGAAACACTCTGCATGATATGAAGTGTTTGGTGTAGTCATAGCTCTCCTACTTGGGCATGTAAGTAGAATCCCAGCATTCCAGTGAGTCACCTGATACTTTGTCTTTCTTTTTTCTTTTCTCTCTCTCCCTCCCCCCCGTCTCTGTCTCTGTCTCTCTCTCTCTCTCTTTCTCTCTTCTTTTTTTGAGAGAAGGGAAGCATAAAGTTAGTTGAACTGGGAAATGTGGAGAATCTGGGAGAATTGGGAAGGGAAAACATTGCCAACTATATTGTTAGAAAATATTTTTTTAATAAAAAATTTAACCATCTCATATAACTGTTTCCAAAGAGAATATCTTAAGGGATCTCAGGTAATTAGTAAGAAAAATGATTTCCTTGGCTCTGGAGAGATAGCTCACTTGGCAAAGTTAGGTGCTCAAGCATGATGATCTAAATTCAATCCCCAGAAATTGGTGTTGGGGAAAACTCAAAACAAACAGCAAGTACATCTGAAGTTATGGTCAGAGCCACCACCGTCCTCCCCAAGGGAGCCTTGGGGATTCATATGCTTACTAAAGAGCTCCATGGAAGCCTTTTACTCCTTGATACCTGAATTTTTCATGAACAAAAAAAAAAAAGGAAAAATGTCCTACTGCTAATATCAATGCAGTCAACTTGTAAATATTATGGTAAAAGGAAAGTAAAAATGGTTTTAATTCTGTCAGTAGTTCTTGGTTATACATACAGATTTGAAAAAGTAAGTGGATTGGACATATGGTTGTAATAATAGCTGTTATTGCTACTATGACCATTTTTGTTTGTCTGTGTGCCTGCTTCCTTTTATGCTCAATGCCTGAATATAGTGCCTGCAGGGAACAGAAGAGAGTGATGGATCTCCTGGAAATGGAGTGATAGGCAGCTGTTAGCCACTGGATAGAGGTGCTAGGGACAAAACCTCGGTGCTAGGGGCAGGGACCTCAAGTGTTCTTTTCCATGAAGATATCTCCCAGCCTTGCTGGTATGATCTTTAAAATTTCTGGTGGTAACCAAATATAAATAGATAATTAAGACAAAAGCAGAAATAAACAAACAAACAGCAAAAATAAAAACCCTTCTGATCAGGTGATTTTCCAAAGGCTGTGTTTATTCATCTAATCTCCTATTTTCATTTATAGGTGAAAATGGAATCAGTCCTGTGAATTTACATATATAGGAAAGTCGTTTTCTTTTTCAGAAAACTGTTCTTTCCCAACCTCTATTACCAGCTGGAAGATTAAAAACTATATTTTAATTTACTGTATACTTCTCTATCAAATCCTTCTTAGCAATTCTAGGTTTGGGGGCTGACAGTTTGTACACCAAGCTTGTTTTATGGTCATACTTCACTGGTCGTATTTTCCCAACACTCAGTCATCTACACTTATTATTTATTCTTTGGCTGCATTTGAAATTTGAGTTTTATCATTCTGCCTTCCAAACGTAATGAATTGGAGAACTCCAACACTTTAGATAATGGGGCACAGCCTGCTAATCTTTGATAAAAAGACTATAATCCTATAGAACAATATCAGGTTGCTTATTCTATTCCTTAGTTTGTAATCTTAGGAGGAATATCCCAGTACTTAACTGATCAGAATGTAAGAATGTGATACCCAGTTATAATTACTTAAATGATAAATACCATGAATAAAAATGCATATTTTGGACAGGAAGCAATAAAGCTCATTTTCCCTTTCATATAATTTTGATCACTCTGATAGTTACACCATTTCCACCCCGCCATCCATCATTTCCTGTTGATAGGTCAGATTGCAATCCATCAGGTACATGTCTTATTGACACAGAAAACAGAATTTTGATACTGGATGAAATATCATCACCCCTACCTAGCCAGGCAGAGTTTTAGGGTAAGGTGCTGCATCCACTAGATTGAAGAGAGAATCCGGATGAGAATGGACAGGTCTCAAGGCTTATGGCACATTCGATTCACAAGCACATAAAATCCCAACTTATCTGGATTTGTGTACTCTCTAAAGTAAAAAAGAAGAGTTTCTGTGGGAAAGAAGAAAGCCATATTTGAAAGGATCAAATTGAAAGCTATATTTAATGTTTGAATGTTCCTTCACCATGAAAGATAGCAATCCCAACCTACCTCACTGTGTTTTACAATCTAGTCCTGAGTATTGCGAGTGAAATATACTTCCCTAATGTCAGTGCACACACATCTCCAAAGAGGTTCCTCTACTTTTCTTATCATATAACTTTCTATGTTCATTTCAATCTGTGTGCAATTGATATAAGATTTTCCTTGTGTAGCTAAGCATTTGAGAGAAACCCTGAACTATAGAAAATTTGACCTAGTTTTCTCAGTAAAATTCTGTTGTGAGCAGCACAGATAACTTCCCTTATATTTGCTAAGGTCTTATGGGTCTTCTCTCTCTCTCTCTCTCTCTCTGTGTGTGTGTGTGTGTCTGTCTGTCTGTCTGTCTGTCTGACTATTTGTCTGTTTTTTTTTCTCTGTGAAAGTTAAAGGAAAAACAAGCATTCATTTCTGTACTCGTTTGAACCCATGTACTAAGACAAGAAATTCAACTCTGAAGTTTAGAGACAAGGCTTCTATACTTAAAAAGATTGAAAAAGTGAATTTAGTGGATGTTTTTATTATGTGTCTCCTTAAAGCTGTGACATTATTAATGCCTATAAAATTAAACAGAAACTCAACAATTTTGTCACTTTACAAACTTTATATCCCTGAGTTTTGAAGAGTGGTGAGGCTTATTAAAACACTCAGTGAAGAGAAGGCTAAGCAGTAAATGGTGTTGAGTCTTAAATACTCATACATATATGGTCTACTTTCAAAAGAGAGAATCACTTAGGAGTAAGGAGCTCAATGATGAAAAGGGTAAAGCCAGATGCTTCCTAGCATCCCTTAGAGTTTAATTAAATAAAGGTACAAACATCTCTAGGACAAATCAAAGTAGAATTAATTCCATATTCTTTGGACACAATTGACTTTTAGGAGCCATAATGTTGACAGCTGATTGTGAGAATTACCATGAATGGTGGCATAATTATTTTAGTCTGAAATCAGAAAAACAGGAAACTTATGCTTGGACCAGCATCATCAAAAGAAATGTAATCAAACAAGAGACATTGTGATACTGCAACAGTATCACAATAGAGAAAGAAAAACTATTCCATATTTTGCTTCTGCAATAAAGCCTGTTACCTTGATATAGTTTTAAACTATAAAAGTTCTCACAAAATTCATGATAAAGGTTAGGTTGACATTTTGTGAGCTTTAGACAAGCTAGTGGGTCATGATGATGCTAACTAGCTACATCAGTGGATTATCTATTGATGAATCACCACCTGCATAGACTGCTCGTTCAGGAAAGTGGAGTAGTACTTCTTGCTTTTGTCTTATCTCCTGATATAACATGAGGTAAGATGTTTTACTTTTGTCAGGCCAGTCTACCATGATGGACTGCCACCAACCCACAGAGCCAACCAGAATATGTAGGCTGGTTAATTTCAATACCAAGTTGATGCCACTTTGAGTTATTGAGGGCAGAGTTCCAGTGAAGAATTACTTAGATTAGATTGGCCTGTCGGCATTTATGTAGAGCATTGTCTTGATTGTTAATTGATGTAGAAGATAACTTACTGTGTGCAATACCATTTCATAGACCAGACTCAGAGTTATATAACAGGAATACAATTTAGCTGATCAGAAGCAGCAAGCAGGCAGTACGACTGCATTCACTTCTCTCTACTCCTGACTATACATTTAATATGACTAGCAGTTTGACTTTTAGCCTTTACTCCCACTCAGAAATAGGCTAAAACCTGAAATGTTAAACCAAATAAACCCCTTCTCCATTTTTATTCATTTATTGGCTAGTGTATTTTCTCAAAGCTACAAAAAATCAAATAAGAACGGTGTGAAAACTCAGAAACCCCAAGGGAAAATATACCTTTCCTCCTCCAAGTTGATTTCCCATAACAAGATAGTTTGTCACACCTATACAAAATATCTAATGCAAAATATATTAACAAGAACTGGTATGATTTTTGTGAATATAGTTGACCATCTGGTTCAGAGACTTTTCAAACTTATCCAAGGAAAGATTGAATTTGAACAAATTGGGAGATGCAGACTAGAAAAATTCATAAGCAGGACTTAAGAATAACTCCCGTGAGAGTTTAGAAGCCAGCATACTGATGTAAATGAAGACAATAAGGGTGACACATTATGTTTAGGTAGAAGTGAATTAGACCAGAAGACAACTGTGCTACATCCCAGCCAAAATCTAAACACAAACCTAGACTTTTTTCCTGAATTTAGCATCTCAGACACTGTCCTAAGTCCATTCGTAGTAGAAATATGATGTAAAGGTATAAACTTTTTTGAAAAACTCAAGAGGAGAGCCAACCTAGGCTGACAGGAAGGCTTTTGAGGAAGGACCACAAGGACTGATACACTGAAGTTATGACCAAGAAAGAAAATTAAGACTGGCTGTTGCTTGTGGACTTGGTGATTAAGAATAATAAGTTATGAAGGCCAAATGCACAGTGCCATGACCACAGTTAATTCTTTTCCCTTATAAATCTGAAAATTTTAGAGTAGAAAAGTCTCCTCAAACCCAGAAAGGTATCTAGTGAAGTAGTAGTTACGTTTGCCTGTTTAATGTTGATAACTGTTTTGAATTTTGCATATATATAAAAATATCACATTCTTTTCCTTTATTATATATAATTTTGTCTTGACACACAAAGAGCCAAAAGATTAAAAAATATCAAGAGCTATCTATAATTCTGTGGCTTGACTCACTTTGCAAAGTATGGCTTTCAACATACAAACAAAAATAGTAGTTGTTATCTGTCATTAATTTCAGATGAAATAATATGAGAAATACATGAGATTTTACATGGACTATTCCACATAATATGAGTACAACTACTTAGGTTAGTATTTTATATACCATTAGGAGGTTTTGACAGATTTATGGCATTGTGGTTTGAAGTGAAAGAAAAAAAAAGGATATTTATTCCTAGTGCTGTAAACCACAGAAGTGGAGTGTGTTTCTCATGCTTTCAACCACAGAGATGAAGAGTATTCATCACTTGAATAAAAGAGAAAAGAGTTATCACAGTCAAGATCAGTTTCAAAGCTTCCCTCTCAGTATGCCTTAGACTTTGGATTAATTGCTTGAAGTTTTGAGCCCATTCTTGCTCACTCTGTGTGAGAATGATTATTAACTGTTCCTATTCCTTATGGCTGTTTTGAAGAGGGCTGTGACAAGGCATACAAGGGGTCCCTAACTGGCACATAAACATCATTAATAGTCATATGCAGTATGTTTTTGCATAGGCTGCTTCTTACCTATCTCATATGCATGATTCGTTTTAAACTAATAGTATCACAGGTTTTTTATATTGATTGAGAGATGTCTTTTTTTATTTTTATATTATTTAATTAAAAATTTCCACCTCCTCCCATTTCCCTCCCACTCCCCCCTTCCCTTTTCCCCTCCTCTCCAGTCTAAAGAGCAGTCAGGGTTCCCTGCCCTGTGGGAAGTCCAAGGTTCTCCCCCCTCCATCCAGGACTAGGAAGGTGAGCATCCAAACAGACTAGGCTCCCATGTCAATAGATAGACTATTCCTGTTAAAAACCATGTTATCATCTATTCCTCAGATTAGGGTTATAATGTGAAACATATATAGCCAAAGGGACTCTATGAAACTTATAAATGTGGCATAAAGGAAGGTACTTAAAAAGCAAGGATTTTTCCAATTAAAGGGACATATTTTGTGGAATGGAGTAGTAACTAAGAGTGTCTGGATGGAATGCAAAAAATCTTGGCCTCCATTCTAAGCACCACATAAAAATCAGGCATGGTGGTTCATGCCTGTAATCCCAGTACTTGGAAGGTACAGATAGATGGATCGAAAATTCAAGGTCATTTACCTCAAAAGTTTGAAGCCATCTTGGTCTACAAGAGACCCTGACTGATTTTTTTTTTATTTTGCCTCCTTCATTTATCTGGAATTACAGGAGTCTTGAATGAAATGTGATAGCCTTAAAATGACCCCAGGCAATCTGTATAATGGAAGTCACCTGTTAAATATGATGGAACAAAGATTTTGGATGGACTTAAGTCCCTGAACATAGTATAAAGTTGGCTTAAAAACTCACCATGGAGAGGGATCAGTAATAAAGAGTCTGCTGTGCTGCCATGAGGACTTGAGTTATAAAACCATTACCGCTATTAATAAATCACTATCAGGGATAAACTGTAATAAAAAGCATTCTAGATAGCAGAAAGAGGAAGGGATGGAAAGAGAACCAGAGGAATTGACAAAGAAGCCTCGAGAGTGAAAAATAAGTCTGAATAACAATAAAGCTGTCATAATAATAAAGGAAAATATTGAAGAGGAATAAAAGCATCAACATATAAACTTCTGAAATACATGTTGGAAACATAGAAGGGGACAACCAAGAAGATAGAAAGGTTAAAAAAAAGAAATTATTAAAAAGAAAATGCTCGGAGTTTTGAGTTGATTACTGGAGGTATAAATTCCAAAGGGCCCATGAGCTAAAGAAGCCTTCAGTTTATAAAAATGACCTAAAATGAAGTTTTTTCACCATAAATATTATTATAAGTAACACGAAGATGTAAAATCCTGGAAATAATATTTTGTGCTATAATATAGAAAAAGGCTAACTGATGGGCCAAACTGTGATGCATAAAAAGGAACTATTTTTCCATATTTGAAATTATACTAGATTCAACCACAATAATTTAAGTAATAATTAAAAAGTACACAGAGCTAACCATTTCTCTGTTAAAGGTGATAATGTCCAAAATTGGGACAATTTGTCTTTATTAGATGGTATAAAATTCACTCATAAATTTTTAGTTAAAAGTCACTTCTGGGATTTCTCACAATTACAGTTGCAGTATTCTAAAATAATGAAAGGATAAATTTAAATTTTAGAATTTCTTATAGCAACAAAATATTCTAAAAATTCAGTTTTCTACTAATAAAGATTTTACTTCTCTGTACAATTGATGAAAAACACACTATAAGAGATTCTTATCTCATCCTGTGGAATAATTAGTGAGAAATATTACATAGAATTGTATAAATGTGCAAAGCAAAGTATAGTTTTGGAGAAAGGTTTGTGTAGTGAGAGCATATAGGTGAAAATGTGAGTATACAGATAAATGGATAAACAGAGATGGATGGACAGATGGATGAACAAATGTGTGTTGTGACTGTCTTGTGTCAGAAGCACAGATAACATATTTATGTTTCAAAATGTTACATCTCATCAAATAATTAATATATTAAAATCTGTGTCAGTTTTGTTGGTGGAAATTCTCCAAATGTCATGATTTTGCTTGATAGCTGCCTGTTGGCAATCAGGTTTTTTTATTCCTGTCTTATTTTCTAATATCAGCTCTCAGATATGCAGTGCAATTCTCATAATAATCTAGTAAAATGCAGATTACAGATGGGTAAAGGCTACAGAAATTGGAGTCAGAGAAGGCACCTTGAAAGCCAAGGAAGCACTGATACAAGCATAGGTGAAAATCTCTGAGGCCCAGGCGAGAATTTATAAGACAGTTATAAATTACAGGTCCATCCAGGTGACAGCCCATTAAAGGGTTGATTTGAAGTAGACAACTTTGTACAAGCAGGGCACTCAAGCTTCAACCTGGGGTCAGAGACAAGAGTTCTTCTCTAGACCAATTTCCCTGAATGAGGCTCATAACAAGTGACCGGTAACTAGTCATCATGCACCACATTAGAGCTCAAGGTCTTTTTTTTTCATAGATAAACCCATGTGTCAGAGTCGATCTGATCTATTTCTATGTGCCATTATTTATCACCATATGTAATATTTAATATTTTGTTTATTCAGAAGTGCTGGCGGATGGTGATTGTTTATATGTGTTAACAAAACAAAGAGCCATTCTTTCTTGGCACATGTACCCAAACCAAAGTAACTTGGGTCAAAGTCTTTGCTTTCTAAAGTGGAGTCATTCAAGGTGAAGTTCTGCCTTCAAGTTTATAGCCTGCACAACTTGGATTAACTCAGATCAGGCATAGCCCATTCTCTTCAATGTGGAAGTAAATGAGTGGATGGATGGACAAAATTATGTTGCTTTCTTATTTTTGTCGTTAAACTTTCTTTTTATATATTCTTTGTGTCTTTCACATCATGCATCTTGATTGTATTCATATCCCATCACTTTGTATCTGCCCTCTGCCCTTGCAACCTCTCCCTCAAAATAAAATAAAATAAAATAATAAAATAAAGGAAAAAATCTCATCAGGGAAGCTATTGTGTAAAACAGTGAGTCACGCAGTTTACTCTTTTATCCTTATATCTTTACGTGCAAATGTCATTGGTCTTTTCCGAGGCCTTTGGTTTCTGCTACACTCTCACCCTTAGTCCCTCACTTAAACTTCTCTTGGATATCCTGTTGTTTCCCTGTGTTGTAGAGGTCCAGCATCTTTGGTTCTGCAGGACTGGCTTCTTCATGTGCCCAGCAGATCACAGATGGGGTGGATGTTGGGTGGGAGATGGTAGGTCAACTCATAACTCTGGTTCTGAGCCTGGATAGTTCCAGGGTTGGTCAGCGAGTCAGCTCTCACCTGTCTTCATCAATAGAGTGAGCTCTCCAGCATTGTCCTGGCTGGTTCACCTCTTGAAAGAAAGAGCAAAGGGAGAAGGCAGTTCTCCTGTTTCCATGCCTCAGGGTTGACTCTCCCACACTTTTACCCCCAGGAACAGCTCTACTGTATTGTTCATGGGAGGTATAGGGGCCACTCTTCTCAGCGCTGTAACTGGTGAGGGGCAGGAACAGCTCTCAAGCTCATCTGATCTCAGGATCAGCAATCCTACCTGCCACAGGAGGTGTGGCCTGGGGGAGGGCATCTCTTCCTTGCCCACAGAACCATGTCACAGATGAGGGGAGGGGACAGATCTTCCATGCTCACAACATCCGGGTTGGCTTACCCACACCTCTGCCAGCAGGGTTAGCTCTATTATGCTGCCCAGGAGAGGTGCAGGATTCATTTCCCCACCTGTTGCAACTAGTAAGGCGCAGGAGCAGCTCCCTTGTCTGTCACAGGGGTAAAACAAGCCTCTCTCCCCAAACACACCACCCCACGACAGACAAATAGTAGAGATAGCTCTGCCGTGCTCACAACTTTGGGACTGGCTCACCCATACCTCCACTAACCTGGTTGACTCTAATTGGTGCAGGGCTTGCTCTCCTGAATGCTATAGTTGGTGAGAGGCCAGGGCAACTCTCCTATTCTTATGACCTCAGGGCCAGCTCTCCTACATGCCTCAGGTATGGGGGAGCATCTCTTTCGTCCATATAACCATATGGTATAGGAGGAACAGATCCAGATCTCCTATACTCATGTTCTATGGCGACTCACCTGTGTGTTTCTGCCCCCACCCTGTTAAAAGTGTCAGCTTTGCTGCCCAGATAAGGTGCAGGGTCTTTCCTGACTGTTTGCAACTGGTAAAGGCAAGGGTCAATGTGGCGCACGATGCCCGTCTTTGCTCTATGTGCCGCCATACAGTTTGTGAACTGGGCAAGGGGCTGGAAATTGAAACACACAAAGACACAGAGACAGACAGAGACACATGCCATCCTTGATGCCAGAATGCCCCAAGAATGCCCCCCTTTATTGTGTTCAGGGGCAGCTTATATAGGGATAGCCGCATCCTAGCCAAACGCACCAGGAACCATTCCCCTGCCATCAGGAACTCCTGATGCAGCTGTAGGCACTCAGACCAGGGGAAAACAAGTTGTGTACAAGAAATTCAGAATCTGGGGTTTCACTGCTCCCAACAGGTCAACTCCCTCATCAGCTGGAAAACATACCGGTAAACCGGGAAGGGGAAAGGCTTCTTTCCTTTCCCCTACCTCCACACCACAAAGTCTATACCAGCTATGCCCCTCCCACACCCTCAGGGCTGGCTTACCCATGCCCCTTTCTACAAGGTCAACTCTGCTGTGCTGCTCGGCTGAGCATTCTTTATGTAACAAAACAAACAAACAACAACAACAACAATGCAGAAAAGTAACTTCCATTCATTACTAGAGAGTAATGCAGTGGTTGTATTGAGTTTAGAGGGACAAGGATGGCACATAAAATATTGGACATAAAAGAGATAAATGTTTTGAATTGTGAACTACACAAACAGAATATTGAATCAAATCATAAATAAATTTTTAATCCTAGGCAGTTAGTAAGTATGAGTCTCATCCATAACTCCTAGATTAGTCAGGACAAACATCAGAATCATTTCTATCTATCTTATAAATTATATCAACTCCACCTTCATTTCAAGTTGACCTTTGCAAGCTAAGGACACGCAGGGAATGATGTTCATCACTCAAGGATCTTCAGAAATCCGGAGCTGAAGTCAAGCTCAAGTGTAGTACAATATTTCCTACTCCTTCCTCTGCCAGTGCACATCACTGATTCCCTCCACATCCAGGGGGCGCTCAACTGTCCCTATCCTTAGGATACACAACAGCTCCTTTTAGTTTATTTATTTATATTCTGTGAATCTCTTTCCTTGGCATTTCTATAGGTTTACACCATAAAAGCAATCAGAACTTGTAACTTTCCCACACTGAGCCAAGAGAGATAAACATCTCACCCTAAGGTTACAGAGGGTTAAAACGGAAGTCTAGCGTGTATGTCTTGAGCTTGTTCCATGTCTGTGCCAAATAGCATCTCAAAAGAATTATCATTAAGGATGAGATTTTTACTGCTTTAATATACAGACCTGCAAAATATATTATAAACATGTTTTTACTTCTTATCTCTAAGATTTTTCTGCTTTGTTTAGGTATTATTTTAGACTCAAACATTTTCATATGTTACTTTTGAACAGAGGGAGACTAAGAAAATATCCATTTCAATTATACTTTTTTGACCCACATTTTCCAGTTTAGTCAACAATTTGATTTTTTAAAAATGCATGTTTTTTTGTGAAATATTACTTTTAGATGTGTTACACTAATCTATGATGTGGATATTTTTTTAATTATGCAATAATATGTTGCTTTCTTTTATGCTGCATTTGTTTAACTCTGTAAAGCTGTGTTACTTAGCTTGCCTAAAACACCTGATTGGTCTAATAAAGATAAGAATGGCCAACAGTAATGCAGGAAAAAAATATTCAGGGCTTGTAGGCAGAGAGAGTAAAAAAAGGAAAAAATCCAGGGAAGAGAGTAAGAGCAAGGAAAGAAGGAAAGGAGGACCCTAGGGATCAGCTGACCACACAACCAGCCACGGAATAAAAAGGAAAGAAAGATATATAGAATAAAGAAAGGTTAAAAGAAAACCAGAGACAAAATATTGTTCAGAGAAACAGGATAATTTAAACTGGCTAGAAACAACTCATGGTAAGGCTTGGCATTCATATGAAAGAGATATTCTCCATGTATTTATTTGAGAGCTGGGTGGTGGGCCCCAAAGGAGTGAAAAAAACAAACAATTACACATTCTTACTTTAGTTTTATAAATATAAAAAGACAAACAAAAAAATTAGATATTTCTCAAGCATTTTATATCTTTCTTGCTTACACAACTGAATCCAGCATTTGGAAATTGCAAACAAAATTTCCAGAAACACCCTATAGGTTTTAAGGACTTTAACTTATCATTATTCTCTTTACATTGAACGTTTATTCACTGAATATTGTAGAATACTAAGGATCGTGTTCCTTTATTTTATATACAATTTTAGCCTATGTTTTTATTTTCAATGTTTATTCTCGTGCTCGTTGTATTCTAAGCAGCAAATGACTCAGAATCATCTGAATTGTGGACTGCCATTATAAAATCCCATAGTGAGTGGGTGAAAAATTGCAATCTATGTTCTTTAAACTTAAAGAAGTTGTAAGCTCAAAGATTAGGTACCAGCACATGCCCTGCCTACTGAGGACTCTTCCTGTTGCCAAAGTTGCATCTCATTCATGTGTTTTCAAGTAGTGGAAGAGGTCAGGAGTTCTCACACATTTTAATTACAGGACCACTAAACTCTTTGGGAAGCCATTCTCTTGTTATTTAATCACTTCCTCAAGAATTTTCAAATAAGCATTACTTTGGATAAATTCAATATTTGGAGGAATCACAAATATCAAGCATATAGCATCATCCTGTGCTCCATTTTTTAATAATAGCATATTTTTTTCCGTCTTACATTGCTTAGAAACGGATCTCATGAGTTCTTCAGTTCGAACTTGAATATTTCTCATTTCTTTCTTACTTTCCCAATTAACATTGACCAGTATCATGGGCACCACAAGAATGCTGTGAAGTAGAATTTGTGAGCTCAAGCTTATTCTTCACTAAATACAGTTTGTCTTCTTTCACGCTGAATTCGGTGTCTTCAAGAAGTTAAAGCTAGTTCTCTTATCTCTCTACTTACTGTGTATAGACAGTCCACCCTACCATAAAGTTTATATTTTGTTCTTTATATCATTTCTTTCCTCAGAGAAACAGCATTGCTTTTGTGACAATTCACATTTTTCTTAATGTCAGTGTGAAAAGGCATATCTAGGCCACTGGAAAAGACACATACTCCATATGGTAGTTGATTGAAAACATTAACATGTCACATCCTCAGTCTTAAGAGCTCACAATCTAATTGTAGAAATATCAAGATATAAAAATAGCTCCAGGATAAAGCAACTATTCTTTCAGAGACATGTTGTAATTACAAATGAAGCCCAAGGGATGGCATGACTCATCGCAGGCAGGGGAACAATGTAAGAAGGGCTGGACACAGTGGAATTTGATGTGTCTCAGAATTATATTGGATTTTGCCAGAAGGCATAAGATGTTAGGGGAACAAAATGGATGGGACAAGTTCATTCCAAAGTTAAGTTCTAATTTGAGGTTAATGACAGGTTTGAGGACTCATGAACAGACTAGTGTGACAAGAAAATAAGGTAGGGTAAATAACTGTCGTCTGTGACATATTTGTCTAAAAGTTTACGCATTTGGAAGTAGAAGAGGGAGAAAAAAATGTAATATTTTTTTAGTTTAATCATATCAATCAACTGACGGAGAAACAGAAGTTCATCATTCCACATCACTAGTATGTGTTCACAGACAGAATCACAGTCACGGTCAGACTCTATCCCAGGCAGATTTGCTTTCACACAACAACTCAGTACAGGCCAGGCACAGAAGGACACTTAGGTTAGTGGGAAGATTTTTTTCCTTGGCTCTGGAACACTGCTTGAAGTAAGTGGAGATGAATGAACTATTGGAATCATGTAAAAATCTATTTATAATTTGTTGTGGGGAGTGAAATGTCCTGCATAGGCTCATGTGTTTGAGCAGTTGAGTTGGCTCTGTTTTTTGAGGAAGTTTGTAGTTCCTTGTAGCTTGATGATAAAGTACCTGTATTTCCACCTTAACATGACACCAAAAATATAGCGATCTTGACATAGGCAGATATGCAGAAACTTATATCACCTTTTAAGTTCAGCTATTCCAAATAAAGTAAAGCCCTAGATACTATGTCTTTTATCTTTCAGACAAACATACTCCTTGATGTAGCATCCTATTTTGCTACTACTCAAATGTTCTTCTATCATTTCTTTCACTCAGAAACTCCACATTCCCATCTAAGCAGATGCACAGTGTGGGTCATGCATCTCTTCACAAGTACCTGTAAAAACCTCGAAAAGAAGAGAATTTTGGTACACAGACTTTTATAACTTCTATAATCTTAATAATTTTTAGTTGTTATGCACTTCCATTAGAGTAAACACACTAAAGAACTGTTAGTACTTTGGTTCCCAGTCTGTGTGTACCAGACTCCCTCTTGTTACCTAGAAACATTACTCAAGCTCTATTACCTGTGTAGAAACATGGCTACCTTGCCAACAATCAAATGTAAGTTTTCTTTAATGTTTTGAAAAGTATTCTCATGGGATTAGGTGCTTTCTTCTACCAGTAATGAGTGGACATTAACTTTTAAATGTTTCACTATTTAATAGCAAATTATTAATTTTTATGAAGCATTATCTTAATGGTACATATTGTGATAATTACACATGTGAACAATATGTGGTGTTTTGATCAGAGTGGCTAACATTTCAAATTTTTAAATAAGTATTTATAAAGTCTTGACATGTATGTGAACATGATAACTATGGTTCTTTATGTTCAATAATCAATAAGAACACGAACTCTGCTTTTTCAGAAAGGAAAACTTTTAACTACATAACATGAAGAAGAAATATGTATATTATTATAATGTAATGAAGTCAATAAAATTAATTGACAGTATTTGCAATATACCATTCTTATGTTCTAAGAATATTTCAGTCAGTTTCTTTGGTATTGGCAGGTAGCTGCTTGCAGTTTTAGTGTAGCAGATTCCTGTCCTATCTCCACTATACAAAACCTTAAACAAATGTTCTAACTAACCATCTATTATTTTTCTATTGTTTTCTTTACATGCAATGGGATCATTTAATTTACTTTCACATTTTTTCTTTCAAATATATATATATCAAAACCTATGATTAATTGCCTAAGCTACACGAGCAAGGAACTCAAACCTAACATTTGATGTAGGGGCACAATTGCCTTCTTTGATCATCAGCCTGTTTTCTCACAGGTAAAATTTGTGGGTCTATAATCCTTGAAACTTCCTTTTTCTCATTTTCCATCCCCAGCAAGTCTTACATCAAAAGGGAGGGTGACTTCTAGCTTTATTTTTTAATCTTGCTTGTATTTCTTATGAGAGCAATTGGCAGAATAACCCAGACAATTTCTCCAATCATCTTTACTAACTGTACTAACCACCCGTATCTTTAAATCATTGATCCAACTATGTGTCATTGCCCTATAAAAAATCATCTTCATTATGATCTGCAAAGGAATTGCCCAAGGAGAAGTAGGATTTTCTCATGAAATAATCGCACTATACTAGATACAGTGAGATTCTTTCACATAGTAATCACACGGTGCCAAGGAACAGGATAGCAGTGAGCAGAAGGCACAGCGGAAGCAGGGGATATTATGAATCCACCATCTGGAGCTTTGCCTCTCCCGAGTGTACCCATCGGAGCTTTGCTATACTATCTGGTGAACTGTAGAGCTCCATTGCTACCTGGAGCTCCTCCAACATAACCACTGTCACTTCAGACACTGGAATTTCTTTCTGAATCTCCCGTCATCTCTGTTGTCATTTAATCATCTTTCCAGCAAAGTACATTTTTAAATAGCGTGGCCGATTTCTCATTAGTTGTCTTTTGTTTAGTTTAACAGTATTTATTTTTCTCATCCATTCTATATTTCCACCTTTTATCACATATATGTTTCTACAAAGTTTATTGATATTTTAGAGTCTAGGATATCTGAGCATACAGACATTCATTCACCATTAGAGAGAAGAGAGCAGTTCTTCGGCATCTGATGAATTTGATCTGCACAAACACTAAAATGATTTATAAGAAACATACTTAAAGACATGGATGCATAGTTGTTATTCAGTTCATCTAGACAACAAATAATTTTACTGTGCTTCAATTAAATCCAGAATTAAGATGCATTGACTTTCATCAAAATGTAATGAGAAGCTTCATGGAGAGCAATTAGTGTGACTGATCCTGAATGGCCTCAATGGGGTACTAAAGCAAAATCAAATATTTCCAAAATTTGTTTGCCTCCTTTCCTCAAGTTTTAATATTATTTTATGAAAATCACAGCATTCTAGGATAGTAGCCATCCTTCAAGAACTAAGTAAACATTTTTAGTACTGATACCATTATGAATAGCTGTGTGACTTTGACCATCTAAATAAGTTCCCATAGCTTCATTTATCTTCAAAGTGAAAATGCAAGGACTTTGTCCTTTCTAGAGCCATAATGAAGAAGAAAGAGGTAAAATATGAGCCATATTCAACACAGTAGGAGATAAATATCAAGAACATGAAACAGTTTAGATATTTACCTTGACAACTGCTATCAGGTTTAATTCCTATGTGACATTTAAATACTAGAATGCATGGTAGGCATTAAAGAAGCAACAAGGTAAAAATGCATGTCTCCACTGGTGTGAACAGTTGTAATATCTTAAATATGTATGAGGATGTACTATTTTGTAACACACAGATTAACTTATTTCTATTGTCTTCTTTGTCACTCTACAAATGAGCTACGATACCACTTCTCAGAGTCCTAGGTCAGTGGCTTCATAACTCCTTTATGTATTTTAATCTAAGTATATTAAACGAAGGCACTATCTCCCAAGACGTTATTTGCACACAAAGCTGCTGGTCCAAGGAAAGGGAAAGGTTTGGACATAGTCCTGCAGCCATTTGGAAAATTTGATCTACAGACAAATGGAAAACCCATCCTGAGAACTGATG
Organism: Microtus pennsylvanicus; assembly: GCF_037038515.1. Classification (NCBI taxonomy): domain Eukaryota; kingdom Metazoa; phylum Chordata; class Mammalia; order Rodentia; family Cricetidae; genus Microtus; species Microtus pennsylvanicus. The sequence goes on along the minus strand of NC_134587.1, from coordinate 54,495,498 downwards.
TACCAAGAAGTGACAATAGATAACTCCCAGACTGCAGATTTATCTTTTATGTACATTTTAACTTCTTGTTATGATTTCAAATAAAGCTCAGAAAAAAGTCATTCTAAAATACATGGACAAATTAGTTATCTGAACTATTCAATGTGGCAAAACAGTTCGACTCCATTAAAACTCCATAAAGGATATATTTATATGTGTATATGTAGAAATGTAAAGCAGAATGCTAAGATATTTGTAGAATTGTGTGCATATTATATGTAATATATACCACATATATGACTTTATAACAATGCATGGCAAATGATAATTGTTACTTTCTCTGATACTAAATACCAGTGCCACTATTCTAAAACATCACTAAAAATCTTCGGGTTAGAGATATGGGTACAGACATCCTTTAACTTGAACCTTTGGCTCAGAACCATTCTATCTGCTTCTATACCCTTCATTGATTGCTTCGCCTTTCATGGCATCCAGACATTTTCTAGGCTCAGAGCGAGGACATTATTACAAGTGTTTCCAGGCTCAATAGTTAACACATTTTCCAAGGGAAAATCTGTAGGCACACAAACCTCATTAGCGGGAGTATTTGCAATGCATGGCAGTGTTTATTTCTCCTCCTTTTCACAGAAGTATCTTTAAATGTGTCTCTGCTGGGGATGTTTGGTCAATGCCTTCAGGAAAATGTCTGGCTCACAATTTCCGTGAAGTTCACTCTGCAGCTGCAGTGACAGGGTTTTGGGGGCTCTGCTGCTTCAGGCTAGTGAAGGAAAGTTTTGAAGTCCTTTTTCCTTTGAACGCTCAATCTGAATAAGCATAAACAGCTTGTTTATGGGCATTCCCCCGTTAATCTTTCCTGTTCCATTCATCCAAAGTGCTTCTTCCTCTTCAGAATACTACATTCAGTTGCCCATTACCCACCTAAAGAAATAGTTACTTTCTAAAATGCACTCAAGATTGTTAGGACATTTGATTCTCCCCAGTTTTAGCTGTTGTTCCTTTGAATGTGCTTGTTGCTTTTGAGATCTTCTTCTCTCAATGTACAAAAGGAGGTGAAAGACCTGTGGCCTTTACCCTTTACTGAAGTAATTTTTGGTTTACATTCCTATAGCCTCTTTAGGCTTCCCTTCCACCTATACCTTATTCAGTGGTTTGGAAAGACTGAATTGATTCTTGATCTTAAAAAGAAATTAGCATAGAAAAAATGTTAAAAAATCAAACCAAGTAACTAAAATGACAACCTGAGATAAGACACAAACCACAGAAAACATGAGTTTATTGTCTCCCCTCTAAAACTTTATCTGGTCTGCAATGTGATAAACATTTAATGCAAGTGGAGGTAAGCTATTTTATGTCTTAATTTATTTTTAATCATGAACACCAGAAAAATTTAACTTCATGTTTAAAATCTATAGCTTTCAACTGCATGGCTGAAAACCCTGATCAGGCAAAGCCTCAACAAAGCAAGCTTTCAATGATTGGTGTTTACACGTAGGTTTAGCACCAGAAGCAGTCTACAAAGAATAATAACACCGTTCATCTCACCCTTTTCTGACAGGCCTTTTAGTGCAACTTAATTATGTTGCTTTTTGTCTGCAAGCTCTGCTCAAGGTTCTTGCGATATTAGAAAAGCTCCTTTAAGTGTAATGAAAAGAGCATTAGAAGGTTTCTTCCTCTGATTATTTCACCGAATAACATAGCACTTCTTTCTGCCAGCAACTCCACAAAACCATTTTCAATAACTGAAACAGTCTTTATTTTTTCGTTTTATAAAGTGTAGATTAAACATTAATTAGTCATAGCTAAGTTCTGCTGTTTTCCTTTTACAGTGATCTTTTTACTGCTAGTGCTTAAACAACACAAATAAACTTCTATAATGTGTGAACAATGGTACAGCCTTGTGTTTAATAAAGGGGAGGATGCCTGGCTGAGTCAATCTGAACTGTTTTGCAATGATTTCATGCTGAGCAATTATTTCTATTTTCCGTAAAAGGTGGAAGTTTTAAAGGCATGAGAGAGTGTGTATTTTTACAGCGAGGAAAAAAATCTTATTAAATAGTTATGGTTTTCTGGATTTCATTTCTTCTTCTCCAAACACAGAAAATTGAAAGTGGTCAAACTAAATGTCTCCTGACCACAGTAGCTTCCACATCTTGTGGTCAGCAGTGTCAACTCATGTCATTTTTGTTTACTATTATTGGCTTGTCAAGAGCTCCATATCTCCAAAAATAATTGAAAATGAAAACAAACTTTTGTATGTGTGCTTTTTCTCCCCAGCAATGTGTCAGCCTGGGAAAATACTCTCTGTGAGGAGAAAGTGAAGGTGACATATAATTGTTGCCGTTACCCGGCTGTTACTGACATTACAAGCTGAACCTTCCTTGGAGACACAAAACCAATTTTTATGTGACACTTGGAAAAGTCGCCACTAGTACTTTGCAAATAGTTCAAGGTCCCGGAAATCTCGCCCTAGACTCTTTCAGGTGAGCCTCTGGAGGACATTTCTTCTAGGGGAAAGCTATGTTTGTATTGATTTTTGCAAATTGTAGACTTAAAGTCTAACAAAGGAAAAACTATTGAGAGAAAAAAATACTAAGTACAAAATCAATGCTTTTGCATTGTGATTTTGAAAAGCAATTCCCAACAAAGATTATGAGAAAGAAAAGTCAAAATTCCACCGTTAGGATTTCAAACTTGCATATAGGAATAGATAAACTCCATAGGATGCTTTTAAAGAAGACTTGGTAAAATATTTCAGTTTAGTTATTTAAATATGTAAATTGTCTGTTAAAATGAAGCTAATTTAATGTGCCCTATCTAGTATGTGGCAGTTTGCTTCAGAAGCCAACTTTTCCTTCATTGTGACTTTCAGTATCTAATTACCAGCATATTTCCTAAGAATACTCTACTGACTTTCTTTCAGCTGAGTAATTGTTGAGTTATTAGTGATTTTACTTGTCAGTCATTTCTTAGCTAATCCAATCTTTTCTTCTTTCCTTCTAGTCTTTGAATTCCCTTATCAAACAGAAGCGTTTTAAAGTAGGTCAATTTTCTGAGAAAACAACAAGAGTGTTTCAAGCCCCCAGTAACGGGTTATGGAGGATGGCTTGGTTAATAATCTGAACTACACTGACCAGAAGGTAAAATGGGTATTCTGACCCAAACCCTGAGCTATTGCAGGATCCTGCTACACTATTATAAATGTTCTGTTCTTCTTTTCATCCCACCAAGAAATGTGTTCTTACATTGGATTGGATTGGCAAAGATTAGACTTGATTTATGAAACAAAATATACCCCTGGGAAAACTATTCCTTTGGGAAGCCTTGATCTCTTTTCTGTAGTCTCCTTCATACTTGTCTTTTTATAATCATCTTATTACTGCCGAACTTTAGGGCAAAAAGTAGGTTACATTTAAATTGTAATATTTGAAACTCACAATCACTGGTATTTCAAAGACACAGACATTTTTGTTTATCAAAACAATTTGATTCATATCAAATTTGTATAGATACAATAGTCTCCACACAGCCATACCCTACACTTCCTTCCCCAGAAGCTTGTCTAGTGAATTTGCCTGATCCTCTCCTCCACACGTTTCCCCCAAACACCAAACCTAGTCTGAGTCTGACATACAGTGCCCTGGTCTAGTATGGCCACCTCTGCCTGCATCCAGACTAACCTCTAGGCCTTTGCCAGAACTGACAGGCCCCTCTCATGCCCTCTCCCAACCACTCTAACAAGCCAGCTTGTGAATGCCCTTCTGCAGAGCCTGCCTGCAGAGTTTCCCATCCCTGAGCAACAGATTACGCCCCTACTTCCTGTGTATTTATTTATCTTCTCTTCCCAAATTAGAACACCCAGTTTTTCCATTTCTCCAACAGATTACTTTCACCTTGCTAGTTCCCCTGTTGCTCTCCCATGCCCTGGTTGCTACAATGGTCTGTTTTTACTTTCCTGGTTTCTATAGTTACTCGACATTTGAAAATTTGGAGCTAGGAGCCCAGATGAGAGAGAAAATGCATTGTTGTCTTTCTGTGCCTGGGTAACTTAAGTCAGTGTGATCTTTTCTAGTTCCATTCATTTGCCTGAACATTTCGTGATTTCTTTCTCTTTTTTTTTTGTCCAATGGAATAGTATTCCTTAATGTATACATGTAGTTTATTATTCTTTAGAATTTCCAAACACTAAATGTGTTAAGAAAATATATACCTGATATTTTAATAACAAATTATTAATGTAAATATTTTTCAACTTTTCAAAGAAAGAAGAAAAATGTCAGAATTTTTTTAAAGCTACTGTTATGTTAAATTTACAACATGAAATACTATGGTGTGTTCAAAGATCTCTCAAATTGACAGTGATTTTAGATTTTGCACATCACAATAAAGATAAGACAAAACATTTAGTTTGAGAAAGGAGTCTAAGATTTTGGAAAATGGGCACCATGATTATAATTCTCAAGATAAATAAGTTTGAAAGAACTTAATTTCATCATAGCTGCTTTTCAAATATTACTGGGAAAACATTAAGAATATAGATGAAAATGGTGAGCCCCTACTCCTCAGTGCCAAGAAATTTACTATGACCAAGAAATGAGGGAATAACTGTCAGATATTACTTTGGCTTAGGGTCTCTAATAGCTAGGGCATAAGTCCTGTGAACTCTTTCTATGTATTTGTGTATGTAAAATTCTGAATGGAAATGGCCTCCCCACTTTGTCCGTGAGAAAAGAAGTAGAAGACTGCATGCTCACCTGTGCTGTTCAACTTACAAGAGAGAAGAGAGTGAGAGAGCGAGAAAGCGAGAGAGCGAGAGAGCGAGAGAGCGAGAGAGCGAGAGAGAGAGAGAGAGAGAGAGAGAGAGAGAGAGAGAGAGATGTTGGAGGAGGGGCCGCTTGTTCTACCTGGTCATGCAGAAACAAAATAACATCACAGAAACTATATTAATTAAAACACTGCTCTTACATATGAATTTAACCCATTTCTATTAATCCGTATATTACTACGTGGAAGTGGCTTACCAGCTGAGTTTTGTCAGTATGTCTTACTCTGGCAGCAGATCCATGGCATCTCTCTGGCTCTGCCTTCTTCCTCCCAGAATTCAGTTCCATCTTCCCTGCCTACCTAAGTTCTGCCCTATCAACATGCTTGGGCAGCTTCTTTATTCATTAACCAATGAAAACAGCACATAGACAGAAGCACCTCCCACACCATCCCCCCATTTCTCTTTCAAATTATAATAGATTTTATCATGGCTTTTCCTATGATGAATAATATAATAAAGTAATGGCCTGATTACTTTATATACCTACAGTTTATGATCTAAATTTTCTGCATTAAAATCAATAAAATATCATTAGGTAAACTTTTCACAATAAAAAAAACCAATAAGCAAGCAACGATGAATGAACAAACAAACAGATTATCAGTTGCCTGAATGTAAATTGTCTGCTTTAAGTATTGCGTCTGGAGCTGAAATTGGTCAAAGTAAGAATGTTGCCTTGAATATACTTGCTTAAATTCTAGAAAAAATCTTAGAAATTTATTTGTATCTCCATGTATGTAGAAATATCACTTAAATCTTTCAGTCAGTTGAGAAGTCTTATACAAAGTTACATCATTTAAAATGGTTAATATTACAATGGTTTTCTATTTGAAAGGAAAATAACAAGTTTTAGTTGTGATAATCATGTTTGGTACAACAGAAAAATCAATACAATATTTACTGTGCCAGCAAAATTTTCACAGGACTTCCCAGGTTACCCAGAAATGTTTTACCCAAGGGCTAAAGAATTCAGACATGGAGAAGTGGGCATTTAATTTTATTTTCTTAAAGTATGAAGGAGAACAGTGAACCAGAGATTTTATACACTGGATATCTAACTCCCTTGTGCTTATGATTTTAAAGAAGGATAAATTATATCAATAAATTGCTATATTCATACAGATTGGCATGGTCAGATGTAATCTATTCTTTCTATCTGCTTGTGATATGAGAGGTCATATCTCAGAGGAAAATGGAAATATCTGTGTCTCTGCCTGACACATTCCATTACATTTCTGAGAATGATTTTCCTAAGCAGTTATGAGTATGACACAGTTAATTTAGCAAACACAATAGTTTTTCCAATACCATTAGACCTCTATGAAAATGCCAAACATGTTTCCAAAAGCAAACATTTTAAGATGCAAATATAATTAAAAATTTAACCCAAATCTTTCTCAGTTGAATAATAAATCATCTAGAATGTAATTTATTTTCATCAGATATAATAAAAAATCTAAGGAAAGGATATGCACTTCTAGTATATATTTATTCTTGTGTTATATAGACATAAACTTTGGTAGTCCAAGGCTGTGTGGTCTTTACTTAATACTAAAGAAAGGTATTATACTTTAATAAATAAAATCACATCAAATCTCCTAAATGTAGCCTACAGGATTCTAAACAAATTCAGCCATTTTCAATCTAATATCATTTTATTTCATATTTGAAGATAAATGTAGTGATTAAGGGACATGAGCACTACATACTTTTGGGTGAATAAAATGATATTTCAACAATTTTACTTCAGATGACATCTAAATTTCCCTAGTGCTACGTTAGAGAATTTGATAAGAAATTAATAAATGATGCATATATACAAAGAAAAAAAGCACCTAAAATTGTTCATTTAAATAATTATTTTGATAGTCTATGTGTATGTGAGTATATATAATTCCACTATATGAAATATTAATTTTTATTTATTTTTGGTTCAATAAAGTAAATATTCCAAAACATCTATTAACAAAATTAATAAAAAAACAAGCATGAAAATCACATAATATCTATCAAGCTTTCATTCATTTCCAATTCCCTTGTAAGGCAAATGCTTTTAGCTATTTATGAAATACTTCAAGCCTTAGAAACCACTTTCTTTTAACCTATATAGAGGTATTGCATAACCCAATTATTGATCCCTTATTATTATTTAGTAGTATTAACTTAGTATGGTAGATTGGTACTTAGAAATTGTAAAAAAAACATACTGAAGTTTGTATTTCTTATTCCAATAAGAAGTAAACACAGGAGGCTGGAGAAGTGGATTAGAGGTTCATTGTGCTAGGTGTTCTTACAGAAGCCCTGTGCTTGGTTTTCAGCATTCTCCTGGCAGCTCATAACCTAACAGCTTACAACGTGTACAATCCCAATTCCATATCTGATACCTTTTTCTGGCTTTCATGGGGCACCGCATTATATATACCATTGTAACTGTTTCCAGAGATTGGAATGGTGCCCCCTTCTGGCCTCTTGTTGCACTATACCGCCACACATCTGTGGTGCATATAGATACATGCTGAGGGAAAAAAGAAACACTCACATACAAAAAGTAAAATAGTTCAATGTTTAGAAATGTGGGGAATGGACTTTAATGTTCTCTTTAGTTACCAGACTTTTGTTGTTCTCGTTGTTGTTTCTATCTTTTGTTTATCAAGAGATTATAATCGGAGGGACCTAAACAAAAGGCGAATTGAAAAAGCCCGGAAAAAATACGTAAAAGTAAAACTTTATAAGGACTGAGAAGTTTACATTTAGAAAGAAATTAAGTATATACTTATAAAAAAGTGTGCAATAAGAATTAGTGAAAAAAGAATCCAGGCCATCGTCCTGAAGGAGAATAGAGAGGGTGTTTGGGAGAGCTTGAATAGAGGAGAGGGGAGGAAGAAATGTAATTTAATTTAAATTGCAAAACATAAATTAATAAATAAATTCAAAATTATTGAAATATATGTATTCCATCTAGATGTGGTAATGTACACAGGTATTCTCAGCATTACTGAGGCAAGAACATTAAGAATTAAAAGAGATGAAAGACTACATGAAAGTTGGACATCAGTCTCAGTTATGCAAGACTCTGCCTCACACATTAGTATGGATAAAAATCTCTTTTCTAGCAAGAATATTGAATAATAATTTTATTATTTTTATTTGTTATATTTTAGGTATTATAATACATATAATATGAATTATTATTATTAGACCTTTTAATGGAAAGTATTTTCTAAGGTTTGTAATTGACTAATCTATGTAAATTTATATTTTGCCTTTTCTATTTATCGCAAATAAATGTTTCTAAATTAAATTTTCAATAACATGCAAATTTATAGTTTCTTATACAATGCAAGTATTTGTAATGTTGTGTCTAAATTACTTATGATTTTAGCTGCAATATGTCAGCTGCACATTATGTTTCTGTTCTTCCCTAAATATAAGGTCTGTTACCTCTCAATGGACATATAGTTTCATGGTGTGGGATTTTTTTTGTTTTATATTGTAATATTTTGGTAACTCCCACATGACAAGTTTCATATTTATGAAGAATCCAACTGTACTTTCTCAAGCTATGTAGATTTTGTTAATTACATGTCTCACATACCAAAAAGGAAAAGACTCAATATGAAAAAAGTCCATTTTATGCGAAACTAGTTCACAAGATATTTCTGGATCATGGGATTTGTCTGAGAAAACATTGTGAAATATACAAAAAGAATTCTGTGATGCAGAGGTCAAAATGCTATGTTGAAAAGGACTAATTGAACATAAATTACCTAGTATCAGCATTTTGGTGTTCATTATGTTGCATAATTTGTGTATGTACATGTGAAAAATTTTTTAAAAATAACAAGTAAAGGAAACAGTGACTGTGTGTTTCTAGTTTTTTCTGTGCTACATGCATTTCTTGGCTGAACCAAATATATAGCAGAACATAACTGTTTGATGACCGAGATGTCGGTGTTTGTTTCATAGTAACTTCCAAATAGGATGTAAAAGGGAGAATTTGTCCCATCATTCAGTCCTGATATACATCATGAATGCACCAGCCTCAATAGGAAGCGGCCTATGAGACCAGAGATACTTAACAAGCCAACAAAGAAAAGCCACTGAGAGTGAAGTTTCAGGGATTTGTTTAAAAGTAATTTATTTTTGGCTTCATGCCATCTTTGAGAATCTTTCCCCAGGCAATTAATATTATAAATTACCATTATCAGTTTCCCGGTCTTTGGCCTCTCTGGGAATCAGATATCTTGTCTCATGTAGCCTAAGGCTGCCTTCGTGGATTCTTCCAGAAGCAGTGGCTCAGGTTTGCTGTTAAAACCACAAAGTTAACCCTCTGTTTGGAGTTGTTTTTCCCTCTAGATGTTAATTCCTAGACTAAATTATATATTCCCATTATTCATCTTCCTCATTAATTTTCTTTGCCTTAAATTGTTTCAAATCCTTGCCTACCCTGCTTCATGTTTTTTTGATGGAGAATGCCATTTATATCGTGAATTTTCCTCGGTACATATCCTCTGACACTGAGTATCAGAGCAAGGTTCATTTCCATTTCATTAGAGCCTTGGAAAGGAGATCTGTAAGAGTTAGTCAATAGCCAGAGAAGTTGCAAGTCTCTCATACTGCTTTAGAACAACAACAAAAAAAAAATCCTTTTGATTATTTACTATTTTTTTTTTGCTGTCACTCTCTTAACAAGTTCTACCTTGAAGTAGCATTTTTAAGAATACCTTTGTAGGGAGATGGAAAAATAACTCAGTGGTAAAGAGGAACTAGTGCCTTCAGGGTGCTACTTCAGTTTGATGAGATTGCACACTGTCTAGTCTCCCGGTACACATAAACTCAGGCAAGTACACATACATACACATAATTTTTTTTTCCAAGAAATAATCTTTAAAAATACCCTTTTAACTAGAGTACTACAAAATAACAGTAACAACAAAAAATATTTTAAAATACCCTTTTAACTATAGTACGAGAAAAGAACAGTAACAATAAAATACCACCAACAAATATTTTTTTCTGAAAGAAAATAGTTTCTCTCTTACATACACACCAGAATTAAAAAAGACTGATTCAATCATGTGTACGCAGTGTTCTACTAAAATTCCTAGAGTAGGTTTTATTTTCCACAATATGTCAATATGTCTTAGATTATAACACAAAACAAAAGTATATATTATTACTTTTTAAAAGATGTTGAGAGAGGAAAGATTGAAGAAAATATATCTACTGACTGCAATGTCATGTTGATTGGACCATTCTATAGGCCATGCATCATGAGTACTGATTGTAAGCTACAGCAGGGTCAGTGAGTCTAGTCATTCCAGATACATCTGTCAGGCAGACTCTCTGTAGACGATCCAGATCAACACAGCAATTGCAAGGGCAGGGATGCTGAGCATCGAGTTAAAATTTCAGGGACTGAGAAATTTCACGAATTATTCTGATGATCTCAATTACATGTGGCAACAATAGCAACAAAGGGATTTGGGCAGTGAGCAAACAAATGATCACTCAAGACCTAGGCTAACTGATCATCACCATTTTTCTTTGTCTCTCTTGATGTTGAGTGTCAGGAGATTCGTAGGAAATGGAATACAGGCCTCCCATTATAATGCAAAACTAAGGAATTTAAGTGAGGAAAGCCTTCTTACACTAAAAGACTCATCATAGTGAAGCAGAGATGTGGGCTCCAAATGGTACTCAATGTTATTCTAACTTCTTGGTTACTGCAGTTCATACAGGTGTGGTATTGACATTAAGTAATAAATGATTCTTTCACAACATAGATGTACATTACACACAAATCACACATACATACGTAGAGAAAGAAAGAAGGAGATAAACACACAGATAAAGGTTGAGAGATGAGAGGGCAAAGAGGCACAGAGTTTTTGTGAGAGGGCCTTTGCAATAAAATGCATATTTGTATCTTTGGAGCATCATGACTATTCCCAAATTACAGACCAAATAAATAACCCCCACAACAGAGTGTGACCTGTTTGCCAAGTTATTTAATGGCATGTGAGGGGTTGGCTTTACTTCTATTTTACTCCAACCATGCCAGTTTAAGCATGTCTACAGATAGGTACATTTTAAGGCAGTGTGTAAAATGATCATGCGTTTTGAATGAGATAAATGTTCTTACCACTGACCAACTCATTTAATACACAAATATTAGAGAGATACTTTATATGCATTTAATATGCTTAACATGAATATTTTCATCAGAATTCATACTTGTTCCATTTCACACCTTGACATTACCCAAAATAGACAAAAGAGAACACTGCAAGATTTAAAATTAAGTGAACTCATGGATGTGCTCAATTTAATTAGAGTTTTTAATTAGAGTCTATCTTGTTTAAACTACCAGCAAACAGGATTCATTTAATAAAATAATATTTTAATATATTGGAAATTAATAATACCTTTCAATCCATGTCAGGGAGCTCTCAACTGCCTGCAGCTGCTCTAATTGTAGTTGTCATCACTGATACTCTCTTCCAACCTCTATGGTTCCCTGCACAAATGCATGCACACAAACTCATGCAGGCCTACACCCATGAATAAATATTACTCTTTGTTACAATGGAATTTCTATCTCAGAGAAGGAGACAAATAATAGGAATAACCAAATAATATGTAATATTAAAAAAGGAAAATGTGGATTTGGACAAGGAGATATAAACTTTTTAAGACTAGATTGAAGTTTTAATATGAGGTCAAGAAAATGTTCACTGATAGAATGGTTGTCATGAAATACTGAAATAGAGTAGAAATAGGGATACATGCACATAAAAACATTTCAAATGAACAGGAACAAGGAAAATGTCCCGAGTAATTTGGATATGCTTGGTCTACAGAGGAAAAACCGAAGAGAAATGAAGATAAAGAGACTTGAGGAAAATTCCAGGTAATTATGCACAAAAGTGGTCTAAAGACATTGTTCCTGGAGGTCACTGAAAAAGGAGACCTGCTATTTGAGTAATGTCTGAATAGAAAAAAAAATTATTCATGTGTAGTTAATGGCTTGGTTTGAAGTGAGAATGAATGTTAAGAAACCAGGTGAGACACTATTTGAAATATTTCAGATGGGAGAGATGATAGTTTGATCTGTGGAATGCTGATATGGCTAATGAAAGCACTACATCAAACTTGGAGAAAATTTGAAATGAGATCATAATGGTTAATTGTTAATGATCAATTACATAAGACCTTGTCATAACCTAGGAAAAAATCCTCCACAGCTACCCATGAAGGATTGTTAGCTTCTGAGTGTGTCTGTGGGGGATTATATTGATTAATTTCATTAACAAATTAAGAGGTACACTAAAAGTGGGTGACACAATTCCATAGATTCCATGATTCCACAGATGTATATATTAAAGGAGAAACTAGGATTTCTTTACTCTTTTGAAAATGATCACACTCGTCCTGTGATTTAACATCTAGCAATGTGTGCTTTCAAGTTGCTCTTCTACTTATAAATCAGTCTCAAAGAACAATGGTCATGCTTGATCAATGTTCCCTAGAAGTTAAATTAAACATTTAGGGAACAACTGAATTAAACCACTCCAGAAGACTTTTGGAGTTTATTCCTCTATCTATGACCTTGGCTTTGCACTTCCTCCACAGTCTCTCTCAATTCAGTAGATCATTAAATCAAGGGATGCTCTCCTGCTGGCTGCTGTTTGTATACACTCTGTTGTAGAAATACTGTGACTTTAGATCTTTAATCTTAGTCTTACAGCCTGACAGCTTTGAAATTGCAGCAGAAAAGTTCACTGGGAGAGATAAATCAGCATATCATCTACATGAAGAAGACAATGCATCATTATGGAGAATAAGAGAAGCAAGAGGGGCAAAATGCAGGGGAAGGCATAATGATACAATCAAGGAAACCAAAGCAAAAATAACACACACACACAAAATACACACACATACACACAAAACACACACACACACGCAAGCACACATGCATGCACTCACACAAAGAAAGAAACAGCAACACAGATTTACATACTTAAGTTCCTGAAAATTTCAAGATACAATAGGGATGTAAAGAAAAGTAAACAGTATATATACAATACATAGTTCATATAATCACATATAGAGATATAGATTGTGAACGATTCATGTAATAAATACAATGAATTCTTTGAAGGACCTATCTCAATTTGGCATTTAGCTTATACTTTGATTTATTTAATTCTATGTCTACATGAGTATAATATAAAAAATACAATTAAGTGTATTAATAATAAGGAAGACACAGAGTAACAGCCTTCTTCAAAAGCAAATAGATTTTATAATGATTTTATGAAGTCAAGGAGGATCCACAAACTCTTACAAGAATAAAGTGGCCATGAAAATGTTTTTAATGAGTAAGAGATCTCTTAAAGTCCTCACAGAAGACAGAGTGAAATAGAATAGGATAAAAGTTTTGTGCTTCTACCTTTATGCCTGATGTGAGATTCCTCTATATGCTATGAATATGTTTTGTTGCCATGGTTATTAAAGAAGCTGTTTCAGCCAATGGCATAGTAGAGTAAAGCCAGGCAGGAAATCTGAACAGAGATATATAGAGAAAGTAGGTGGAGTAGAGAAGATGCCATGTAGCTGCCCAAGGAGAAGAACACACCAGCTGGAACGTTACCGGTAGGCCACAGCATCACACAGAGATTAATATAAATGGAGTAATTTACGATGAAGAGCTAGCGAGAAATATGCTTACACTATTGGTAAAAAAGTATTGTAATATAGTTTCTGTGTGATTACTGGAGTCTAAGTGACTGGGAAACAAAAGAGCCATGTCTGTCTACATATGCCCTCTGGGTTTGTAAAAATACAGCAAAAGAATTAATATAAACTCTAGGAGCTGACATAAGCAAATCAGATCTATAGATGGTGAGGTTGGGAGAAGATATAGCTGTGGTCAACTGTGAGTGATTTTAATCATTCTCAAACAAATGCAAGACAGTGTAATATATCTGAGCAATGAAATAACTAAAGTGATTCTTCTTGTCTTCTTTCATTTTATTTCTCAATCCCAAGGACACAAAAAGTTGGTGAATAGCAGTAGAAAAGCAGACTAAACTAAGACTGCTGTTGGGCACAATGTCATTGCCACACAATAATCAGGTTTTAAAACCATGGCATATGTGAAGAAATCTTATTCTTGTCAACAAGTGCTGCTATCAGCAAATGCTAATATCTAGACATCTAATTAATATAGTAACAGAAGAATTTGAAGAAAATAGTCTAGGTAGATTTTAGGAAGCTAAAAGTGTGATGTAAATGTTACATAAACATTTAAGGAAATAAAATTCTAGAAAATAAAGAGTTAGAAAACTTTATTATAAACTATTTCCTGTAGGTGGATTTTCTTCATTCAGACATATTGCATGCCATTTGTGGACATTTATTATGACACATGTAACCTGAGATTTTAATATGCTGTCGTTACCCGGTATCCACATTTCTACTCTCTCACTCAAACCCAGTGTTAAGATGAATCATCCCTGAGAACTTCCCCTTCTAATATCAGCACACTATTGCACTTCAGTATATTGAACATGTATGTTAAAATCCAGAAGTTAGACTTCAGGATCAGTTCTAAAATATAGAGAACTAGCTGTACAAGTGAAAAATTTATCTATATTTTTCCTTTCTGTTAGGTGAAAGCTGTAAAAAGCCCTAGAATCAATTAAGGAGAAAAGTGAGAAAAGGTGCCTCTGCTATAAATTTTATTATGCTCATGTATTGATATAATAAAATGTAATTAAAGTTTGAAAAATCCAGGCAAAAGCATTGCAATAACTTCAAAATTCCTAGAACCTACATTCACCATGTAGGATGAGGATGTTTATAGACATCTCTTAATCTTTTCTGTTTCTGCTTAAGAAAATATGAAATTGTAGACGTCATTTACTTTCCTGTCAAACACGTTTTGAAAATTTTTACTATGTTTGATTAATTTCCAGACGTAAAAAATTGACTCCCCCAGAGGGGAAACTTACAAAACATCTCAATAACCAAAATTCAAAAGTGAAAGCTCAGGAAAGTTGTTCATCAAACTTGTACTCTTTTCCCAATAGCAGAAGCCTTCAGGGCAATCTAATTATAAGGTTACGTAGCAGTAATGTCTCTAGGCAAAATAAGCTGGCTTCTGTCTTGAAATCTGTGCTACTAATGTTGTTTCTTAGAGTAGTAATAGCAGCAATAATGCCTCATCTGGTGAACTCTGTAGGGAAACTTAGCCTGAAGGGTATTTCTCTTATGCCTTTCTTTCCTTTCCTTTTATTGAAAATTGATTGTTTTATCACATAGTATATCCCGATTATGGTTTTTACTCTTCCAAGTTCCTCCCCACATCCCTTCCCATGTGGATCTACCCTCATTCTGCCTTTCATTGGAAAACAAACAGACTTCTAAGGAATAAAATTAAATTAAATGTAAAACAGAGATAGATGAAGAGATCCACTCATTCACACACTCAGGAATCCCATAAAACACTGAACTTGAAACTATATCATGAATACAAAGGAGCTATAGGTTAAAAGAGAATAAAAATAATACGTACACATATATAATGAAATAAATACATAAAAGATAAGTTTTCTTAAAAAAGACATGAGCAAAGAAGTCGGGACCACGAGGAGTGCACCCACCCACTGAGACAGTGGAGCTGATCTATTGGGAGCTCACCAAGGCCAGCTGGACTGTGACTGAAAAAGCATGGGATAAAACCGGACTCTCTGAACATGGCGAACAATGAGGGCTGATGAGAAGCCAAGGACAATGGCACGGGGTTTTGATCCTACTTAAGAGTTGATAATCTGGAGCCCATTTAGATTTGCTTCATTCTGGAAAGACAGATGACACAAAGTCTTGGCATTTTATGTATAACCCCCAACACGGTCTTTGTTATTAACATAAGCACATTTTTTCCATTGTTTTCTTCCTAAAGAAAGTTAACATTCACAACTATCCTGATTATCGTTTTTGTAGGAGCTTGTGATGGTGTTCCTGTGAAATGTTGCACCTGATCTCTAATGTTTTGGTGTTGAGTACTTATCCATGCTCTTTAGGAAGGTTCTTGAAACTTTCATCTCTAGAACCTAGGTGTCACATGTAGGTCATGAGGGGCAGCCTTTAGGAATATATGCTGGCCTTGTATCTATACAGATCCCAAGTCCTTACCTTCTAAAGTACTAGGAGCCTTAGATGAAGGCTCAATCATTACAGATTACTCTGCCCCAGCTACCACGCTATTCCTGCTATCATAGTATTTGCCTGGAAGATTGTGAGCCTTCCATTAAGTTGTTCTGTTATGTATTTTGTAACAAAGATGAGAATGCACAGTTGTTATCTTTCCAGGGAAGATACAATAGGGAGTTTATATCCAGTCTTTTCTGAATTGATATTAATTTATATTTCTTCAAGAAGCTTAATGAGGCTAAGAAAAGATTAGATTTTTGTTAAAAGGTAGCTTGGTTAACAAATAGGCATGACAGAAAGAAATATTAAATATACATCTATCTTTTAAAGAAAATAGAAAAAAACAAAGTTGACCCTAGAAGTACAGAATAAAAGCTGTTACTTTATTTTCATAGAGGAAATATTCTGAAAAGCAATCAAAGACTGCAAGTCAATGTTCATCCCTTGGAAGAAGAGAAACCCCATGCAGGCTCTTACCACATCCTGAATTTTTTGAAAAGAGACTACTGGGAAAGTTCAGTATCTTTAAATGCAACTTTTTCCTTTAAAGACTCCCTTTATGTTCCATTACACTTTTAATTTAAACTTAACTTGGAACACCTAAGCTACAGAAAGTAATTCATTTGCAATGGAATTTTTATATTTTTTATCTTATTAATTTTAATCACTTTCTTGCAGTGAACATCACACAGCTAGATTAAAGAAACCACTCAAATACTTGGCCAAAATCTATGAACCTCAGTAAATTTCTATACAGTTCAGACTGCTGTTCTCTTGCCATGGATGTTTTCACATAGTTTTGCACATGTATTATCAATTACTTTCTCATGTACCCACCATGTGTACACAAATTCTATGATAGAACTGAAACTATAGCAATGAGCTATATGTCTACTGTCATGACTTGTTTCCTCTGCCTTTCCATTACTTCCTTAACACAATATTGTTCTTTCTTGGTCTTCTTTATAAATGTTATGTTTTGTTCACACAGCTATTTACATATATGCAAAACTACATTATAGGCTAGGACATACAGGTGAGAGAGAACATGGTGATTTTTACCTTCTGAGTTCAAGTGACTTTGCTTAATATTATTATTATCCCAAGTCTATATATTCCTACAAATTTCATTCTTTTGTTTTGTTTTAAGGATACTCTTTCTACTTTATGTATGCATCACATTTTCTTTATCCCATATTCTCTTGATAGATTTATTTTCTACTTAACATATAATATAAAATTATTATTGTCTAAGCTAAAAAGGAAGACAACTACCTGTGTAATTATTTGGAGGGAGAACAAGTCTTTCACTTTAGTCTGTTTAATATTAATTACTTCTATTTCATACAAAAATTAAACTAAAAGCTTGGACCTCACAAAATTACTCTCTCAGATCTCAAAGTCACTGAACTTTAAAACCAAAATTTGACTGACAAATAAAGCATGTCATTTCACTAAATGGCAAGTTGCTTTATAATGAAACAAATTAACATATTAAAAAGGTGTCAATGGTAGAGCCCTTTCCTAACAAGCTTATAGAAATACTATCTTTAAGGAGTTCCAAACAAAGAGAAGATGAAAGCTAATCAGTTTTACATGCTAGAATACTTAGCAAATCCATGGGTACCACTCCAAGTAATTCTGCAAAATTTTCTATTCTTCAAGATATTGAAGAATTGCCAATTCTGGAAACAGTTTTGGTTTTGACAACTAGCAGAGATCAGTGATGGAGTTCTTCCAGCACACAGAATCTATTTCACCCTGTGACAAATCACTATAAAGCATAAAACAATAACAGTGAGGTTTGAACAACTCTCTTATAAAAGGTTCCAGAATGACACATAACTGTGCTCCAAAATCTACCTGTGGACGTGTGTGCGCACACATACACACACACACACACACACACACACACACACACACACACACACAAAGAAAAACCATTTTCCTAAATGTTCATAAAAATTTCTTTAAGTAAATAGTAAGATAATCTTCTAATAGGTATCAGACCAAAACACCTATAATGAGTGTGAGACTACACCAACCATACTTACTGAAAATATATTTTTCTCATTATTAGATTTTAATTCAGATAAATGACCAAATTGTGGTCTTATTTTATCATTTCACAAAGAGGAAAGAGACATGCTTCCATTTTCCCAGTACACTATGGTATTCAGAAGGACCATCCAGAGCAAACAGAACTAACTGGCATAGGTGTTGCCATCACTGCCAACTGAGATAGGATTAGCACTGTGCTATTTAAAACTGGAAAATGCTAAGGAATGCTGATAGTGTTCTACTAAATTTCCAATGTGAAAAAAGGCAAAAATAATGTATTATTTTCTTTTAAGACTGTCCTGTTGACTTGGCTAATTTCAGAAAGGTTAATGTTACAGCTATGTGGGACATAGGGCAAAGGTAACCTTCCTCCAGAGAAGACACAGAAAATGCTGATAAAATAGCAACTTTGTGGTTTTTACACCAGCTATATTCTCTGACACAATTGTAGTGTCCTTCAGATGCCCTTTAGTGAACCATGACGAGTCACATCATCTCCTCAGGTGCAGGTGAGAACAATGACCTCATAACAATCAAAAGATGAAAAAGCCAATAAGTAATGCTGGCAATTTTGTCATATTAAAGAGAATTACATTTTAGCCTAAACAAAGATACCTATGAAGATGACCACAAGGCAAGAAACTGCAGATCCTAGGGCCTGATAGTAACACCTTTCGCCATAATGACGGTCTTGTCACACCCGAAGAACTTTGGAAAACGAACACTTCCTTAGTCAAACCTCCAAGTGAGAGCACTTTGTCTTCATTGAGAGGCTCTGAACAGAAAATTCAGTTAAAACTTTATGACCAAACCAAAGAGACTGTAAAATACTAAGTATATTATGAAAAATCCACTGTAGGTATGACAATTTGGTAAACAACAATAAAACAAAAGATTATCCAATGAAATCACTAGTGACTCTAGAATAAAGTATATTCTTGGTTATCTAAAGAATAATTAAGGGTTGTGTCCTGTAGGCTGTTTGTCCTTTGCTTTATGTCTATAATGTACTTATGAGTGAGTACACATTATATTCCTGTTTCTGAGTCTGGATTACCTCACTCAGGATGACTTTTTCTAGTCTCATCCATTTACCTAGGTAACAAAGAGGACCCTAAGAGGGACATACATGGATCTGGCTAGAAAGAGGGAAAAAAAAAAACCAAGAACTCCTGACTAAATTGGAAATATAGAGGACAGAGGGGAGGGTGAAAGGGGAGGGTGGAAAGAGAATGAGGAAAATGTATAGCACATTCCCATCCAAACAATTAAAATGAGAAGAATTTAATTTAAAAATTATAACTATTAAGGGAATCCAGAACACAAGCACATTCCATGATTAAAACATCCATTATTTTTGTGTGATATAATTATCTTACAATATGATTTCCCAGAAATATGAATACACACATCAATATATAGTTTCATAGGTGTACAGAACTAATCACAGCAACAAAAACGCAGGCACATTATGACACTGACAACTTACAGCTGAAATTACAACAGCTCAATGTCCATATAAGAATTTTATACATGGTCTATTAGAATATTAGCCAACTTACTAAACAGAAACTACATAATAACATCACTATACTAGTAATCTTTATGTGACATGCAACTATTTTAAACTTTTTAAGGTGATATTAAACATCACAGATATGTGAAAAATGAGGAGGTGACTACTCACCAACCAAGTATAACATCAACTTAAATAAACTCAGAAAAACCATGATACAATTGAATCACCTAAAGCCATGGTCACTTGTAAAAGATATGAATGCTTCAGTTACACTTTCTCTTTTTAAATCTCCAGTCTGGAAGGCCATTTTGGTTGATTTAGAAAAGATATCTCTTTATGGAATTATATTGAATTATGAATAAACAGCATGATACTCATCAAAGAAGAAATATCATGAAGTGCTAATGTAGTAGTTATGTGAAAAACATTATGAACAAAATAAAAGAAAACAATTATCTGATGAAGGAAGCAGCTTTTACAGAGGCCACAGCTTCCCTTTGAATCTAATCAAGTCCAGAGGGAATGAAGATTTTCATATGAGATCTGGTGTTTGAATTATTGCAAAATGTACAAGGCTTTAAGAGGGATTTAGGTGATATGAATGAAGTATTAGGTAAGAAAACCTCCTTGGTAACTATTGACAATGTGGAGTAATAACAACAACAAAATTATTTCAGAAAAGCCAGAAAAGACAAACTGAGAAAAAGGTTAGCTGATAATTTTTATTTTATCCATACTAAATAAAAATAATACAGATATCTATTGTCAGAACAAAACTAACTTATAGTTATTAAAAAGAATTTCTTACAGAGATGTAGAATTCCATATCTTTAGAACTTGTTAGTTTCAAGTGATCTAAACTCTAAAGGAATCCAAAGTCATCATTTCCTTTGATTCAAATAATAGTTACTGAAGAATTTTCACTGAGGAGTCTGCCTTGAAAGATTCTCAATAAAAATAAAAGTGCCTTTAAAGAATATCCTCCTTTAATATAAGATTCTAAGACCATAGATGAGCCCAGAAGGTCATGTTTCTTCTTCTAACTCAGTACTATCAGTGACGTGAAAACCCTCTGGCAACAAATCACTGCAGCATGGTATCAAAACAGAGGGGGAAGAAAGAAGAAAGTAAACACAAGGTTACACTACTTTGAAGGTCTCTTTGGACAAGAAGATTCATGATGAATAAAAAAAAAACTGAAATCAAGCTACAATAAAAATGACAACACAAACCACCAAGTAATTTCTAAAGAATTCTGATTAACTTTTCCAGGCAATATCCATGAAAGAAAAGAGACCTTCTCATCCTTAATAAGAAGCATAACATGAAGAAAGTGTTTATTATGGTGACAGAAGTTACTGTTATACATCATTGTCCCACAGTCAGCAAATAAACAAAGCATGATGAGAGCCTATTTTAGGGACAGGTGTTTTTCTTAGAAGCAAACCAAATAGAGGCGGTATTGGTAGATTGTAAATTCTGTCAACATACAGCCTGGCAAAGCTTAAATGAAGTAGATAAACAAATTCAAATAATCCTGCAAAGCAAGTGCCTCCTGCAGCTCCCTGAGCTTTCTGAAGTAGCGGTGGTGACAGAGCATAATTCACTGACTCTCAGGAGTGTCATAGTTTAATGGCATTTCACAGCCATGGTGCCTCACATTGCATTATGTTCACAGTGTCACCACATAAGCCACAGTGCCGTAGAGTGATAACATCGCATAATGGGACATACAAACCCAATGTAATGTGACATACAAGAAAATCAATGCAGCATATCACTAAAAGTATCCCCTCCTTGGAAAAGGGGGTACCAATGGGCATTTCTAATGAATTTACAGATCATTCATTTCCTACATAATTCTACTGTATTTAATTTCTGTGCATCTGCACACTTCCACAGAGAAATCTCATGTTGAATTTGCAAGCTGTGCAACTGCGCAACCATACTTCTTCTCCAGGGGAAGCCATGTAGTAAAATGTAAATATCTAGCATAAAATATTTGAAGAAATTTAAAGCAGGGCAAGAATTTCTTTTTTAGAAGAAATAGCCTCTTTGCAAATATTGTGTGAAGGGCCACAGATTCCTTAAATTCACTGGTAATATCATAGCTTCTCTACATCGAAAATGAAAGCACCTTGAAAATAAAAAAAATGGCAATTGTAAAATAACGAAAAGGCAGAATTTATCCAAAAAAAGGCTATGTAGTACATGGTGGTAGGTGGAATTAAACACTACAGCAAGACATCTCTCAGAAGTACAGTCTATTACAGGAAGAAAGACAACCCCAGCTAAGGGAGCCAAGTGCCAATTTTCTATAAGAACTGTGCCTCTAGCACCAAGTCACTGACAATACTGCCTTTGCACTTCATGCAAGAAGCATAATGCACTCTAAAACCTGTTGGGTAGCCCAGCAACACATCTGCTGAACCAAGAACAATGAGATATGGAGTACCTATGATTAAGAAATACTGAAGGTATCTGATAGTCTAAAAAAAAATGGGGTGATTGTCCTACATGAGTCTGAAGATCA